>NC_090929.1:171757792-172060823 GCF_040938575.1 Ambystoma mexicanum
ACAAGGTATATGTGCAGTTTCATAAGGAAGCACCACATAGATGCCATTAACCAAAAGGTTGGTGACTTGTGCAGCACACAACTCATTGCTGCACACATATGTTAATGTTAATGTTAAAGGACATTTGTACCGCGCACTATCACCACCGGAGTGGTCCCTTGGCGCTTTGGCGGCTCTGAAAGAGGCGGGGAGGTTGAGTTAGTGGGAGGAAGCAGGAAAAGTGCAAGAGAGCAGTGATGGTGGGTCCGTTGGCTGGGCCTGGGGTGTTTGCGGCCGGAAGTCGTCGTGTACTGTACTGTCTACATGATGTCACACAATGAACCCTGCTTTCCTAAACGAGGTGCCAAGTGACATTTAGTTGCCTTCTGGTGTGCACGCTAGGCAGTGGTTGGCTCGTTGAGACCATTAAAAGACCTTTGATGCTGAGCAGATGCATTAGTCAATGTCCCAAAGCAGCCACTAGAATACTTAAGCCAGACAATTGGAGTTAACCTTCCCAGGTATGCCCCATATCCAAATAAAAAGTAATAAACTAAAACAAATTGTTGTGGTGTCAAATAAAGCGACATGAAAATAAAGAAAATAGTTTAAAACCTTTGTGTGTGGCACGTTAATTCTCTTTGAAGAATGCATAGAATGAAGAATGCAAACTGATACTTGTGCTGTCCTGGTGAGCAAAAATGCCCCTTGTTTAATTCTTAAGACTGAAATGTTAAGCACATTCTGTGTAAAAACAATGGCTTAAGTGAGCCACACTTATAAATTGACCCACTTGAAAGGCTATCAGCACAAAGAATGAGGGGCACGTGGTGTGTGACTCCAGAGCATCATGGTGCGTTTGGAATATGCATTCCTTAGTTTGCATATTCTGAACCGCATCGCAGTCATCTACAAGTCGGCAGAGAGCAGCCAGCCACACATTGCAGAGGAACGCTCACTGGCACAGCAGGCTTCTCAATCTGTTGTCCGGCAAGCGCAGAAGTAGCTTTCTGAGTGTGCCCTTCACTGCACCCACCTCCTGAGCTATTTAGCTCTGCACACTGGGCCGTCGCTCTCTCTGCCTGGGCCAAGAAACGGGCTGCTGTCCAGTGGCAGATTACCGCACAATTTGGGGCCAGCAAAATATAGCTGGCCGGATAGTCGGTCTTGGCACACATCGTCGTGAAAGTTGTGCAAATGCTCGAGTGCCAGCCCGTATACGCACATTATAGTCAGTGATTTAAGTGGGGTAAGAAATGGAGGGGGGGGGCTCATTTGGGGGCGTGGCTTCCATGCTGGAGGTCCATAGCATGCCTACAGCTCAACGCGCTCCTTTTCAGGTGTTCCTTGACGGCTCCTGAACCAGCTGCAGTTACGGGTGAGGGACCCCCGACCTCTCACAGCCGCCATGTTATGTTTCATTATCTTAACAAATTGCAACACATAAAGGAATGCTACAAAAACGACAGTTAAGAAATGAACAAACACGCCCAAAATCTGCGTTCTAAAATCAAAGGACGCCTCAACTGTCCAGCCTTTGAGCTGTGTTTTTCCCCTCCGTTCTTGAGTGCAAATGCAGTAATCCTCGACGTTTTTGACGGGGTGTTTTTCGAGACTAGGTTTGTGTTTTTGCGCCAAGTAAAGCAAGGGTTTGCTGCTTCTGCTTCTTCCGCGGCGCAGCGGGCCTTTAATCGTATATTTGGGTTGGAAAGTGCAGGGCCTTGAGCAGGCGGTGGTCGAGAGGCTACTGGAAGGCTTTCTCTCCGCAGTGCCGCCCTTTCCGAGAACTTGTTCTCAAAATAAAGCCACGTTTTTATTGGGTAATATTGCATGTGTTTGGGAGGCCGTGCTTGGCTTCAGACAGTCTGGTCTTTTCCCTGGTAGCTCGATCCTGCCAGTGCAGTGCAGTGCAGTGTGGGTGGGTCTTCAACAGCTCGCACATACTGGACCCAGTACGGCTGTGTTGCCTTAAATGACGTTTGGGGAAGTTTAAATAAACTGCCAATCAACGCACGTACAAAGGCCCCCTTCATGAGACTGTTTTAGCTGCAATCCGAGGAGTTTGGAGCAAAAGGCATATACTCCAGAGTTATGTACCATATGGGATGCTTCACTCAAATATGGCCCCGTATACACTGTTCTCTGTACCCATATCCGGATGGATCGACATCATATAAAAGGAGAGGGGGTCGCTTAAGAGCCCTTAAGCGACCCCCTCTCCTTTTATAAGATGCCAGCCTGTCAACGAGCCCTGGTGCATGCTTTGCGATGCATGTCAAAGTAACGGGGTAGAGCCAAGACCGCGATTTCTAGGCCAGTTTGAAAAGTATGTGCTTGCAAACATGTTTACCTACAGTTTCCGTATACATACTTTAAACATTGCATTCTTTGCAAAAACGTTGCATCAGAGGTCGAAGGAGGTGGGAGCGGTACTCCTATGCTTTTTATTTTTAAGTTTCACTGTTCCTATACTTTTATTTTTAAAAAGAAACCGTTCTGGAATGATTTTAGTTTTAAAATAAAAGTGTAGGAAGAAATTGAAGCTTGCACTTAAGTGCACTGCTCTGAACATTCCCATAAATAGCGGGTGTGTTTGTTTTGTGTGTGCAAGGGGGCACAGGGATGCAGTTTGTGGGGAGCGGGGCAGACCAGCAGGGAACATAGTTCCACTACTTCTTTTCGTACATTCTTTGTAATGGATGAAGGCATTTTGTTAAAATTGTCAGCACCTCCTTTACGCTTTAGCCCATAACGGTGGTGACTGGCACAATATGAAAAACCTATGACAGGGGTGTGGAGTGGGCGAGGGCAGAGTTCAGGCTGTGTTTTCAAAAGAAAATGGGGCTCATTCAGAACCTGCCGGTCTGGAAACAACGGTGCCGGTACGCTTACCGGCACAGTTGTTTCCGGACAGGCACACTGCAACTCTGCGGGTACGTGCCGTCCTGCTCGGCAGGTCAGACTGCTGGGTGGAACGGCACCCGCCCGCAGAGTTGCCATGGAAGCACCGCCACCGTTATCAATGGTGCCGGTGCTTCCATGGGCCCCACTTCCATAGAGTGTTTATTGGACTCTATGGCAATGGGGAGTTACAATTTAACGCACCTGACATTCTGGTATCACCAGCACAGTTACCGCCGGACCCGTAATGAGGCACAATGTATTTTTGCCCAAAATTGGTAGAACAGAATGCGTGTGCGTATTTAGAAGCATCTTCCATCTTATGTAGATAATTCGATTACATAACTGTGTAGGTTAAAAAGCCTAATTATTAGGTGCCCTATAGGCCACAGTGGTTGGTGTAAGTATGGCAGCTAATGGCAAACTGACCTGGAGAATCAATACACAGATACATTTCTGAAAATCTTGACCATTGTGTGTAAATACCTGTTTCTAGATGTGTTGACTTTTTGTGTGTGCTGAGACAATGGGCGTAGCCCTGTACAACACGTGAGGGGTCATTATTCGGGCATTATTACCCTCTTCCAAGTTATGGCATGAGGTGAAGCCGAGTGGCTGTAAATTGGCAAAGGGTCCTTATGACAATGAGCAAAGGGCACAAAGTGTGTTAGTAAATTAAATGTGCTTCCATTTTGTGACATTTATTTAAATTATAAACTTAGTTGAACTGGAACAGTTTTAGCATGAGCTTGTTATAGGTGAGGAATTACATTGTTTCTCTTTACAAAAGGGAAAGTATTGTTCCATGTATTCGCTTTCACTTTATTCACTTTGTAAGTTAGGCTGTTGAAAGAAATCTTGCTAGCAAAGTGCATTGTTGTTTCTTAAATGCAACGGGCCTCATTATGACTGAGGCGGTAGCTGTGCCGGTAAATACCGGCACGGCTGCCACCGGAGGCATTTTTTTACCGGCACCCAGCAATTACCGGGGCATATCTGCCCCGCCGGAGCCGGTAATTGCCTTTTGCCGGGTGTCGGTATTTATTATTCCCCATTTCCATTGAGCCCAATAGGGCTCAATGGGGAGGCCGGTAGCGCCGGCACCGTTAATAACGTTGCCGGCACTATCGTGTAGGTCGGCTCACGGTTGCCGTTCCGCCCGGCTGGTCAGACCTGCTGGGCCGATAGGCACCCGCGAGCAGACCTCGCAGTTTGCTGGTACGGTAACAACGGTACCGGCAAGCTTACCAGTACCATTGTTACCGGACTGGCAACCTTGTAGTGAGGCCCAATGTCATGGTGTTTGTTGTTTCCCTGGCTGCTTCTAAAGTCAGAATTTCTCAAATGCAGTCAATAGCAGTCGTAATTTATTTTTAGAATGAAACTTTATTCCAATTTTCTGGGTATATCGCAACAGTCAGCAATCGGATAGCAAAATAAGAAATTAGACATCAATTTTGCACCTGGCAGGTGTTGCCTGGTGAAGATTGGAGCATTTGGGGAGGGAGGTCCATGCCCCAACGGTAAGGAGGAGTGAGGTTTTGGGTTGGGATCTTTAGTGCCTGGGCTGCACCTATCGGGCGCATCACAGGTTTGGCGGCGGGCAGTGAGGCTGCTCTCGAACCGTGCTCAGCGAAGAGCAGGAGTGCACCGCTAAGAGCACTGCGCACATCTAACCGGTGGACATCGCTTTGATTCTTGGTACAATCGGTGAGCTCTACTGGTTCGTATAGCTCGCTGATTGGCCAGTCGCCAGAGTGAACACTACTCTGGGTGCCCCAATAATGCTTCTTCCATTTTATGTTTTGTTGAAAGTTTTTTTTAAAATTGTGCCAGTCACCAGTGGTCTAAAAGTTCCAAGACTAGTCTGGAAAGTTGGGTTTGTGCCCTCACATGGGTATCCACATCTTGGTCTACAAGAAAATAGAAAAGGGCTGCGATGAGAGCACATGGTATAGAGGTACAAAGGTCATATACACATGAAAGATGTGTGTAGGTCAGAAAGGGAATGAGTGGAGGGGATGGAGTTTGTGACCATTTCCATATAGAGTCAGTGTAGAACTATCAAAGCAGAACATTGATCAGAGAAGGGTAAATGTGTCTCTTTGCAGCTGCTGCCTGAGCACTCGTTGGGCCTGACCACTGGGTTCACGGATTTTTAAACCATTGTGCCTATGATACCTGGAAGCTAAGCTCCACGTATCTGTTGGTACGCGCTACTATCACAGCAAATCAACCAACCGGTTCGAATCACAACTCGACTGCACAGAAGGGACTTGCACAAATTCCTTCTCTTGTCACACCACCATCCCCTGGAACTTTATCACTGTATCAATGTTTGCAAAATTCCACAAAGCTCTCAGAGCATGGCTTTTTCAACGATACCTGATCAAGGACTAATACTGATGGATACACAGACTGATGCACACACTGTAACTTGCAGCACTCTGCTACTGTCAAGACGCCAGCCCAGTCGCTGGCTAGCCACGCCCTGTTCAGCTCTCCACTGCTCTCAACTAGCTTCACACTTAAAATAAAATGGGTGGGTGAAAGAATGACAGTGAAGGAAAGTTGTCTAGTGTAGCACAACTTGGCTTAAATTAAAAGCATCTTAGTTCAAACAGAGGGTGCTTTTTACATCAGCTTGAAAATATGTTCTCAATTTGTTCGGCAGTTTCCAAAGGAGTGTTTGTTTGGTCATCCACACAAATAAAACGGCATATTGAAAACATTTTCAAATTGCACGGTGTGTATTTGCTTTCAAGGTAGTTCTTTATTTAGTTTAGGAGAGCATTTTTTGAGTTATTTATTCTTATATTATAATTGATGTCAGTACTTGGGGGATATTTGCGTTGTGCAGCTCATAGGAGAGGATATTTGAGTACGTGTGATGGTAGGGGCGACATTTGGGGGTAACCGAGGCCGCGGCTGCCGCTCCTGCAGTGTTGGGGGCCTGGTGTCTGTGACTCCAATATTCTAAGTCGCCATGGTAAGCCCAAGAGTGCAGTAGGTCTTTGGGAGGCTGGAATCTTTAGAACCGCCCACCACACACTGGATGACACCCCTGTCGTTTTGTGTTGCACTGCTGAAGAAGCTGGTACAAGCCTGAAACTACTCTATGCTTTGGTACTTGGCAGTTGCCCAAACAAGACTGAAAATAACAACTTGACGAGCCAGGTTTTCAAGAGACTCCACAAAGCTGAAATGTTGAAGGACCGGGGATCCATTCTTGGGAGCACCTGTTCTGCAGTTGCTAGTGGATGTGGGAAGTTCACCGGGGACATCCAGGACGGTGAATAGGTAGGAACAGTGCCTGTCATAACCCTGTACATCTATGCGCACAGCATGGGAGGCGGGTGGGGTGCTCGAAGTTTAGCTGTCTGGAGTGTGACTTCACTCAAAGAAGGCTATGAGGAAGGTTGTTACTGTTTTCATATACTTATTTATTTTTGCTGTTTTATGCAACACCACAGGCATATAATTAATTCAAAGCGCTAGCGAAGAAGTTGTGCCCTACAAAGGAGGGTTAATGGGGGCAGTGTGGCTACCATGGAGGAGTAATGGGGACAGTGTGGCTACCATGGAGGGGTAATGGGGGCAGTCTGGAGTGTGATGAATCACAGTATTCGGTCACTTCTCCCCACGGGGAGCCTTTCCATGTGAGGCTCGGGAGGTGAGCCCACTACGCGGTAATCCGGCAGGGGTGGCGATAAGCAGGACCTCACAGAGAGAGACTCCCCCGACCCCACGGGGGACATGGACTCCCGTTCCATAGAGGAACTCCCTAAAGCCCCTTTCTCTAACACCACGACAAGACCACCAAGTCAGACCGCTCTGTGTTCCTGTCATACGGAATTCAAGTTTTCTCTTGAAAAACAACCCGTCACGAATACTATAATGAAGAGGAATGGCGGAAGAGTAATGATTACTCCCAATACTGTGATGAAGAAAAGTGAACTGAGGATGCAGAAAATTCATCAGACCGAGAGGAGGGACTACAACCCTACGCTTGGAAGGATCCAGCATCCTGTAATAAAAACAAAGGAAGGACTCCTCTTGGCATCAAACAGGAAAGATGCCTGGGAGGTTCAAAACAAGCAAGTTGTAACCGCACAAGCCTCCGTCCAGAGCAAGGGAGAAGGTGCTGCTGGCCAGAGACCTCGAAGGAGACCGAGGCCGATGAGCAGATGGGAAGGAAACCCCACAAGGAAAAAGTAGGCAAGAGCAGTGATGTGACCCTGGAGGGGTGGACTAGTGGGCCGGTCAACTACACAGAGACCATTGAAGCCTGGAAGCTGCCCAGATATGGATAAAAGCATTGTGGAATGAGAGAGTAAATCTTCTGGACATCATGTGAAGTCCTGCTCCTGAGAGCAGGCCCGACAATACCAACGCCTGTGAAACAAGGCTGCAGGAATCGGCAGGAGACCCAGGAGGGATCACTGCCACTGGGAGTGCTGCCATCATACTTGTCGCAGTACTTGGCCCAAAGTTAAAAGGTGTAACGAATACTCCAGCACTCGGCCTACTCTTCCCAGTAGTCCAAACAAAGTTAAGAAGAGTAACAAAGACTCTGGGACTCAGTGTACTCGTCCCAGTGAGTGGCTTGAGAATAAGAAAGGTCAAACAGAAGAGTGAGTGTGAAGAAGAGTTATATGATACTCATTATCCTATACACAAAGAGTTGAAGAAACAGAGTAATATTAAAAGTAAGGAGAATATGGAGAGGGATTCATTCACACCAGGGGAAGCGTGCTCAGCCAATCAGGTGGCTGGAACAGCAGGCGAGAATACACATTCCCCACCCGCTGTCCCAGCCACCCGATGCCCAAACCCGGGTGGCGCCATTTGTTTTTTGTTAATGTGGGGAGGCAAGAGGGAGCCTTTCCCTGTTGCCTCTCTACCCCACCCTCCCCCAAAAATCCCCTGATCCCCTTTTCCCAGGGACTTCATTTGGGGGTCAACAGGGGTTGCAGCTGCGACCCCTACAGTCTCCCTTGCAACCTCTTTTTAAATAAAAATGAAGCTCCTACACTGAGGCCCATGTCCCTCTAAGAGCCTGTTTCCCTCAATCTACATTTGAGGCTTCCAGCTCCCCATTCGATCTGACTAAAAACAAAGTTTGCACCCTGAACGACTTTGCTTTTCCTATTTTCTTTGACTGCTATTTTACCATACAATCATACTCTTTTTCACCCAATAATGCACTAATTTTAACTTTTTTTCAGAATTGGTCCAAAAGGTGTCAACATGTACCATATCATTTAGCAGGTATTTTTCATGTCCTGATTTTATGTTGCATTCTGGGACTTGAAATACTGTTTTTATCATCATGAACACCGGACTACACAGATCAGAATGCCAATAGAAAACAAGCATTGGCAATGCCAACAGTCTGGGTTTTTGTGTAGGCATGGGAAAGGCACTTGCCAGGCACTACCATAGTGGTATTAACTGGCCATTGCTGGTAGTACGAGCAAAATGGTGCGAGTACCTGGGCATCTAATAGCAGTGCCTGGAAAATGCCTAATACTTATACATAAGCCAAATCTTTTGGCTTTACCAATACTTGTTTTTTACAGGACTTCAATGGAGGATACACATAGTGCTTCTAAAGCAAGTGGCTGAAGACATTTTTCTAACCCAAGTCTGCATTCGAACAGTATTGTGTTTACATGTCCAATTAAGTCATTAACTCTCAGAAGACGGCTTTGAAAAATACTGGCAGGCACTTCGATAGCAAAGGTTGATGTGACGCTTGATTAGAGTTCCCATTAGGAAGTCTTTTGGGTGGGGAGGGGCAGGAACTGGGTGGAGCCAAGGGGTGGCGTGAAGGGTGGACAGGCCAGGCGTGGCTGGGGTCTGGTTGCTAGTTGTTGGCCCTCATCTGGGTTTTAAGAGTTGGAAGAGGGGGCATGGCTGAGATGGGGTCTCCGACTGCAGGTGTCCTGTTGAACTATGTGTCTGACGTGAACCCCAACAATGCACAGGCTCTGATTACATGGGGTGACTCCTACTCAGTAACCATATTTTTCTCAGTTTACTGAGGAACCACTTCCTGTGAGGACTAGTTCAGGTGGCATCACTGTGATGTCACTTCCACTACCCTTGGCATTTTGGTGAAATGACGTCCTTGCCTTTCCCCCTCCCTCCATCCCCATTTACATGTGGGACCGGAGCTCTGTGCTCCGGTCACAGCGCTCATCCAGTCTCCTGGCCGCCGTCCTAGACAAGTAGCGTGAATCTCCAGAGGAAAAATAATAATGAAAGCCATTTTCATCCCGGGGCTGAGGCCCTCGCTAAACACTGCCTGCCTTAGCTCGGGCAGGCGGGCTGTTACTGGCCATGTCCGCCCTCCTGATCGGGCATGAATGCCATATTCACCTAGCTGGAATTAAGAAAAAAAAGGACTTTCAGAGACACTGAAGAGAGACCTTTACCCAGCATTCCTAAAATACACAAGGCTAAAGAGGAAAGGCCTAACAAGAAAGCAAGCAGGGGAAAGAGAGACTGGGAACGGTCCCCTACAGGAATGACATAATTTACTTAAAGATATAGCTAAGAGTCACATATTAAAACCAAGGAATAACATCTAGGAGAAGGACGCTTTTCCAGGAGATGGGAGCCATTCCAGGAGATAGGAGGCATTCCAGCAGATAGGAGCCTTTCCAGGAGATGGGAGCCATTCTCCTGTTTTTTTGTTGTTTTTGTGTAGTGGTAGGAACAGAAGAGCTTAGAGTTGGACGGAGGACAGACTACTTACCTTTGGACTTCACTAAAGATGATGAGGTACATTAGTTTGGGTAGGTGGGGAACCCCTTAGGGGAGGGATAGTAAGGCATTTGTTCTTATTAATTAAATAAAGAAGTGTAAAATGACATAAGTTGGTCTGCCTCCTCCTTCTGACTTCCCACAGGAGCCAGAGGGAAGAGTATCACTTACAGCTGGGACCTTGCCTCAACATTCCTGATATCTAAGGGTGGAATGCTGGAAGGCTCGGGCCGTAGACCCGCAAGACCATAAATGCTGTAGGGGCTGATCCTGAAATGAGTTACTAAAAGTAATTGTAAGCTACTCCTGGAAAGGAAGGGGCTGTTTGCGTTATGAAGAATTTATTGATGGTAACTATGACTTCTGACTTTTCTCATTCCAGGAGAGTGTTCCAGGCAGTTGTGAAATCAAAGACACTGGACCTCATTATGGCTCCGGCGGTAGCAGTGCAAGCCTATGGGTACCGTAGTTACCGGACCGGCAAACTTATAATGAGGCCCATTGTATTGTTCTGCTGAGACCTTTCAGAATTTAAATACATCTTACATTTCATAAGTTTAAAATAAAAATAGATTTTAACAATTTGGTGGATTTTATAAGTATAAATATACTAATTAATGTGCTAAGGAGGAATTCTACATGCTCACGTTAGCACTGAGGAGTGTGCGTTGCTGTTTGGGGTGCATATGGAAGTGTTTGGCTGCCGGGACTGTGTGTGGCGTGCACATGTGTGGCTGGGATGTATTTTGGAGCTGTGCACATACCAGAGGTTTGTCGTCAGGGCACAGGCTTTGAACACGCAAACCCCTATTTTATGGGTGGGACAGCATGATGTAGGCAGTCAGATGTGGGCAGTGGTGGAGTGGGAACAAAAAATGGCTCCGGAAATGTTATCAAAGTGGGGCCACATCACATCGTGACAGCAAGTCGAACACCTCAGCAATGGTTTGGGAGGTTCTCCCACAAGAACATTTGGAACAAACTGGATCCAAATAGTGTTTTTTTAAGGAATTTGCCAAAATATAGGGATTACAAATTAGTTGGAATAAACACAAAACTGACATATACCATCTGTTAAGAGTGAGGAATAACAAACTGAAAGGAAGCTGTAAAACAAATTATTTACTTCAAGCGCCTTGAGGCCATACGAATGGGGAAAAGGTGCTATATAAATAACAAATACAATACAATACAAAGGGATGTGGGGGAGCGATAGAAGGAAAGGGGGTGGATTAGCAATACAAATAGCAGAATCACGAAAAATCTGTATCATTGGTAGAATTGAAAATAATGACTCGCGGACATCCACTTCCCACACTCCCCTACTCCCTCACTCACAAACACACACACGCGAGCAGACTTATGGACCATTGTGAGACACTTGAATTACTTACACTAGGTGTCTATTTAAAGGCTTTTGGAAGGAGGCTATTACTTCCTTTCACAAACACCACTGGCTCTCTGCAAGCACCCCCGATTTGGAGGTGAAACTATCATTGGTTTTGCTTGCTGTAGCTCTGCCTCCATGTAAGGGAAGGTAATAAGAGCAGAAACCAGGGTACCCCCACAAGAGGCCGACGCTGCAGAAGTCCCCCAGCAAATCGCCAGAGTTCCCTTTAGTGCTGCCCTCCCCTTTATCTGGGCAGGTCACACGGGTGTCCGTTGTGCTTACACGTGGTGCATGAGGACTGAGGATTTTTTTTAACGACCCCAGGTGTGATTTTTCTGCTTCTCCTGTAGGCGCTAAAGAGTCAGCGCATGCTGGGTACATTGGTCAAAGGGGATGTTGGAGGACGCTTGGGGTACAATTGTGTAGGATTCCAGAGTGCCAGATGTGCATGATGATGACACTCGAGTTCTCGGGTGTACATGCAGTGCGCACGCCAGCCATCAGTTTGTGTAAAGAGGCTGTGCATAGCATATGTGTGCTTGGAGCACATGAGTTAGTGCCTTGTAGGTGACACGGCAGGGCTTGGAGATGATGCAGGCTTTGACAAAGTGATCCAGGTTGTAATAACAAGATTTGCAGAACCAATGTTTCAGCGTTGTCTTATCTCATGCCATCAACGGCATTCATAGTCCTCTCTCTGGTGTTACGAGCAGCACTACCAGGCACGTTTCTTGGCCCGGGCGAGGCGGACAGCTGCCCGGGGTGCAATAGCCCCAGGGGGTGCAATTGTCCCGGTCCCTGGAGCCTCTGGAGGGGATCAAATTCCCCAGTTTGTGGGGCAGCGCATTTCCGTGGGAAAAGCTCTGCGTGTCAGGTGCAGGCGCGGCCCTGACATTATGAGTCGGAGGCTCACTCTGACCACTTTCACGCGGGGGGTGGCGGTATAGTCACAACAATGAAAACACTTGAGGTCCCCCTGCAGTTAAGAGCAACCCCTCCCATCACAATGCTGGCAGGAAACTGCTAATAGTGGGTCATTTATCACTGAATGGTTTCTTGCTGGCATTGTGATGGGAGGGGAGGTGCAATGGGCTGTTGGGAGTTGGCGTGCCTTGCAGGGACGTACCGTGGGCTCCGACACAGTACAAACGGAGACCCGTTTCGGCCCATGGTGCGTCCCTGCAAGCAGAGAAAATGACCAAAATAATAGTTTAAAGCGGCGCTATTTCTTTCATGCTGCTTCTTTGCCAAACTTTATATCAGTTACACTTTAAACCACTTCCATGGCACTGGTGATGAGTTACTTCATTATGCTGATAATAGTTTTAACAAGTGTTGCTGAGTAAATCTTCTTTAAGCCAGGACCCGGTTTATATATTTATTTATGCAATGTTTGTCGGGTACATGGACATGGATAATTTATTTATTTATGCAATGTTTGTGGGATATCTGCATCCGACAAACATTGCATACATAAATATACAGGTACCCGACAAACATTGCATGAATAAATAAATAATCCGGGTCCATGTATCCTTATAACAAGTCAGACTTTACTGTATCAAAGCATGCACTTGATTCCCATTGAAAGAACTTTATAGTGATTGTTTATTGGGTTCAGGTGTCTCCTTGTCATTGCCCTTTTGGCTTAGGTTGCCTCCCAAACCCCCTTCAGCATCTTGTGTTCTTTGTTGGTTGTATTTATTGCATCCTGTGCCATATTCATGGCCTGTTGGTGTGCCCAGTCCTCATTATCTGCAGCCTAACTGGGACTGAGGCATACAATTGTCTTGGGCACCAATGAAAAAGTGGCCCACCGTTGCAAATGGCAATGCATTCTTTGTGTGACGGACTGTTTGACTTTGGGTAGGAGTTGCTGACCGATGTAGTTTGGCAGTGGCACGTGGGGTGTGGTGGGAGAGGCGCGTGAGGTGAAGTGGGAATGGCGCGCAGGGTGCAGTAGGAGTGGCGCGCAGGGTTTGGTGGGAGTGGCACGCGGGATGGGCTGTAGGTGGTGGCGCATTCCTAGTGTTTCGCCCTGGACACCAAATGGACTAGAAACTGCCCTGAGTACTACAGCAGGCAAAGGTGGGGGGGAGGGGGTTAGGGCTGTGGGGACTAGGTTTTGTTTCATGTTTGAATTTTGACAAGTACTGTCCCTGGCAGTGTATGTAAAGGTGTATGTATATAAAGTGACAAGTGGGCCTGTCTTCAAATTAACATTTGAAAGAATATTGGGAAACATTCAGATAAAACGCTTTACTCTTGCTATGACCATTGTTTATTTATGGCAAATTTCAGCTGTGCTGTGAAAACAGGTACTCAAAATGCTCCCCCGAATTTCAAGGGTGGCCTTCTTTGAATATCACTTGATGGGGCGCGACGCCACATCCGGTCTTGGGGCCGCCCCTTCCAAGGAGGGATTGTGATTCTCCCAGAAAGCTTTGCTAGACAGTAAAATACCAAATAGCTCTTTCAAAAGCAGCCAGTCTAGGAGCTGGAGGCCAAGCGTTTCAGAGGAATGCATCAAGTCCGAAAAATCTTTGGAGGTGACATCACTTCAAGGGCGTTATTGCTGTTTTAGAACCACTATGGCGTCAGCATTACAATACTTTCGACGCCTGCTTGACATGTTTTACTTTACTGTGCGGGGAATGGAATAAGCATTTGTGTAAAGATGGCATGCAAGTAAATATTGAAAAATATTACAATGCAAAACACAAACATTACTTTTTTAATGTGCCACAGAGGGTCCTGTTTTGGGTGTCACTGCCAAATTAAAATACCATCCGCCTCAATACGAATTTGGCAGTGTAGTAAATATTGGTGGTAATGATTTTACGTTAAAACAAATGGAGGATTTACCGCAGGTGGAATTATGGCCTGTGTTAAATGTAACAAATCCCCCACAAAGCCCTATGGACTTGGATGGGGATAGCTACTGCCATTGCACCAATAAAAATGTGGCGGATTTACCACCAGGCCAAGTGGCGTAGACGGTAGCAGAGTTGGTTGGCATTTGTGTGGGAAATACATGCACACACGTAGTGAGTCCTAATGATGGGATGTGTCTGAGGAAGTAATTGAAACCCAGCCTGCTTAAATCCTCTTAAAGATTTATCCGGTGGTCAATGTCTGCAGTTCTCAAAATATTGTCGTTAAGATGCCTAGATGCAGACATTCAAAGGATTCCTTTATTGGCTAATTATACTCTGGCTACGGCTTAGTCAGTATCCGCGTTGAATGATCCACATCAGGTGATTACTGTAGGCATCGTTTTGTCGAGATGCTGCCTGTAGACCCACTGTGGTTGCAGCGCGAGGCCACTATATAGATGTATGGCAAACTGTTGCATTGCCTAGTCAGCATTTGAATCACCGCGTTTGGGCAACCTGCCCTTTCATCTGTAACTGGAACGGGTAACTATTGTATAAAGCCCTGAGGAAGCCCCCATTGGGTCGAAACACGTGTAGGCTGATACTGCACAATAAATCATAAAACACGCCAATAGATGCAACATTGTGTTTCTCATCTTGATGGCACAGGTTAAGAGTTATTAACATTGTGTGTGTTATCATGTTACTTTGGATCCTCGGCCTGAGTTCCTATGCTTCACTCCCCTTGCAGCCACTAATTATCCAATAATTCTAATCACGTATGAAAGCTCAATTCCAGGGAAGGGCCTCGTTTTGTTGATGCCTTGGTGTGGGATAGTGTTTTGTGGTCCAGGATGGATTATGAAAGCAATTTAAAAGATCTTTTTACCAATAGATATTACAACAGCACTTCTAGGTTTTGTATTTCGGGTACAACAATGGTTGCATCCAAGTGTTCATCATTCTTCATCCAGCCACCAGACGGCTCTACATTAATGCAGAACTGAGCAACATTTCTTAAAATTAGACAGTGGGCACCTTAGCTAATCTGCTAGCGCTGTTCATTGTAGTTTTTTAAAACCGAGTCAGGTTTCGAATGCAGCTGGAAAACAATCAGCTGCAGGGGTTTTAAACCTGCCATCTTTGCCATCATGCTTCGAGTATCATGTCACATGATTTTGAACGTATACCGTGATTTTAACGGGTTCCCTTTCCTCGTTAGCACATTGGTTGTTCATTGTTTACCCATGGTCGTTTAGTTGAGTGTTGTTAGAGGGTAGAGGGGGTGTTAGATGGGGGTTGGGGTGAAGCCTCCCATTTAAAAAAAAGAAATAACAAATTGACCATAGGGAAAGATGCAAGATTACTGTGCAAACGAGGAAAGTGACCACGTTAAAAACACGTACAACCGATTTTGAAACTGAAATGGCCCCACTTGCCTTCACATGCCCCATCAGCTCAAATTCACAGGAAGTGACGAGGGGTGAAGGGGAAGGTTCATAACCATGCACTGTGATTTCACCATTGCACTCTGAGTAGCTGAGTAAGAACTTCTGCCAAAGACTGGATCAGACCCCGAACCCTCTGATCAGAAGACTCACTGCCACCACTGCAAACCCCTTCGACCGCTACCCGCGGCGCATCACTGCGAAGACCCTGTGAAACCAACCCTACTGTGACAAGACCACACAGACCAAGAAGAATACGAACCCATGACTACATACTCAACCCGAGAAGATGGAGTAATGAGACTCAATCCTCGGTATCCAAAAATCACTGCTGATGGATAAAAATCTATCAGCAAGAAGAAGAACAAGCGCTCCATTGCACTCCACGCCGGCTGCACCAAGCAGTGCGTGTCCAGACTCTTTTGACTGCGGTGAGCACTGACGTAAGCAGGGGCGCCATGAATCAATCTCTCTCTCTCTCTCTCTCTCTCTCTCTCTCGCTCTCTCTCTCTCTCTCTCTCTCTCTCTCTCTCTCTCTTTCTCTCTCTCTCTCTCTTTCTCTCTCTCTCTCTCTCTTTCTCTCTCTTTCTCTCATAGGATAATGGGGGGCACCTGGGGTAGACAATCTGATTCCAGGGGTAGCATGTGACCTCATAGGCCACTTCTTGGACACGCCCCTGGCACCAAGATATTAATAGCGCCCAAGGATTCTTAAGTACCTTAGAAACTGGCTTGGTCTTAAGGGTGGAATTAAAAAGGTGATGCTCGTGTCAATTACAAATAAAAATAAATAAACAATTGATGAAGCATGGATTTTCTCATGTTTAAATAAAAAAACCGGAGCAACCCTTTGAAGACTCGCAAATGCGGGTTTGAAGGGAGTATCTTGTGTTTTCATGAAATAAATAATGTCTTCGCATTGGTTCATTACAGCTAATTCTGAGGTTTCCCAGAACCTCCCAGACAGCTATAGAATACTATATGGTCAGAAATTGAAAACAATGGAAAAATGTGGTCCTCTCAAAAAAGTAGTCCAGAGTCTACCATAGTTAAATTTATAGGGATTACTCAAGTTGCTGTAATGTAATCAGTTGTTATCTTCCTGCGGACTTATTTAGAATATCAAGCAACTTATATATATTTTTTTCTCAACTTTATTTAATAATTTTTCCAAAAGTCACAATTGAAAAACATACCAGTGAGAACAAGGTATAAGCAATTCCATACATATCACTTCTCTAAAATACATACAACAATCAATTCATCATAGCCATACAATTCCCACCCCATATTCTACACTATACAAAACACAACACCAAACAGGACAAGACAAACACCCCCCACCTAACTCCTCATCAATGTTACACCCAAAGAATAAATCCTACACCTTATCCAAACAAATTATTAAACGATCCCCACATTTCCTCATAAGCAGTCTCCCGAAAACGCCTAGAAGCCGGAGTCTTCTCTTACCATAAAAGTGTACACATGTCTGATAACCAGTTCTCATAATGTGGTTTTAAGCAACTTCTATTTAATAGTGAATTTGCTAAGATATTTGTTCAAGAGTCCGGGAGACTTGAGCTCCATTAGCAAAATGACTCATATGTTGACTATGACTCATATGTTCAATATGAGTGCGCAGAAGAACGCGCAGTGATTTGAGAGTCCAGAGAAGCGGCTAAGACAGCCCTGCGGCATGTCAGTGACTGTGGTCATTATCCAGGGCCATCACACGGGCCGCTAGTGAGGAAGGTGTCTAAGGGAATGCCAGTGCAGCAGTGGGAGCTTCTAAGAGGATGAGGACATTTGGGAATATGCGCTGACCTTAGGGGGATGCGCTGGGGGAAACTATATGCCCCAGGCTTCAGGGCTCTCTCGTGTTGCCATCCACCGCAGTGTATGCCAGGTGAATACGTCTCACAGAGAGATCTGAGCCATGGAGGAAAAGGTGGGAACAAGGGCGAGCGGCAAGACTCCCCACCACACCGGACACCTGTGAGACCTTTTGTGGCTATGTGTGTCTGTGAGAAAAGCCTGTAACTGTGGTGTGCTGTATCTATGTGCCACGGTTTTGCCTGCTGTAGGGAGGGATAGGGGAGGGCAGGCATGGTATCTTGGGGCTTCTCAAGCCTTGCAGCACCACGCTCTACTCGCAGGACTCAAAAATAACTTGGGTCTGGGATTTATTTGTGTTGTGCTTGTAGATTTAGTTTGGTTGGCTTAATACACACTACTACTTGACACTACTTTTGACTTCAAGACAACTTGCACTATATAAATATATGCAGGGAACTTTACAAGAGTGTGCCATTTTGTGATAGCCATAAATATTCATCTTAATCACATTTCTAATTATGATTTGTTTTTGTTTATACTACACACACATATGCACTATCTTTAACAAGTCAGCCTGTGTGATTATTCCAATTTACAATACCCCAAAGATAAGTGTTGGTCATAAAGTTAATACCAAGCAGGTACTATGACAGATGTGTGTGTAGTGAGGCCGAGGGAGAGGGAAGGGCTCTTGCGGGAAGTAGGGGGCAGCATGTTAAGTTAGGGTTGTCCAACTCCGGGCCTCGAGGGCCGGAATCTTGATGGGTTTTCAGGATATCCCTCATTAATATTCATGACAAGAAATGTGCATACATTTAAAATCATTGTATGCAAATGTAGCTCATGGATATTAATGAGCGGTATCCGAAAAAGCTGACGTGTTTCCGGCCCTCGATACCTGAGTTGGACAACCCTGCATTAGGAGAACCCTAGAGGTGGTAGATGGGTGCTCTCCATGATTTCATCCAGTCTCCCCAACCTCAAAGAGCAGGGAAACCCCCAAACAGCACCTTAATGAAAGGGCCCAGTCATGTTATGCTCTGCATATGTGGCAACAAAGCTCCCCACACACTAGAACCCCAGTAACTGCATTGTGACAACGAGCCATTACCCATGGACCAATGTGAGGACGGAGAGAGGTCCACAAACACACCTGTCTTTGAACACTCTGGTCACTAAGCTGCTCGTATAATGGGAGAAACCCTCATCGGGCATCCTGAACGCTGGGGAATTTGGGTGACGATTGACACTACAGAAACACGGAGGAGCAGTTACCTGTGGACACTAGCAAGTGCCACACTGTGAGATCAACAGAAGACTCCACACTATGTTTGAAGACTAATCTAGGTTTAAAATACAAAGCACAGAGGTGGACGTATGCTACAATACAGGGTATATTCTCAAAACAGTGCAACGGTCTAAGGCAGGGCTGTCCAATTCCCTGCCTCGAGGACCGAAAACATGGTTTTCAGGATATTCTTCATTAATATTCATGAGATAAATTTGCATGCAATGATTCTAAATGTATGCACATATTTGCTCATGAATATTAATGAGGGATATCTTGAAAACCCATCAGGATTCCGGCCGTCGAGGCCTGGGGCTGGACAACCCTGGTCCAAGGGCAGCACAAGGAAGTAAAATGGCTGCCTTAGCCATAGTCTAAATAGAACCTGGGCCTTCAGTCCAAGTTGGCTCTTCTATACAGTTGATGGTTCACGGTGTGGCTGCCCTGATAACACGATATAAATGCACACACTGTTCATGTAGGTCCACCAAGATCCGAGACCCTTCTGCAGCTGCTGCTGTGAAATATTGACCCTGCTGGTGCGGTGGTCGCTTGACTTTTAGATGACATTTGATTTCTTCTCGGTCTGTCCGGGTTGTATTGTCAGGCTTCAGTCTCAATTCATGCCTCATAGCCAACTGGTGTTAAGGTCCAGGAGATCCAGACTTGTCCTTGCCTCGCAAAGTCATTCTCAATGGTGGGTTTTCTAGCTAAACCAGACCCCAAATGATAGTTCTTCACTAGCCTCACTTACCTTCACTTTTCCTTCTTTTGGGGCTGTAGGTTTTCAGCTGGGCCACTTTAGGGGCCAAGGTCCACAAGGCTCTCCACATCTCTAGCACTTCCCCTCTACCTCCCCACAATCCCAGTCACCAATTGTCTCGTCATATACCACTCTGCACCCCTTCAGGCTTGGGCCTTCTTGGCATGACCATTCTTGGTGACTGTTTTGGAACTCTCAGTTCACCACCTCCTCCTCTCTGCCCCTCTTCCATCTACATCCTCTCCCTCAGCTGATCGTTTTCTCTTCCATCCTCCTCCTAGTGGAGATTTCCCCCTCTCTCCTTCTTCCTGTGTACTTCTTCTTCAAAGTCTACCCTTTCCTTGGGCTTTCATCCTCCTGTCTCCTCACTGATGTTGCCCTTCTCCAACTCCATACTTTTCTGATAATTCCTCCTGCCACTTCTTTTCTTATCTTGTGTGATGCCACCTCTGGCTCCTCCCTCATACCTCCTCATTCTTTCTGATTTGCTTCCTCTGCATACTTATCCTCCTCCTCGCTGACAACTTCTCTAACAATACCATTGTCCTTGATCTGTTCATGCCTCCTTTTATATCCCTGGTCATTAGGATACTGGGGCAATAAAGGCCTGACTTGGGATACCTGCAGCCTGTTGGCAGTGGATACACAGATTGTCTGATGGGCAGTAAGCTCTCGATTTTGTTTGGAGTTGGAAGGTGTTGGGGTGAGGGGGACCACCATATTTAAATCAGGCACCTTTGTCATGACAGCCACCTGATCCCAACATGGCTTTCCCAGTACGATATGTGTGTTGCTTGCGCTCCACATTTCAATATATCTCAGTTCTTTCCTATACCTGCAGTCTCCCCTGTGCATCCTGCTGCAGCAGACATTTGTGAAGAATGTAATTACATTTGTGGTCTGACCCACGGCCTATACTCGCGCCGCAACCCTTTCTCCACCATCCTGTACTTCCCTCACAGTTCACATTTGCTGACCGTGATTGTTGTTTGCAAGTTTCAACACCTTAGTATCCCTTTTTAATAGTGTTAGTGGCATGGGAGAGTGTAGCAAGGGGATCGGAGTCTGACAATTGATGGGGGCTTGGCTGACAGACTGTTGGCGATCCTCACTATGACGCGTCCTGGGTCAGCATTCCTGAGCAGGCAGCTTTCCCCTACCATCAGGGTCCTTCTTGCTCCTTTCCCTTGCCTCACCTGTATGACTTCCTCACAGGATGGAGCAGACTAGGTGTAGACCATGTGTAAAGAGTCCTGGAAGGGGGGAATTTTCATTAGAAGGGCAGGGAGCTGCCATCCAGACGCCCTGACGGTACCCCTGATTCTAAAATGGTGGATGTGATGCTGGAAATGCATCAGAGGGACAGGGCCTCTGTATCCTTGTCCTTTACTGCCTTTTTTATCGTGCGTTCTGTCATATTTTCCGCGCAGGAGTTCATGTGGGACTCCTGGGGGTGCAGCTCTCTCTTTTGGTTTGGTGAACCTTACGGCACCTATGGGTGGGGGTACAACCCTGTGCCCCTAGTGTATGTTTTTGGGCACCTGTGGGTGGCCTGCAGAGCAGGATATGGGCTGGTGGCAGCTCCATGCTGACTTTGACAGGTGCGCTGAGTATCCTCCATTTTGAGGATCCCAAGGCCCTGCCATTGGAATCAGTTGATTCCTGATGGAAAACAAATGGCCCCTGTGGCCTCTTGCTTTCTATTACCTATTACCTTGTTTTCCCAAAGTCCTGGGAAGCCCTGACTCTGCCCCTTCCCCCTGACTGGCTGTTGGGTGGAAGTTCAATGTATGGTGTTGTTGTGAAGTCCAGTCCAGACTGACTGGAGCCTTCCCAGTGACTGTATGTTGTGGGTACGCCCTGTGGGTGGGACCTGGGTGAATGGAGTGTGTGACCAATATACACTTCTTGTTGTGGCTGTCTGGTTTCTGGTATGAGGGACAAAGGCCCTCATTACAACCCAGGCGTTAAGGGGTTAATGGCGTCGTAAAAGGTGCGGCGCCATTAAACCCTTAACGCCTGATTACGAGGTCCCTTTGCGGGTTGGAGACTTTAACGCCTGCTTTTTGCAGGCGTTAAAAACCAACCCGCAAAGGGACCTTGGTGCTAAGTAAGGTGCCGCAATTTGCGGCACCGTACTTAGCGCCTTCCCCATTCCCTATGGGGCAAAAATGGGAATGGGGAAGGGCCATGGCGGCATGGGGAATTACCGCCCCGCCAACCTCGGAATGGGGCGGTAATTCCCCATTCCGCCATGGCGGAGTCGGTAAGTTACCGGCATGGACCATGGTGCTATTAGCACCATGGTCCAACGCCAGGGTCGTAATGAGGGCCAAAGACTGAGATACCCCTGCCCGAAACTGGCCTGAATGCAGTGTGTAGTGTTGAATGGCTGAGTACTTGTCCCAATCCACATTCCTTGTTGTGAGTGTCTGAGAGGGAGGAGGATGGCCTGAATGCACTGTGTGCCTGATTGGCTGACTGATTGCACAAATGCCCTTCTGTATGATTGGCTGCTGAGAGTGACCCAGCAGTGTGGATGAGAGACAAGATAGTATATCTGGGGACCTCTCACCAATGGAAATGGAAATTGTTCAGAAGCTGTATCTACACTTTAAGAGTAACTTGAACTGCTGATCCTCGACGCCAAGCGGGAAGACGAAGACTTGCTGTTGCATTTGCTTCGACCTGATCTGAAAGCTGCCGAACTCGTCAAGGACTGATCCGAGAGAGGACCTGGTAAGGCGCCCTCTTCCCGTGCTCCGAGGGACCATCAAGCCCCGCTAACCTTCGCCGAAGCTCCCTGGAAGTCAGACCCTCGAAAGGCAGCCGACCCGAGTCGGGACCACTGAGGAGAATGAAGCAAAGCATCCGGACTTCGCCACTGTCGAAGTCTATTGCCTTCGACCAGGGTTTGCAGGTTTGTGTAACCGCTGGAGGCACGTCGAAGTTGTGTTGCCCAGCCGTGGGGACCACTTGACGTCGCCAATGACCGGAGCTCCTTTGCCTAAGAAAATCTCTGAAATGTTAGTCCTGCGGTAAATAGGCCATATTGCCTGCACCTGCCCAAATCATTGTCTGGAAGAACCCATGGACGCAAGCTATATGCAGGGCAGGGAAGATCAGGGGAAGCAGGCTGGTTACTGGCAGGCATATCTTGGAGAGGAGAAGGAATGGGAGAGAGTTGCAATACTGGAAATGCTAACTCAACACCCAGGCGAGGAGGAGTACAAAATCCAAGTGTGGGTTTGGGCTGCCCCTACTGCCGCTTCATTGGAAATCGAGACTTATATGACAATAGTAGTACCTGCTGATTTGGTGATTCCATACCAAGCGATCCACGGAAAGCAGGTTTGAATCCCCTGTAGTCATGTGGATACTGAGGTCTACCCCAAAGCTGAACTTGCCTTGGAAGTTGAAGTATATCAAAAGACAACAGTCAAGCCCAGGCTACCCCTCTCTTCTACACAGACAAGGGTGGATGGAGGCTACAGTAAAATTGAGTGTTTAGTTCAAAAATACAAGTGCACAAACCGGTAATATCAAATGGTCAAGGAACATGTTAAGACAGTTAAAAACCATGTATTCACATTTTTGCCACAAAATTACGCATCTTTGTCATAAACTTCTTTGAAATACAGAAAAATCACTGCTGATGGCTATCGCCCGAGACCTATTTCGGGGATGTAGTGCAAAAAGATTGCATATATCCTGTATAAGTGTGGGGTTACTATCAGTGTCAAATAGTTACACTAGATGGGTAAGTATCAAATAATTACACTAAACAGGTCATAATATTTCCCTCTGAGCTTTCCTCAGGACCACCAGCACGGTGCGATGTACAACAGTCAGATACCCCAGTTATGGGGAACCAGTCAGAGAAGACACTACAACCAAAAAACAAAAAGAACTTTTAAAACCTGACCATTGATATTACCGGTTTGTGCACTACCTTTATGCTGAAGCTCACTACCTACCCTTCATTACTTCTTCGTGTGTTGGGCCACCTGTTTTGTACACGTTGGTATTGAGTCTGTTTTGGATTTTCCTATTGCTGGAGACAAAAAATGTAGACACAGGGGAGGAGCCCTATTATCTATGTTCCCCTTACTCTGCTCTGGTTGCATACTCTTCAAATGAGGGACAAAGTAAAAATCATAATCACCTCCATTGTTTAACTCCAAAATAGCACATGTTCTCGATGGAAGGATTTTACTTAACTGTGCCTGTGCTCGAGAACTCTTCTGCTATGGAGCTGATAAGGTGTGTTCAAAAGACCAAAGATTTTTCCATGATCATCAATTTATAGAAAAGAGGACGGATATCTCCCTTTATTCACCTAAGCATGGTATCATGTTAACCACTTTTAAATACATCAAAGCCAGCCGTTTTTGACACTATAAAGGCCAGCTCCTATTTGTATCCGGGATTTGACAGCCAAGAATACATCAAGGCATCTCAGAAGGAGGACAGCAACACCTTCCTCCTGCCATGGCCAGCCTAATTAACTAACAAAGGTTCCATGTATCCACCCTGTCTTTCGTTAGCTGCTGGTGGTAGCTTCACATACTAATCAGAGTCACAGGACTAACAAAAGAGACAGGAAACAGGAAACCCCAACAACCTTTCATATGCACTTTGTCAGCCTGAATCCAACTCCTGCCCCTCATTATCAAGGGCAGTGATCTGTCATGTCTGCAACTGCATGTTTACACTTGTCACCCCCAGAGGGGGACCCCATTCAGTATGAGTATGTGGAATGATGGAGACCGAAAAGTCTGTTCCCGACGCAGCTTCAAGGAAGCCCTGTTGCTTTTAATCAGGTACCACACAGAACTCAATTAACCAGAGAGACCCTTTGATCCACTACAGATCGGAAGATGGGTGGGACTTAGTAATACATGTTTTCACCTCTTTACCTTTTCTGTTGCAACGCACTCTGGTTATGACCTCAGACATACAGGAGATTGTTAGTGGGGACCCAGGATTGGTTCATTAAGGTAGGCTTAGCCTACACCAATCACTGTGGCCCATTTGGCTTGAAAAGAGGGCTGAGCCTCTCTTTTGGGCACATCATCTGAAGACTTCACAAGGAGTATCAAGAAGAACTCCGTATTGGACCCTGGCTGAAGTACAGTCTGCCTTACAGTTTCCGCCAGTGAAGGAAGGCCAGGATTTCCAAGAGGGAGGAAGATCCCTCCCCTAAACATCCCGAGGGAACTCAGGGAGATACTGAATCCAGAAGACCCTCCAGCAGCTCCGGAACCTGTACCCAGCCAGCACACAACGTGCCCTGCTAGGCTCTGCAGCAAGCTTCCTAAGTGGGAAGTGCCAGAAAGTCTGTGAACCAAACCAAGGACAAGGCAGTTGCCTGCAACAGTCTCCTCAAATTTGAGCCATCCGCCTTAAGCCCAGCGAATAAGATAGGAGTGCATCGCCAAGCATCTACCAACATCATCCTTAAAGGAAATTTTCAAGCCAGTCGAGCCCCTCAACCCGCAACCTACTGCAACGCTGACTGTTGTTGCCCTAAGTCACTCACACTGTCCAAGACGCCTCGATCAGTGCTTCAGACCGTTCGACCAGCACTGAGATAACGATTCCTGACCTGAGCCACCGTGTAGGCCCCCCTGTAGATGTCGGTCCAACCTCGCTCACCAAACTGCCTGCCGCCTGATACTCGCAGCTGTCGACCCTCTTGGACTCTGTTGCAGAAGCTGCAAAGCACCCTGAAACTGACTCGACCCTGTCGAGCACCAAGAACTTCTACAAGCACAAGGTACATTGTGGTTCTGTCCCCCTGGTCCTTCCAGAAAAGACCCATAGTCACATTCTATGGCCCATTGCTCCCGTTGTGTTGAAACCAAGTATCCTTGAACTATTGCGATTAATTACTTTACCGACTACCCTCCTGTCAGTATCCAGAGTGCATCCCTTTTCCTTCTTGAAACTGTCTTTCCTCTGTATTCCTTTACAGGGTGGGTTGTATTTTGTAGTGTGCTAGAACTGTCTGTTGTGGTAATAATAAAGTAAATATTTGTATACAACCTGACTGGACAGTCCGTTTTATCATTGGGTAATAATTGTATTTGCGCTTTGTTGCGACTAACCAACAATCCATGATCTGACGCAGCTAGGCCTGCCGTTCCGTCCACGTTACCAAAATGAGACAAGGAGGTTTATAAATTGCTTGTGTTTCCAATCTGTACGGATCCCTTCTCGTGCACTAGAGGTGTGGGGCTAAATGATGGTTTAGAAACAGATATTTATCCCTGGACCACTGGTGCCCCGGAAGTTGATTCGTCACAGGCACCCTCCTAAAACTCCCCACACTACTTCTTCAAAGGCATTGGAAAAGCAGATATACTGTGATCCACCTATGCACGTGTACCCTGGAACAACCTTCCCACTCAGTTCTGTCAACTTCCCCCTTTGTCAGGAAAGCTCCCCAAACTCACCCTTGCCCACTCCTGATGTATCTTCCTTGTCATCTTTTGCAACCAAGACACTACAATCATGTGGCACGACCGATGCCCAGACCAAAGTGGACATGAAGGCAACATGACTAGAAAAAAATCATTTTATATAGGATGCGGCTCAAAATAAATAAAATAATTGAAGAATGCATGAGAAATGGCCTGCTCCATTGATTACCAAGTATGCAAACCTATCAATATCTCGCTCATGTTCTATGTATAAACAAATCCTTTGTGTAGAAAGTTCTTTGGCGATCTATGTTTGGAATAGCAGGTTCAGACACTGATCTGTTCAAGGTGGCGAGGCTCTGACTGATGGCCGCTCCAGCCTCTATGGTCTTTGACATGCAGACACAAGACAAACACTGTAGCAGTTTGGAATAGACTTCCGTTTTTGGATTCTCCTCGAGAGTAGACACAGTTTGCTGTGGCAGTAGCGCCATGTTGTTCTCCAAAGCACGCAAAACAATAGATATGATGGCTGGACGTTTACAATTAATGTTAACTTTTGGCATTGCTCTGGGCAACCCTTTAGACCATCGTTCTTCGCCTGCCAAGCCATTACAAAGGGGGAAAGACCACATGCAAATCAGGCTTGGTCCCCACCCCAGAAGGGGCAGTCCAGCCCAAACTGCTTGATCACATCCCTTCGGAACGAGACCACAAGCATCCTCAAACATGTTTAAGCCTCCTTGGGCACCATCATGGAGGTGTAGCTTGGGTCTCTATGTCAGACAGGCAGCGGGCCTGGGTGTCGACATACCCGTCCCACTCTGGGTGACAAAAGAAAAAGTTTTGATGACTGGAAGGTTTAGATTTCATCTTAACCTTTGGCTTCGCTCTAGGCAACCCTTCATACTATCGTTCTTTACTTGCCAAGCTATTACAGAAAAGGGAAAGCACAATATGCAGATCAATCTTGGTGTCACCCCAAAATGGGCAGTCCGGCCCTAGCTGCTAGGTCACATCCCTTCCGCATGAGACCACAAGCATCCCCAGACATGTTTTGGCCTCATTGGGCATCGTCAGTGATACATAGCTGGGTCCCATTCACCAAAACATGGCCCTGGGTGAAACCAGAGGCTTGAATAATCTTGACCTGTAGTGCACTGTGGAGTACTGCTTTAGGTCAGTGGTCTGAAAAACAGTTAAAAATGGAGACCGGAGGCCTAGACCCTGCTTTAGATGGAAGCATAAAAGCAGTCAAGCATGCAGCTCATTTCCACATGTGTGTGACCAGACACACATGTGTCAATCCATGTACAAATACATGTGGATTTCCTGCATGCTAAATGTGTGGCTTCCCCGGATCTGTGTGACAAATCCATCAAACCAGCCACAGTCCATGCAGAAACCGCACAGAGAGTCTGTGGAGATCGCCATCTCTTATTTACAGAAATCCACACGTTGGCATAATGAGGCATGCGGGACGCATGGTTGACTGCAGAAACCCACATTGAGCTGGCACTTACGCAATCCAGTGCCAACCACAAGGAGAGCTGCACTCTCCTGGAATGCTGCAAAGCTTTGCTTTGTAAGACATTTTAATCATTTCAAAATACAAACGCTCTCTCAACACACATGTTGAGCGCCATGATTCTGCCAACACACATGGTGGCTCTCAGATTCTGGGACATGCGGGGCTCCCAGATTCTGCCAACACACATGGGGGTCTCCCATATTCTGGGACAAGCACGCCTCGCAGGCTCTGCCAACACACATGGGCGGCTCCCATATTCTGGGACATGCGGCAATCCCAGGTTCTGCCAACACACATGGGGGCTCACATATTCTGGGACATGCAGGACTCCCAGGTTCTGCCAACACACATGGGGGCTGACATATTCTGGGACATGCGGGGCTCCCAGATTCTGCCAACACACATGGGGGTCTCCCATATTCTGGGACAAGCACGCCTCGCAGGCTCTGCCAACACACATGGGCGGCTCCCATATTCTGGGACATGCGGCAATCCCAGGTTCTGCCAACACACATGGGGGCTCACATATTCTGGGACATGCAGGACTCCCAGGTTCTGCCAACACACATGGGGGCTGACATATTCTGGGACATGCGGGGCTCCCAGATTCTGCCGACACACATGCACGGCTCGCAGGCTTTACGGACACACATGCAGGGCTCCAAGATTCTGCCAACACACATGGGGGTGGCCAACTGTCCTGTATTTTGCGGGATTGTCCTGTAATTGGGGACTCTGTCCCGCAGTTTGCTGAGTGGCTCTGCGGGACGCGGGTTGTCCCGTCTTGCTCTGTTCGAGCACAATAAGGCATGCTGCCTGCTGGAGCCGGCCGCTGCAGGGCGCACAGGCCACACATCTCCATCCATGTCTCACAGATTAGCTGCCACTTGCCAGCCACTGTTATTCCGATTGGCAGGAAATGTATGTATATGACACCCTTTGAGTCACCCTAAATAAGAGTCGCATTGCATTGCACCCGCATCTGCTGACGTGACAGGCCTGCAGTGCACATGCACTATAAGTGCGTCGCCTGGAGTCCCGCTTTAGTGCATCTGCAGCAGGCCTGTCACATCAGCAGCTGTGGGTGCAATTCATTGATTCTGCCCGGTGCTCTGCGGTAGTGCACGGAGCCAGTTCTTGTTGGAATTACAAAAGGGGCAGGCCAAACGTAAATGACGACGTGACATCATCACCGCCTTGTGGGCAAATGTCCAGCAAAAGGATCTCAAAAAAGTTGGCCCCCCTAGTAGGGCGCCCAGATTCTGCCAACACAGATGGGGGGGGCTACCAGGCTATGCCAACACAGATGCGGGACTCCTCCCAGATTCTGCCAACACACATGCGAGGCTCATAGGCCTTTGTTCAGAGCAATACTGTTCGCTTCCGGGACATTAATCTGCCAAGAGCAAAAGTAATACTCTTCAAAACCCCGTGCCTTGGATCACTAGAATGCCACAATGTATCTACATGGCATTAATTATGCTCCCAATTCCGATGCTTGACAATTTCATCGAGATATGTTCCAAAATGCATCATTTCAATCTAGGATATCACAAAAGGAATTCATTTGCAAAAGTAGGAATGCGCCAGCTTCCCCTACCTTGCTGCCATACATTGGA
Source organism: Ambystoma mexicanum (assembly GCF_040938575.1). Taxonomy (NCBI): domain Eukaryota; kingdom Metazoa; phylum Chordata; class Amphibia; order Caudata; family Ambystomatidae; genus Ambystoma; species Ambystoma mexicanum. Next base: position 171,786,623 of record NC_090929.1, read on the forward strand.
CCACCCTTCCCACCTCTCTGCGAGCTGAACCTTCACTGACTGCTTTCCGCAAAGCCATGAAAACTACACTGTTCACCTAACCAACCCCATCTGTTCAAATTCCCATGACTACCAAGTATGATGTATTATGTTGTTTGATAACGCTTAACACAGGATCCTGCCTTACTGTAACCCAAGGCACAACCTGTACCCATTGTAACTAAGTCTCCTTACAAGTAACAGCGCCACAATGCCCCTGGGCTGCCTGCGCGCTATACAAATGTAATAGATAGATAGATAAATAAATAAATAAATAAGAAAGAATACCCATCAAATAATCACCAAAGAGGCAGTTTTTCATTTTTAAATCATGTGTTGTGGTTAACATAGGCAAGCTCAAAGTGCAAATATAGAGGGGCTTAATGGAGAAATAGGGGAGCAAGAAAGTGTTTATATATTGTTATTTAAAGAATGAAACAAAAAGAACAGATCTGCTATTTCTGATGCTTAATTATCAATCAAATCGAAACATGTGATGTGTTCATCTTCCCCATCTTGGTCAAATTGTCAAAAAGTGAACAAGAAAAACCGCAAACAAAATAGTTTGTAAATAATAAAACAAACACACCATCAACACAAATGCAGAGCAATTCTCTCTGCCATTGCATTATTCTAGAGAGATGTCCTCTACGATGAAAAGATCTCCCCCAGGAACAAAGACCACACTGACACCCCATCAGACACCTATCCGTGTGTCTTCCTTACGCCTGTCATGTGCCCAGCCTTGGTACGTTTGTGCCCATGGTCGATACCCCTCACATCTCAACGCCTCCAGTTCATTTGATGCTGTGCCCTGTATGTTGTATTATGGCACAGGAAGCGTATCATTGACCTGCTGCCACGTTCTCAGTGGTTCCGCTGCGGGCACCTTCAGCATAAGGGTCGCGCTGCCCACATAGGTCCCCAGAGACTGGCTTTCCAAGATGCAAATTTGCATCTTAGAATGGTGCCGGTGCTGCCGTCAAGGTCTGCGGGTGGGTGCCGTTCCGCTTGGCAGGTCGGACCTGGTGGGCGGGTGTGCACCCGCCCGCAGAATGCGTAGTTTGCCGGTCTGGAAACAATCGTACCAGCAAGCTTACTGGTACCGTTGTTTCCAGACCGGCAACCTTGTAATGAGGCCCATTGTCTTGGCTTCAGAATCCATCTGATGCCAAATTTAAGGGAGGACAGGAAACCAAGGTGGATAGGAGTTTCGCCGTTAATTCATCCAAATGCACTTTTCTCCTTGCTGTTGTCTGAGTGCACACAGTCTATGTAGTAGTATGTCTGATTATCCTTAGGGGAGGCGTTTTTGTTTTTCATCCAGTGTCGGCAGAAGGCAGCACTTCTGCTACTTTCCTCCTTCACCCTACGTATCTCCACTTCTTCCGTTGCCGCAAGTTAAGGTTACTTCTCGCATGATGTACCAGGGAGGATAGCTCAGGGGCAACGCGCTCGACCTTGGAAGCAAGACGACACGGAGCACCGCAGGTTCGATCCCCGGGTCCGCGCTTCGAAACCTATGGGTATTAAGTGCTTTATAAATAAGCAATCATAGCATAGAATATCATGGGGCTGCCTGAGCCTCGCAAGCAGGGGTTTCCAAACCCCCTCCTCTTTGTTGCTCGACCTGTATAGTAGGTGGGTTGTAGATGCAACCTCAGAAGCCAGGTGGGCAGCCCCATTTATTTCTTCTAGGGGGTCAAGTACATATTACCAAAATATTGTCAGTGTCCATCTTCTAGAGCGTGGCTCTGGACCTAGTTCTCTCCAGATGTTTTGGACTAAAATTCTAATACGACCTACCTAGCATAGCCAATGGTGAGGAATCATTGAAGTTGTAGCCAATCGCCTATATAGAGGCCTGTGTTGCAGTACCTTGTTCAAGACTCTCAGCTCATCATCTATCCTACTGTTGTCAAGCATCAGCTGGATTCTCTTCTGGCTTTCCTTAAATATGGAGGTGAAAGAAATCAGGTGTTACAACTTTATCACCGTTTATTAGGGTTATCTTTAAGCAGAGCTTTCAAGGTTCCCATGGCCGTATGTGAAAAGGCCATCTAGACATGGGCTTTTTTTTTAGTTTGGGTTCTGGAACTTGTCATTTTTTCTTAACAGTTTGAAATTTAGGAAAACTACAATTCCAAGCAAAAAAAGGACATTAATGGCCTTCTCACAGATGATCACGGGAAACTTGAGGGTTCTGCTGTAAGCCTCATGATCCCATGCACATTTAGTTATTGTTATTGGTGTCCCATATCAGTGCTTCAACTGCATTCACAGACACCATCTTCTGATCTGTGTCTGTGGGTCTCATCACGAGGTGGGCGGTATCCCAGCTGTATTACTGCCGGGATACCACCTGGTCTAATAGTGTTACCGCCAACCGGTCCGGCCCTATTAGCGCCGGATCAAGGGTTGGGCGGTAATGGGTATTCCCCATTCCCCATTGGGTCCATTGGACCAATGGGGCATTTTCGACACAATTCGCATGTGCTCTAATGGCGCTGCACTAATTGCGCCCGAAAATGGGCGTTAAGTTGATGCATTTACTACCAGCTTAGAGCTGGGGGTAAATGCTGCCAGACTCGTGATTGGGCGGACCTTTAAATGCGGCGGTAACCAAGTTCCCACCGCATTTAAGTGCTAATGCCCAACTCGTGATGAGGCCCTGCTTGAGCAACTGGTGCAGCCAATCAGACTTGGACTAGCTTTGAAGGTCCACAGGCTTGCAGTACATCTCTCATGACTTCTGCATGACCATAGCTAGAGGAGGGTATTGGAACATTCATTAATGACACCCCATGCGCAGTGTGTCCATCCTGACTACTACTGCTACTTCTATCAATGGGGGTCTTTAGGCGAAGATCCATTATAGATTAACACATCTGTGAACAGTTCCTGGCTTCCAGTGAAGGGGCATTTGGCCATGGGCTTAGGTAGAGATGTGGTTGAGCAGTTCACCTCTAAAACAAATGGTGCTTGGCACACTCTTGTCCCCCACCCCTCTTTCTACACTTGTGCATTTGCCATCTTGCGGCAGAAAGCATTAGTCATGTTTTGCTTTACTTTAAAATGTAGAAACAGGGAGCTACAGAAGGGGAGAATGATGCAGGCTTCAAGCCTTGAGTCAGCTCCCCAGTATTAACAGCAAACTGTTTGATCAGACCATGGAGTTTGGGGGTCAGAAAAAGAAGAAAAATAGTTCTGAAGCTCACTTGCTCGACACCAAACATAACACAATGTCTGGCCTGCTCTGTCTTATTTCATGCCCTCTACTTTCTGTCTGTTGTGTCATTATAACCTCTGCAGCATGCCCTCTGCCTAAAATACTCAACCAAACCAAAGCTTACCATGAAGCTCATGCCGGTGTCACTGATCACAACCATCAGCTGAGGGTGTGGGGTAACCAACCCTAGAAGGTGTGGATAATCCTGTGGATCCCCCACTAAACCCTACCTAGAGTCTTCTCCCAGGTGGCTAGGAGAGGGTAGATGCTTCCTGATCCCAATCCTGGGGGTGGTGTACTGCGGGAGGATCACCTGGGTGGAGACAAAGCCCAGGGAATTTGGGAGATTGCACAGGGTGAGACACTGTATTTTTCCTTAAAGAGGAATACTGTTAATCCAAACTTAAAGGAGGAATTGGCTTATTGCCATTTTGGTTCTTCTCAATCCTCTAGTAAGTGTAAAAACCTGAAAGAGGGGCTCCCTTTTGTGTTAAACCCAAGAAACCAAATGTGTATACACCTAGGGTCCCATATCTTCCACAAGATCAAACATATTCCAACAGGAGTGATGAACCTTCTCTGTCCCTTCTGTCTCTAAAACGGTTAAACCTTATTATTATTCTCTTACTAAAATCTGGATAAGAAGATCAATTTTACCATCCTGTGAACAATTAGAGAAAGTAAAGTTTTCTAAATCAAACTACAAGTCCCGGAATCCCTCAGGGACTGTGAAGGAGAAGAGGGCTAAAGAGGCAGGTTAGAGTCCAGGTCAGGCAGGAAAGCTTAATGATTCCAAACAAGGCCAGACAATTACTCATAAGGGCCTGCACTTGACCGTAATCATCCCACCTGAGGGGCATAAAAGGCTGCCTGAGACAGAAGCAGTAGAAAGTAGCTGGGGCAGGAGCTTGAAGGTCATAGGTAACAGAAGCAGAAAAGCAGAGCATGTAGCCAGCAGATTACAAGGAAGTGTGATCACAACAGGGACGCCGGAGAAGAGAGGCAAATTCCAATTGCAAACTGTGAGTTGGTCCTGTGCTCACAAACCCTGAATAGCTGTGGCAGCTCTGGAGAGAAAAGAAAGCAGCAGGCAGTCTTTCCAGGTGTGCCTCATTCCTGTCATTGCATTGCTGAAGTTGCAGTTGTCCTAAGGTAGATGTACAGAGTGAAGCCAAGGGAAACTGGAGAGTAAGAGACTCTCCCTTAATGAGGCCGGATCAGAGACACCTGTGCAGCAGAGGGGTGTAGATCCTAAGCATGCCCGCAGTAGTTGCAGGAGAAGAAGCAAAGTCAGAAAGCCACAGCAGTCTGCAGTCCTCATCATTGGGAGTCGGAAACGGAAGCCCCGTAGTCCTGGGAGGCAGAAGTTCCTTACCGGTAACTGTAGCCAGCTTTCAACCGCAGAAGAGGGAAGTCTTTTTATGAACGGGAAAGTAACACGCGCTTAACTAAAATGCTTGCGTGTGATGAAATGGGTATCACATAATATTATCCCCAACAAAATTATCACTGGTCATCAAGAACAGCCATAGGCGATATTTTTGTATGCCAATATTTTTGCGGGGATATTAACACATGGAACTCTGAAAAGTTCTTTCCCTAATATCAGTAATACTTTGTTGTCGAGCGGTTGCGTGGCTCCAGTTCACACGGAGAATGCTGCTGGTAGCTTAATTAAAGCTAAACAGACTTTCCTGAAGAGTTACAAGTATTGACAAGTATTGTTTAAAGGACTGCATGCATGAGACAATATTTCCCTATACCTTGGCGGCTCAGATCTGACCGAAAGGTGAGAACGCGGCTCTCTTACAAGTGGCAGTTCAATACTGCAAGGCTGTTGCGTATGCCTAATCTTGATTCCAATTGAAGATACACATCTTGCAACACATCAAAGGCTGACGCAGGAGATTGTAGAAGTAGTAGAAGGTGAAACCAGAACAAGCATTACCCATGCACGTAGAGGGACTTCTATGAAAGTAAACGTCTATGCATATAGGAACTGTATACCAGGGCTCTGAAGCTGAGGAGTGTATTGTTACCCAAGAGTCTTCATCCAAAGCTGGGAGAGTGGTACAACCGCTTTGGGGTAAGTATTGAAGGCAAGGTGTACACAAAGCTGGGGAAGGGAGCTGGGTACTTGTTCATCAAAGTTGTTTCTATATCTGAATGGCAAGGACTGTTTAAAAGAATAAGAAGTAGTCGAAAAGCCCAAAGCAGACTTTATGGTATCTACAAGATGGGCAAAGAGGATGCCCGTTCTTAAGGTATAGAAAGAAGAGTGCCTTTCCAACCTGTGGACGTAGAAGATGTCTTGTAGAATTGCCTAACCTTGAAGTTGTCGTTGTAGCAGCAGATTGCAAAGCAGTAGAAGTTCTATTAGCTGTAGCCGGACTGTGGCTGTCAGTAATTGTCAGAACTGTTTAAGGTAACTGTGGGCGGGAAAGGACCATGTTCTCACAGTTGCGGCATAGAAGGGTGTTGCTGAGACAGGAGTAAATCTCAAGCAGGAACGTCCTGACAATTTTTATATAAGACACTTCAGAAGCTCAAAGTGAAGAAGTTGTCGTCAAAGTGGGAGAAGGTACTTTTGTCAACTTCATCTATTCTTTCTTGGAAGGAAGTCATCCAAGAAACTCCATCGGTGCTGTTAATTCTTTGTGGAACTGTAAAGCAAGAAGTATTTCAACAAGCAACAAAGAGACTTTGGCTAATGGATTTTATTTGTATGAACTTTATTGTTTCTTTGGAACTTTTCAAGACTGTGGTTAATACTTTTTGTTACATGGAGAAAACTGACTTTGGGACATTCTTGGGCAGCAAGATCTGCCCAGGACCACGAGAAGTCACCCAAGACACTGGGTGTTTGGTAACCTTGTATTTATGTTGTATTTATGTTGTTTTGAATGTTTATGTTGTTTACGGTGAGGGTTAGTTTTGTGAATACTAGGAGGTGTTCCCATAGAACTGAAAATAGGTAGGTAATCCCCTGGTAGAGCAGAGTAGGTTTTGTTTGGATTTCTGTTATTATTTTTGTGTGCAATAAAATGGCAAATCCTGAGAAAACTCAATACAGTCGTGAGTTTCACATTACTGGCCCCTCACCAATGACTCTGAATAGCACTGCACAAGCCGCAACCTAAACTGTGAGCCATAGTAGCCGCGGGTTGGTCATGGACGGTTTCAAAAGCTGTTGTAAACGGCCCATAAACGCAGTAAAGCTGCAATCGGCCATCAGGGCCAGTTTCATTGGCTCCAGTAGGCGTCTTCTTGAGAGGGATTTGTACTGCTCCAGTCATGCACACTGGACTGGATGTACGTGCATACGACCTCTTACGTCCGACTGTCTCCTCTTTCACCCAGAAGCAGCTACCAAATCACAGTTCCTCAGGACATTTCTGATTTGGGCCACCTATGGGGCCCAAGATAGTGATAAGTAAATGTTATTCCCCCCTCCAGCACATATGTGGCCTACCAAAATGATATTCTAATGAACACACGCATTGCCTGCTGCTCGGAACATATGTTTGACTTTACAGGCATGCTTGTGATGTCTCATGCTGCCCATCATTAATGGAGGGTGGGGGGACACCTGTGACCTCTCGGTCTATGGTGTAAACAGTTGTCATTCAGATTTACAAATATACACGGCATAGGACCTGCAGGAGCTCAGTTCGCAATTTACAAGCCTGGATTCCGATGGCATTCGGGCAATTGTGAAGCCACGTTTCTGCCTTAGCCTAGTGCCAGGCACACTGATCCAGTGACTCCTGAGACACACTGATTTTAGGTGTTGTGGAGGTTGGGGGTACAGTGCGTCGTAACACACACAGAACTTCCTCCAGTGCGTCTTACTTTTTGCAGGTACGTCAAACCACACGTAGGTGTGAACACACGCAGCGGTTTGTTTCCCTTGGTTCTCACGGATCCGTACCACTTTACATCTTAACAAACCAAAATAAGATCATGTCGATACACAGCCTAGCACAACCTACATGGCTTTTCATGCCTACACACGGATGTTGTGTCTTGTGCTCTGCATTTACTATTGCCTCATGTCTCTGTGCATCCTAGTCCCTCGTTGCTGCCCAGGTTGCGAAAGGTGAAGTCTTATCCCTCCTATGGTCGCAGCTCTAGAGGCGGTGATGAGGTGCTGCCTCCTGGAGCCGGTCACTTCTTGCACTAGTCCATGGTTTAGTCTGTGGGAAGGCATCTTGAGATCTTGCCAATGCGTTTTAGTGTTATGTTAGCTGTGAGGGTGGCGGCCTCAGAGATGGCCTCTTTCAGCTCGGCCCGTTGGACGGGTGCAGTCTTGGACACCTTGGGCCAGAATAGGCAGTCTCCTTCATAAAACGGTCCACTACAACACAAGGCTTGTCGTCGGAGTGTTTTGTTTTCAGCACTTTCCCCTGCCATGTTCCTGGTTAACACCCCAGTAGGGGTCCTGAAGGAGGGCATTCAGATTGAGGGCAGACTTGTCTTTCAACCTCAAGCATCAGTGTAGTACTTGCTTTAATTTAGAAGGAAACCCCGACTGGACACAGGCACGCTTTTCAATCTGCCCGACCATGTCTACGCATGTCAACCTGGTTTTCAGTCAAACAAGGTTTTCAGTGAGATGGGGCTATCTAGGGCAGAGCCCCGGCAGTCTCTGCAAACTTCCCCCAAGCCGGTCACTTACTCTGTAACCCCTGAACAACCCATGAGATTTCACCTCTACTGGTAAATGAGGCAGACTGTGTGACTGATTTGCAGAATTGAGACAATGGCCTCTGCTCAATTGGAACCGCCCAATCTTCTCATCTCTGAGCAGACACTTTTCCAAAGAGTGTATGTGTCGTGTGGTCTTCCAGACCATTAATTTTGGGGTGCAGATTGTGACAAATGAAATGAGCCCAGAGCCCAGCGTGCACTACATGCTCGGATGGGTTTCATGCTTGAATCCCTATCACAGACATATTTCAAAAGTAAACATTCTGTGTCCATGGCGTAGGTTCCCAAAATGCCCTTTGATTTTATGCAAATCGCTGCGACACGTATTTATCCTCCTCTCCTTTGTCATAGTTCATTCGATTGCAGAATGATGGTGATTTAGTCACTGATTGATATTTTTTGACACTGACTGAGAGTGTTTCCTTTACAAACCGCGAATGCATTCATTTACAATTTCCAGACTGGATGCACACAATACCATCTGAGACCATGCTGAGTGAGTGCCTCAAAGTACATGTTTGCAGGGTGTCCTGGTGTATTGGGTCAAGCAGTGTTAGGCCATGTCCATCACTATTTAGGCCATGCCCCACGTTTAGGCCACGCCCCTTGCATAGAACCCTCCCTCTAGTTCACATCCCACGGAACGCCCTGGCAGCAACCTAGCAGCAGTGCCAGGGTGGCATACCGATAGGATTTACTCTAACTGGGAGCACAATTTAAGACAGGGCCTCGGAGGAATAAAGCAGAGCAATCCCACGCACACAAGGGAGCAGGACGGAAGCGTGTGATCCCGAGTGACAGCAGCTCTTTAGCGTGCTTAATGAGTACGCTGTTGCTGGGAAAACATGCGGAAAGAGCCCTTCTCAATCCAAGCAACTCATCTCATGTAACCGCGCCGCTGACACTGAAAACAAGGTCCCGGGAAGAGCCTGCACGCCCGCCCTCATTAGAGTGCACGAGACTTTAATATGAAATGCGGGACAGATGGCGGAGCAGACTTGTTGCAGAACTGTCGGTACACGTTCTAAAACTGCCGAAACGCCAACAAACAAGCTGGCGCAATACGCGGCGTGATTGCTAGCGGGGCGCGCGTGGTGTGAATAAAACATTGTCATCCAGGCAGACGGGTAGATACGGAGGCACTGGAAGCGGCGTGCACGCGTCACGCGCAATGCCACGTCGCCTCGCAGCGGACATTAAGGCGAAATGGCTAGCTGTAATAACGCAATGTAAAGCCAAAGCAGGTGTGTTTCCAAGTTCAATCTCATGGCTATTTTTTTTAAAGGCTAGTAATATGAGTGGCAAGAGTACAGAGATTATATATCATTCATTCATTTTTGTCATTTGTATAGTGTCTTTCACCATAATTGTGGTCAAGTGCTGTTTGGTTTGTGAGGTCGTAGTCTTTGGAGGGCCTGTGTGCACGTGGACCTACTAGCGCCTGCCGCAAGGACACACAGCCACACGAAATGAAGGTTCAACATAAACTGTTTTATTCGCGCGCTCGGCGCGCTCACATTAACTCAACGCGCGTCACTGTGTCCCCCTGGCCAGGTGATCACGGGCAACGCTACATGGTTGAACACCCTTGGAGGGACCGGTTTTCACATTTGGGAGAATTGGGAGGTGCTATTATGCGTGTGTGCGTTTTGGCCATTACAGTTATGTGAGGGTGGCCTAGACTCTGCTAGTTACCCATGTCTGAATGGCGTGTGGATGGGCAGAGCAGAGGTAAACTAGTGACTAAACAGGGTGGATTGTGTTTAAGCAGATAAGAGAATCCTGTGGGAAGCTACAATTCGAATGCTTGTTGTTAAAGGTAACCCATCAGATTTATAGATGCGTGCTGTCTATGTTATGTTATTTGATATTTGTATAGTGCCTACTGCCACTGTGGACTGCGCCCCGTAGTTCACAGCTGCCAATCGCTAATCGTATGTTGTCTATGACCCCATTCCTGCATCCCTTTTCCACCCCCTGTGATGTCCCTCGTAGACCAGCATTGTTGTGGGTGCCAAGTGGAGGCATGAGGGGACTATATACAACATAACAAATGCTTAGTTCCTTCTCCCCTCCCCCACAACAGCCTAATAAGCAATAAGCAATAAAACAGGTGGCAGAGAAAATGGCGTATTCCCCTGCTGTGATGTCACAACAGTTGACATTCAACTCCACAAATCACAACGCACATCAAGGGGCATAGTTACTAATGCACTCCTTCTATTGAAGCCATGCGCAACACTGGTGAGCCAAAGTGTCTAGAGGCATTGGGCTTCAGGGAGGTAGTGGAACTCCGCTGCTCTGTTCCCACCTGGCTCTCCCGCATTGCTTTTGCATCAGCCAGGGAGGAGATGTGTAGTTCGGCTCCTAGTTGCCATGCTATCACTTATTTATTAATTTGCATTTTTAAAGTGCTCACAGGCGCTGTTACAGGAATCGTTTGTTTTAGTTGCGTAGTTGTTTGTCTTAGTTGCGTATTAATAACGCGCTAAAATACCCAGAGGTTTCTAAGCGTGGACCCGGGGATCGAACCTGTGTTGCTTGGTGTCTTCTTGCTTCCAAGGCGAGCACATTGCCACTGGGCTATCCTCCCTGGACAATCACTGATTTGAGATGTTGTATAATACAATTGGGCATAATGTCTCACCGAGATAAATGAGCATGGGCGATTTCATCGATTCGTGGATCCCAGAACTGGACTGCTGATTGGCTGGACATGCTTTGTTGTAGGTGGAAGAATTAGTGTCAGTTCTGAACTAGACAAGCAGTTTATTTATTTATTTTGACATTTATATAGCGCCCCTAACCCTAAGGCATCTGTGTGCTTTAGCTTAAGAAAATGTTTGCTATCACTTCTACTTTCCTAGTGTATGTTATGTCAAGTAGTACTTGTAAAGTGCTTTACTCCCACTGGTATGACCTTCAAGCCCCGAGGTACTGTAGCACTATGCACCGACTTTGCATTAGTGCATCATTGCATTACACAGCCACACAGAACAGGGCATCACATGGGCAATAATAATTGCAATGATAGGCCTTCGTTTTGAGAATAATTACTGATGCTCCTGGATGGGATGGGATGGGTTGGGTATTGCCTATGTTCTGGCCATGTTGCTTGGATGACTGCAGATTCACATATTAGCATGAACTATTGCTGCATGTATGCGTGAGTGGTTAGTTTCCATTGCATCTGGTTTTTATAGTGCAACTGAATGCAGCCGTGGGCTCTGCAACTAGAGAAATGTAACTTGTCTATTCGAAAAGATTTCCAAATACCTTTTCCAATTTAGTTATTTCAAATAAGAGCAAGAGACATCGCAAACACGTCTGTGTATTTGGTGTCAGGTGAAAATAGACAGACGTTTAAATGGCGTGTTAACCTCCCCACAGCACATTCTCCAAATGTAACGTGAGTCTTCAGCATGTGCTTGCCCCAGTGTGGACTAAAGGTGCTTGCAGGATCACCAGACAGTCTAGCCTGGCTGGCGGTGCCATTTATCATGGAGCCTGGCGCCTGGCTGGCGGTGCTATTGGCAGGAGTAATTATCATTGAGCCTAGCTGGGTGTGGCATGTGCCATGGAGCCTGGCTTCCAATGGTGTTTGCTTCCAAAGGCTGCTGATGGGTCTAGTTGTACCATCAGAAGAGGTTGGCTTGAGATACAGTAATTTCTGAATGCCATTCACACACATTCTCGGCCATTCCATTGATGACATCACATGTACATATACACAGATACAACAGTATGGCGAGGCTGTATGGTTATAGTTGGCATAAGAGGGGGTTGCGGTTGAGCGGGTTTGAGATGGTAGTGGATGTCCTCAGGACTCAGCGGGTCCAGTATCATTTTCTTAGGATGGAGTGGCACGTATTCCTGGTTGAACTCCCCGCTGGCAAAGCAAACCAGCTGCTGACATGGATCCGTGCTTGAGGCCTGGAGTTGGACAACCCTGAGTAAAGTAATCACTGAATGAAGGAACATTCCAGAATAATTTCTTGGCAAGACGAGGTACTTGGTTCTAAATGTAAAGTGTTGTCAAATGATCCGACTGTATGCCTCGGACCAATATCCGTGCAAACATTGTTGAGTGCTCAAAGATCTGGCATGCCTAGTAAAGCATCCGCCATTTTCTGTTCCCTGCATCCGTTGCTCTTACTGGAGTTTGTCACTATCAGGAGAAGGGCCCAAACGTGCTCACAATGCCACCAGCCCCAGAGTCGCCATGACCCATCTGGTCTTGGATCAGCCATCCCTACAGGGCAAGGGTTAACGGTAACAGATTCTAGGGGCTTCACTTCCATCACTATAAGGGTCACCAATGGCCATCAGTGCCTAGCTTTCCAGTGACCATCGATGCAGGTTTCCCAGTAACCATTCATGCCAATGAACGCCAGTGCCAATGCCCTCTTGGGCCATGCATCGTCAGAGTTTCAAATATCATCGCACCCGGAGTCAGTGACCAACAGTGTCTGAGGTTTTGTGCCAATGCACACAAGTGCCAAGATGCTACTGCGAGGGTATAACGTTCATTCTTTTTCCCTCGACTATTTCTTTCTGAAAAAACTGAAAACTATATGGGGGGATTGGTAAGGGGATATAAGGGTTGGGGGTAAGGAATAGTGTCAAATAAAAAGGGGAGATGGGGCTGGGGGAACCCCCCAAATATAAAATAGAAATGTTTTCCATTAACTTTTTTGAAAAAAAGTCTAAAAAAAACCCATCGAAAACAAGACTGGTGATGAATGAACATAGAAACATTGCGAGTACCTATTGCGTGACGGTTTTGCAGAATCCAGTACCTTCTCCTGCATTGCCTCCAGCAACAGCACTAACGTCTATGTCTATTAGTTCCAGGGACCTCAGCGGCATTTCCTTACATGATCAGGACTTTGCCCGGCACTGCAAATTGGGGCCTTCTGTTGGTGCTCATCAGTGCTGGGATTTGTTTCGTGAAGTCCTGCAGTTCTGAGGAGTCCATGCCCTTAACTGTCATTGCCTGAGTGTGCCAGTGCCTCGCGGTTCCTTTCCCTTTGATGCCATGTTTCTATCATAGCCGTGTGCCAGGGGCATGTCCAGTGACTTCTGGGACACACTGAGTTTAGGTGTTGCGGAGGTTGGGGGTTGATGCTTACTTTAAGGGGGCTCATGCTAAGGGATGGGGCCACCGTGCGAGGAATCTTGGAAGAGCTTTCCCAGAATAAAGTCTCTATTTTGTTGAGTTAGACAAGGTTTGGCCATTTGAGTGTAGGATTTGTGACTCTTTTATTGGCCATTCCTTGAAACACTTGTGTTCTAGCTTAGGATGGCCGGGAGGCTAAGGACTACTTAAGATTAGGCTCTGGAACTTTCCGTGGCCACATCTGTGGGCATTGTGTTATAGAGGAGGATGTCCCTGGAGGTACAAGGACATTTAGGATTAGGATAAGAATGTAATGATTTGGATATTCGTTCCATTGTGAAACTCTTCTTTCGCTGGAACTCATGCGTAACATTCCCGTTGCATAATGTCTCCCGCTGCTTACCTCCAGGCCCCCTTGTCGCTTATCTAGAGTTGCTCTTAGAATCCTCACCTCTTGCATTACCCCCTCCTCTTCTGAACCCCTGCGAATCTCCTCTCTCCTAATTTGGAGGACATTCTGCAAATCCCTGGGTCACCCACCGCTTCCTTGACCCCCAAGACTCCACAGTCCGCTTGCCCTACCTCACCGACCCATTTACCATCACTCACCATGCCCTGTCGCCCAACCCCTCACACAGCTCCACCTGCACGGCCCATACACCCCTTAAGCGGAAGACGCTTGTAGAAAGGATGTTTCACATGAGATCACATGCAATGTCCTGCTAGCGGTAATGCTTTCGATCTTTCTCTTTGAGTGCCCTAAACATCATGGGCCTCATTATAGGGTTTTCTGCAACGAACCCCGCTTCTGGACATTCATCCATCAAAGATGTTGGTCACCTGCAGAAACCCACTTCGTGTTATCCCATCCTTGACACTGTTTACTTTAGCAACTTGCTTCTTAGCAATCGACGTTTCCTTGGTTCCTAAAGGTGTTGCTTATTCAGAATTAGGGTTGGAGTAAGGACATCAGGTTGGAACCATACTTCTCATGTCACATGTGCGATCGCTCGGCCTCACCACGTACCTCGAAATAAAAATGTCACTGTTCACCAACTTCTTGGGCAATACATGACCCACTCCTTACTAGTGTTACTCTCCATACTCCAAGTGCTAGTTCTATGGGGGTCATTCGCCTTAATTCTCTACACCAATCCACCTGAACCTCGGTGAAGGGTTCAGTCACTGAGGCCAAACCAGTGGCCACAATCAAGAGGCACAATCTGATCATCCTGAGAAGAGAAACATTCACCGACTCTGCAAAGAAGACAGCCCCCCACCCAACCCCCACCCTCTTCTCCCGGCTCTGATTGGTCCACAGGTGCACCCATCGTGTAGACCCCACGTAAACGGCCTGGAAACTCCCAAGGAAGCGTCAAGCCCCTACTGGGAGCAACGGCTCAAATTCAGCTCGCGGTGTTTGCTTAACAAGGGACTCGCAAAACAGTCTCGCACAGCTCCAACTGGCCCAAATGCAGCATGGCTTAGCCCTCACAGACCTTCACATTGCCTCTCACAGAGCCTCAGCTCGCGTGCCGCTTCCACTCACCAAATACTCCTTGAAGCCCTTTGTGTACCTTTCAATCACGGCATACAAAGCCATACCTCTGCCTTGTGCTCATTGTAAACTGGCCTCCGGGGCTTCCGATCTTTCTCTTTGAGTGCCCTAACCATCCTGGGCCTCATTATAGAGTGTGGCAGTAATTCAGTGGTAATCTACCCAATTGCCACTAAAATAGTCTACCGTTACCGCCACTTGGTCCCGTGGGTTTACACGTGGCGGTAGGCAGTGTAATTCCCCATTTTGGGAGTGCATAGGATTCTGTGGGGATTTTTGGTAGATTTACCACTGACTGTATTACCGCGTGAGAACTGCTGATTTTTGGAGGTGCTGTGGAGGATTTACCACCAGCAATAAGCTTTAGGTGAATACACCCCTTTTCCTCCAAAAATCTGCGGATTTATCGTGCAGTAATACCGTTGACGGTAAATCCGCTAAAACCTACAATTTAGTGGTAATTTCTTTACCGCCACTTTTTTCCTGGGCAGGGTCGGCGTGCTGGCCTCGCAGCATTCCCTTTCCAAGTACCAGCACTGCGCAAAGGCAAGCCGCGGTTGTAAAGTGCTTAATGGAAGAGCACACATGCCAAGGTTACCCACACACTGCGAGGCGCTCACGTGTGTCTGAATGCTTCTGAAACACATACTGTGTGCACATTTACGGGAAGGTTTGCATGAAAGCACTTGCGTGTATAATACACAGCTAAGTAGACATCAAGGGCAGGTAGCTATCACCAGACCCCTGTGGATTGGATGTTTCCCTGCCCGTTGCAAAACCGCAGACTCTACTTCACCACCGCCCTTGCATTATAAATGCTGCGTCTTTGAAATCCACGAACATGATTCGAATTATGGAATGTCTCTTTGCACAGCTAGTGCCAAGACATGCTCCTGGCCCACCTGCTAAGCAGACTGTCATATGGTGACCAGGGGCCAGAGTACAGAAACTTTGCACCGGTGCAAGTGCAAAGTTTGCACAATACTAGCACTAGGGCAAAGTTTGCCCTCTTTTTAAAAACAATGGGACACATTAGAAAACGATTGCACCATGCCAAGTGTAGTTTGGCATGGTATAAGCACCAGGGCAAAAATTGGCGTAGTGTAAAAAAGATACATTTTTGACGAATTTTTTCACCAGGGCAAACTTTGCCCTAGTGCTAATACCATTCCGTATTAGCACTAGGGCAAACTTTGCCCTGTTGTAATAATGCATTGAAAATTTATCTTTTTTGCACTATGGCATTTTTTGCCCTGGTGCTTATACCATGCCAAACTGCACTTGTCATGGTGCAATGGTTTTCTAATGTGTCCCATTGTTTTTAAACATAGGGCAAACTTTGCCCTAGTGCTAATACCGTGCAACTTTGCACTTGCATCGGTGCAAACCTTCTGTAATCTGGCCCCAGATATTCAAAATAACAAAACCGGGACGGCTACAAACATGGAAGTATGATGTAACACCCCCCCATATTGAATTAGACATCCAGGAACCTGCGTATTGTGATTTGCTCTTTGTGTGTGAATCGGGGCCCTTTGCGCACAGAAAGTGCCGTAATCACACACTGCGCACCAGCTCGCATGGGATTATTTTTTGATTTACCATGCGCAGTCTGCCTGTGGCCGCGAGAGCAAAATCTGTGAACGGCATTTTACGCGCACTGACGTCATTCTTTGAGAAAGGGACCCAGTATAGTACGAATACCGGACTCGCACCACATATCCTATTTCTCATTGCTGTTTCCACAGTTCCAGAGCGCAGTGGTGGTGTTTTCCCTGTATAAAACAAATGTTTATATATTCTGTTCCTGCTGCAGCCTCCACTATTTTATGGGAAAGAAACCTCAATGGCCTGTATTCAATAAATGGAAGCACCTGTGCACTGCTGTTTTACCGCCAATATTTGTACTTTTTTGAAAATGTACCGTAAAACGAGGAGGATTCCCTGCACCCTCTCTTTCCCCCAACACCACACCATCTCTCCCGCTTACACCCATCCTGTGTTGCCTTATCCAAGCAGCCCCTTTGCATTTTGCGGCACAAAGAAATTGATTAAAAAATCGGCGATAAAAAAATGATTGCAGTGAAGAAATACATGCTAGAAAGACCGGGTAACGCACAGTCATCTGCGCACTGCTTATTCAATCGTTGCCATAAACACACATAAGAAACACTCTTCATAGCGCAGGAGGCCATGCGAATGCTGGAATGTTCCTTTCATAATGCCTGGACGCAAACTTTGCACACGCACCGTCGATCATGGAGAACAGGCTCCACAACTGGGTCCAGATTATCTAACATTTGCACTAGTGCTAAAAGTGAGCAGATGCTTTGATAATACAAAACGAGTAAACCGAATTCGTCACAATCCATATTCTCTAAAAAAGGATTGCACTAGCGGAAAAAAGAACCCAACAATGTTTTCACTGTGTTTGCTGCATAACATAGAGCATTTATTTGCATGTCACGCAGCAAACCCAGTAAATAAAACAGCCTGCTCCAATTTTCCCCAGGTGAAATTATTTTTGATAATACGGCCAGGTGACATTTTTTTTTGATAATACTGATTGGGGCTAAACCTGTTTTCTCCATTATCAAAGCAGCAAAATTGGTGCTAAATTAATTTGCTGCAAATCTTTGACAAGCTGGCCCCAGGTAACTTCCCCTTCTGAAATGTCGACATACAACTAGGAGCGTAAACATACGCAAACATTCCCAGCACAATTTCTGTAACGAGGGCCCTGTTTATCATCGTCTCTGTGTGGGGAGGGTTATCATTTTATCTCAACCCTTTAATTAAACCATTGCAGTGAGTTAACATTGTCTACAAAGCAAGCGATACATGATTGGAGGTCTGTCGCAGACGATGCGCCCGCGTCCTGAACGGACTGCCGAGTCCTATGTCACGTGAGCCATTGTGAATGATTACGCTGACTTCTGGGGTCTCCGCAAAGTTTACATTGGTGATAGTAGCCAGGCACCTGCCACTTACCTGCACACATTGGGTTTGCAAGGTGTCTGCTTATCACACATTGGAGTTTCATTAACACAGCCTTTCATCGCTGTTTGCTCTTCAGTTTGGCCTTATCTCCTCTCCGGGTTTTGGTTATTGGTCATTGCAGTCCATGTCGCCTCCGGGGCCTGCGTTCCCAGCTCTGGAACCGGTGGCAGCCTCCTTGGATTTCACCCATTGAGGTTTGCTTGTGTTTGGGACACCATGAGTGGTGCCCTACAAATCACCTAAAACAAACTGCGTAGATATAAATCAACCAAAACCATAGACTGTCCCCGCTCCGTGACAAACACCCAATACAAATCAACCAAAACCATAGACTGTCCCCGCTCCGTGACAAACACCCAATACAAATCAACCAAAACCATAGACTGTCCCCGCTCCGTGACAAACACCCAATACAAATCAACCAAAACCATAGACTGTCCCCGCTCCGTGACAAACACCCAATACAAATCAACCAAAACCATAGATTGGCCCTGCTCCGTGACAAACACCCAATGCAAATCAACCAAAACCATAAATTGGCCCTGCTCCGTGACGAACACCCAATACAAATCAACCAAAACCATAGATTGGCCCTGCGCTGTGACAAACACCCAATACAAATCAACCAAAACCATAGATTGGCCCCGCTCCGTGACAAACACCCAATACATGTCAACCAAAACCATAGATTGGCCCTGCTCCGAACACCCTTCACCACAACCGCAAGAAATGCGATCACATACAAGAGCACTTTAATTTAAATCAAAGTAAATATAAAACAATAATTTCATCGTATTGAATGAAGTAATTAAAAAAAATATGAAACATACAATGAACACCTATAGAATAAAGTAATGAGCGAGAGCGATTTTTTTCATTACTACTAATAAGAATGTCTCCACTGCAAAGCATAGCAAAGGTTCATTGAGCATTAATAAAAATATAAGTGGTGCGCTTCACTCTCTAAAACCATATCTCCTCAAAACAGGTAACCGCGTGCAACGGCGACTCGCAGTATACTTGGGACAGAATAACATGAAATGTGATAGGTCCTCAAGCGCTGCCAAAGTGCAAGTGCATGGGCGCTTTCGAGCGAGCTGTGTTCAAACGAAAAGGTGAAAGATGTATTCGGTTTGAAGAGAAACCAGAGCCTTTAGTGGAAGACTGGTTACATGATGTTCAGATTCCATCAGACTTTGAGAAAATGTTGTTACGTGAACTGCATCGGGAAGACCGTTATTTGGAACTGTGCAGGCACTTTAATAATCTCTATGGTACGTAAGGAAAAGGTTCATTTTGAGAACAGTTGAATCGATAGTGTACATTCTGGGTACATTGTGTAGTATGCAATGCATATGTTTGTGTTTGTGTGCGTGTATGGATTTGTGTGTTTTTTGTTTTTCTTTCATGTTTGGGGATTTATATTTTTAAATTGACCTTTAAGGTGCTACTGTACTTGTTATTATATTCGACATATGATTGATTTGAATTTCTTTTGTGAGTTGACAATATGTTCAGTTGATGCTAAAAAGGGTGAGGACTGGCTGGAGAGTATTGTGAAATATTGGATTTTGTTAATTATTTGTTGTAATACTTTCTTTAAAAATGTAAATAAAGAGTTTAAAAAAGAAATAAAAAATGAAATTTAGTTAGAAGTGCATTTGAGAACATGTCTATAGTCCAATGTAGATATCGCTCAGGGCCTGGCTTAGTCTTTAATGAGAGGCATCGTCTTATTGTGCATTTCATCAAATCTCTTCTGTTTGGGATTGTTGTAATAGGAAATATTTATCTCTAATCAAAGTTTTATCATTTCTTGGAATCTAATCCAGTTGTGCAAATCGGGCTACTGAGCCGATTTCATTTAGCTCCGTTTTTACATCGGACACCCAAGGTTTACAACTTAGTCTGTCACTAGTGATAACATCGGACAATACATTAGTCACACACATTTCCAAGTTAGTCCATTGTTATGAAGGGTACCTCTGGACAAGTCAGGTAAGTTCATGCTAAGTTCCTTTATTAAGAATGCAACAAAGTCCTTTAAGACATCGGACAGGAACGCACTGGCTCCGATCACCCAGGCTACTTCTTTCCAACTGCCTGTGGTGGAACACCAGCGGCATAACATTCCCTCACTCATACATGCACATTCTAACATTCCATCATTCACTGTGACCTCATACATTCCAGACCAGCATGCATTCATCCATGAAGCAAAGCACATCACAACATCCATATGGAGCACCCTGATAAGACTGTCTACGTTCTCAAGCCGTCTTCAATGTATGGTACCCCAACTTCCTCATGGAGCAGAGGAGAGAATTGACTGGGGCACCTTCGGGATACTTTGCAAGACCAGCTGCAACTAGATTGTGCACATCTGCGCTGCCCCAAATCCCTGCACCATAAGCTGTTGACCTACAGGTTAATGACTGAATATGGCTGCCCCCTGTTGATGAAGCAAAAGGAAGAAGAAATGCATTGGCCTGCTTCACACGCGATGCAACATTAGCTACTAGATGTGGCCATTTCAAATCGTTCAGTACGAGTATGCCCAAATAATCCTAGCTCTCGACTCATCTGATCCTTTGGTCTGAGGGGCATTGTCTTCTGACCCATAGTCAGAAATCTTAGATTTCCCTTTATTGATAGGTGAGCCCCTTGAATCCATAACATTGGCAACGTGATACACTTTGGAGAGCCTTTGGAGACCACAATAGAACTCTATTCACACAGTCAAAGGCACACGAAAGGTCCTTAAATGCTACATATAATGGTGATCCATATCAAGCATTACATAGCGAAGCAATTCATATCCGAATCAGGATCTGCTCCTGTGTCCCTACCTCTCTCCTGAGCCATACTGGGTTTCTGAGCTGGGATTGGAATCCCAGCTCCATGTAGCGAGTCTATCATAAACTACCCTCCCGAACAATTTGCTTCCGCGTCCAGCAATGAGATTGGTCTATATTTTGCCCAATCAGCTACATTCCCCATTTTAAAAATCAGCACAAAGATTTCCGGTTTCCAATACCCAAGGCTCTAATAAGATCGGCCTACTGCATTGAAGAGTGCTAATAAATTCCTATACCAAAAAGGGGTGTGTATTGTATAGACAACGGTGGGGCAATAATCAGGCCGAGGACTTTGCCCAATGGCCGAAGCTTTGATGTTTTTATTTATCTCTTCAATGGTAAAAATTAAAGGAATCGCCTCAATGTGCGAGTCATTGGAGAATTCATCACCAGGAGCCATGTTATTATTTCTTGTAGGCTTATACAGGCCAGAAACATGGTTTATCTGTTAAGTCGCGGTAACGTTTGCACTAACGCCCCGAATGGCGTCTTTTCCTCTGCATCCTATTGAGGCTAGTGTCCAAAATGCATCCGAGTACCCTGAGTTTTTAATCCAAAGAGAAGATTTTTCTTGGCACATTTGCAGTCTACGCCAAATCACTTTGACTGATTACACACAAAACAGTCCCATATAAACCCACACACCAAAAACACCTAACCTATACCATCTAGTAGCAAATCCAGTGATCAGTCTTTCCGAACTCAAGCTACCAACAGCACAGCAAAATCTCTCTTGCACTATCCCTGTCCGTCCAACTAACTGTCCCCATCCCTCCTTCCTTTTCAGATCCCCTGAGCGCCTGGAGACCATGAAAATGGCAGCGGTGCACGGTACAAATCTCACTACCGTAACATAAATGATCAGATATTTTCTTTTGCTATGGTTTATTGGTATTGGTGAGTTCTGTCCTTTTTGTACAGACATTTTCAAAGTCTCTCATTAGTTTGTGCTCACTCTGTTCTTGTAGTATTAACATGAGCACATCGGCTAATGTGATCTTCAGCCCAGGTCGTTTGGCCTCAAAGTAGATTAGATACTGCCTTATTAACCTGTCAATGGACCTTACCTTTGTGTTCCCTTAGCACATGAGGATTGTGATCACTTTCATACCATGTCACAGCCTCTAGTACACTTGCTTACAAATGAATGGGCACGATGAAATAGTCTATCGCACTGCTCTTTCTCACTATACTCTTGATTGTTACCATACCCGGCTGTCATTTATTGCGTGACAATTTAGGTGATCTCAGCCCTAGCCCGTATACCCCCTTGTATCTCTACTACCCCCTTCTTGGGAAACTCCTAGAGAAGTTGATCTTCCCCCAACTGACCCATCACACTGAACTCGTTGGTCGGCTCCATGATCATCAATCTGGATTTCGAACATCCAGTGGCACGGAAACTGCTCTCCTTAACACCCGTGAAGAACTGCTTGCAATACCTGACCTCTCTTCTGCCTTTGACATGGTCAACCACTCTATCCTCACAAAATGGCTCCATGACACCTTTGGTATCTCATAACAGGCACTGGACTGGCTTGCCTCCTTCCTCACTGACTGTCTGTCCCAGGTGCACCTCAGTACTTTCTCCTCTCCCACCACTCTCTCTACAGGGCTCTATACTCACCCCTTGGCTTCAACATCTACCTTGCAGCTCTCGGCCACCTGATCTTGGCCCTCTCTCTGGTTATTTCCAGTGTTACGCAGATGACATACAACTCTTCTCCATGCTCCCCTCTTCCTCCTCCTCCTCCATCATTCCCGATTGCTTGTCTGCTATTCAGTCTTTGTGTTCTTCTAATGATCTCTGTCTTAATGCCAGTAAGAGAGAGATTCTTCCTACCAGGACACCTGTTCCCCGCTTCCCTCCAGCCCTCTGGCCACTCTATGGGCTCTCCCCATTCTCCTTCTACTGAGGCTCGTAACCTGGGGATCATCTTCGACTCCTCTCTCTCTCTCCTTTATTCCCCACATCCTGGCTCACTTTCAACTTCACCTCCTCTAGAGGCATTCTCCCATTCCTCACCTTCCCCCAGAAGCTCAATGTCTGTAGAGCTCTGGTCCTCTCCAGGCTGGATTACTGTAACAGCCTTGTCCTTAAACTGCCCCTTTCCTCCCTTTGCCCCCTTCGACTTATCCAGAATAGGGCTATGAGACTTATCCGTGGCCTCAAGTCCAGGGACCGTATTGCCCCAGCGCTAAAATCTCTCCACTAGCTCCCGGTGGCTGCAAGGATCAAATTCAAGACCCTCTGCATCATCCAAAAGGCTTTCTGGGGCCTGGGACCAAACTATCTACAGCTTTGACTTGCAAAATATTCTCCTTCCGGATCCCTTCGACCCTCTAGCTCTAACCCTCTGCTGGTCAAACGTTTCTTCAAGCAGAGAGCTGGGGGCAGATCTCTTTTTCTTTGGCTGGCTCCCTCTCTCTCTCTCCTTCTGGAACTCGACCACTACAAGTTCTGCAAACAACTCAAGTCCTTTCTCTTTTCCACCTCGTTCCCTCTTTCCCTCTCTTGTTAACCCACTCCACTGTTGCTGAGACGTTCGGCCCGGTCCCTCTTGCGTACAACAGGGTCTAGGCCATCTACCCAGTCATCAACAGCCTCACTCCATGCACTGCCCTCTGGGCCCACACCTGACTGCTGTGAGAAAGCAAGGGGTGTCTCACTTGCTAGTCCCCGGGGATCTCCCTCTCATGTGGACAGGACACGGCCATCGCGAGGATCACCTTGGTGAGGATCTTCGGGGAGTGGGGTTTCGACAACCTATGGTGAGATGCAGTAACCCCCCATTTTCCGTGCCCATACCCCATCCTATTTTATCGGATTCTCCAACGTTCCAACTCCCCACCCCCTTTCTACACAAACACTGGGCAGAGGAAGAGGAGGATTGAGAGTAAAGAGACTAATACTTGCATGTTCCATTGGACCTGTCCCATTAATAAGGTCAGGCAAAGTCAGGCACTTGACCTTAATCACATACATCTGATACCATTGGCTCCCCACACACATTTAAATGGCGGAACATGGGGACACACTCTGAGCAAGATGAGACACGAGAAGGAGCAGATCTTCTGGAGGGAAGGTGAACCCATCGGAGCAGGACGACCGATCGAGGGACCAGAACGAGGGGTAGGGAAACCATGAAGATCCCTGTGGGAGGTCGTTGACTCTGGGAAACTGTGAAGGATACTCTGAGAAAGTCAAATCCCAGACAAGAAGAAGCCTGCTTTGTGTTTCAAGGACGCCAGCGACCCTCCCGGGTGAACGGCAGAGTTGGGGAGGCAAGGCCAAATCTGTGGTATCAACCTTGACTCGTGAATCAAAGCCACAGAGAAAGGAAAGGAATGCACACAACCAGTGAGTTAGCGAAAGACATGAAAGGCCGGTTTGCATTAAGGAAAGATTGAAGCTGCAACAATGTATCTCCCAATCGAATGTTGCACGCGTGCTGATGAGACGCGAAAAAAAGCAAACTTGTAGTGAACTTTAAAGTCACATATAACTGTGAAACCAGTGATACAGAAGAGCGTAGTGGTCCGGCGAATGGAAATAGCAAACTCGGAAGTCTTTGCAAAATGTTTGATGTTTTGTTATAAACTGAAAAAGTGAAGAACTCTAAAATGTGCAATGGACAAGATGAACCCAGATGAAAGGGGAAGTTAAAAGGTGATTGCTTTAAGAGAAAAATTTCTTTGAACTTTTCTGGTTGTGTTGTGGAACTACCAAGACCAAGAGACACTGGGGTAAATACAATAATGGAGAGCTGAAGTGAAAGTCGAAGTGGTCCTGCGGAGGGCTATGGAAAAAGCATTGCGCACTCGAAAGTCTTCGACATCAGTGAAAGGTCCGAGCCAACTGAGGGAGACCTGGAATGTGAAATAAGTTAGGGGAAGGGAACCCCTAACGAAGGTGAATAAAGCTTGGGGAGGGGAACCCCTGCAAGTTCTGTGATTGCGAGGTCCGAGCTCGGCTGATGGAGTTCTACGTTAAATCGGTTACTTTTTGATGAGGTCCGAGCCCAACTGAGGGAGACCTACCTGAACTATTGATGCCTTGAGAGGTCCGAGCACGACACAGGGAGACCTACAGGAGCTTTTGTTGAACTGTGAAAGAACCTTTGGTGATCTAAAAATATGTGACTTTAATGTAGAAGGCCTAGCGGGCCTCAAGCCATTTGATAACCTGAGCCAGAGGAGAGCCATCTTGATCCTTTGTTATAACACTGACTTTCCTTTGCATACACATACCCCATTACACACTTTTTGTATGACAGATAGGGCAGTAATTCTTTTTTTTTTTAGTATAGGCTATTTTGATTTGACATAGACTGACTAGGACTGTGTTTTCTTTTTTATGTGATGAGAGAGACTACTCCCATCATAGCTATAGGGCAAAGTAGGAGTTTTTCCAAACACCAAGAATTTAATAAAGGTTTTTAAACTTGTAGCTCTTGTGTCAGTGTCATACTTGTGATACCATGCCTCCCTTACATAGCTGGGCGGCTGTCGTCCGCCACCTTGGATCAATCCCACCCTTGCACTTACCTGCCCCCTCCTCTTGGGATGTTATCGCCCTTACACTTACCTGTTTCCTCCCCCACAGGTACCTCTGGCACTCACCCCGCCCCTGAGGAACCCTCTCTAGCACTTATCCACCGCCCTTTTTTTTTCACTGCACTTACACATTCTGGATTTCACGAAGGCCTAGTAGGACTGTTTCTCGTTTTATTATTTATTCATTGTCATTGTTTTATTTTTCTACCTTGTTCCATTTTGTCTTCTGGCGCCTTAAAACACTGTTCTGTTGTATAGGCGCCTATTAAATAACCAATAAATTAAATAAATATAGAAAAGAAGGACGTCAAAGTCCATTAGTGTCTCTCTTGTCATCAGACAATTTGATTGATGGTATACTCAACATAGTCTTCCATAAAATCACCTCCCACAATCAACGTATGATGAGGAATCGTCTGGCATTATAAAAATTAACTACAGTTAATTTCCCCATCCCTCTCCATTGCACTTCTCCCCCACTTTCCCCTTGCACTTTCTCATTCTCGCACTTTCACGATCCGAATGGCACAAGGCCTAGTAAGATAGTTTGTCTTGTCCTCCCTCCCTTGTCTTGTTGTGCCTAGAAACACTTGTGTACTGGCGCATTATAAATGACTTATCATATCATATCATATACCCAGTTGCAAGCAGTTTATTTTCTAGTTCTTTAAGCATTTCATTTTAAAGTTTCGATTTTATAGTACTTAGAATGTAAAAGATGGTATTTTTCATCATTTGTTATATTCATTCATTCGATAACTTGCTGTGAAATGCTGATTTCTCTCTCTCTCTCTCTCTCTCTCTTTCTCTCTCTTTCTCTCTCTTTCCCTCTCTCTTTTTCTCTGTCTCTGTCTCTCTCTCTCCCCACCCCCAGCCATTGTTGACTGCAGCGTGAACAGATAAACACCACTGAATATCTTGAGGTTTTGAGGAAGGGTCAAGGGGTTTTGTTTTAATTGTTAAAGATGGAATGAAAGCAGAAGCAACAGAGGGCAGCCCTTGAGGTGGGATCTAGCCCTGTATTTTGAGACATACAGTGTCTGCAGGAACATTGCCATCACACTGAGTGGACATTGACCTGTGGATGGATGTGAGGGGGGTATGAGTAGGCTCTGTGGGGGTGTTGAGGTTCCATTTAAGGGCTCAGAGTGCCAAGCAGCAGCATCTGCAACTACAGCACTACCAATCAACCGATGGGCAGCAGGCAAAATGAATTATTTCCTTGGTGCTCAAACAAGAAACGGAAAGAAACAGATTGAGTAGGACCCTTTCCGAAAAGGAGGGACATTTTCGGAGAGAAAAGTGCCCATTGCTCTCAAAATAAGCTTTTAAAAAGGACATTTATCAACTGTACTAAGATTGTAAAGTGTGTGTGTTTTTTTTAAATGTGCCAAAGTTCATTTGTAATGATCACTTACAGTATAGCATGTAGTCAAAGAAAGAATTACAAATGTATTTTTTGGTTTGTAATAAAGCAACAAAAAAAACATTATCAAAGCCTAGAATTGAGTGAACGTTATCATTTCAAGATGGACAATCTGGTACACTTCTATTGTAGTCTTTTGAAATACCCTTATGAGAAAGGGGAAGGGACAAATGGCACCAATGGGGGTTTCTGGCTACTTGCAATAAGAGCGACTAGAGTTTTGAGAACACCCGATTAGCGACATATCTTCATATTTGAGAAATATGCCTGTGATAAAGAGTTTGGATGACTGAATCATCAAGAGCATAATGCACAGTGGGCTCATTTTTCACAACATTCACCCTATCAATAAAGTGTTTGTAATCATGAACCATACATACCAATTCACAGAGGCCTCAGGGTGTTTATGGAAATATAAAATGGCTGCAGTACCTATGTCACTATGTGCAGGCCTTGAAGGTTTTGAGGAGGATCATTTTTAGAAAAGGAGAGGCTGGGAGGGGAAGAACGTCTGGACTTCAGCTCAGGAAGGCTTTGCACATGCCTGGTCCAATATGTACAAACATCCTTAGAGAATATTTTATATGTATGTAATATATTAATAATAATAATTTGTGTTCTTTTTAGTATGATATGATATGATAATTTATTTATATAGTGCCTATACACAATGTGTTTCAAAGCGCTTCAAGGCAAGGGAGGGAACAAGGGAAAATACAATGACATTCTTACAGGCCATGAACAGTAAGGATGTGAAATTAACTATCGTACTCAGCCTGACCACATTTCAGATAGTGGAGGGAGGGGGAGAGTGGGAAGGAAATGGGAACAGACAGGCGACTACCGTACTAGGCTTGACGACTTTTCTGGTAGAGCTGGAGAAAAACAAGAGGTGAGGGAGAGGGGTGCAGAAAGGTAGGGAGTAACAAAACAAGCGACTATCATACTAGGCCTGACGACATTTCAGATAGTGCTGGAGGAGGGGTGGGGAGGACAAAAAAACAGTAAGGGGAGGGGGAGGAGACAGACGAGGTTGCTATCATACTAGGTCCAGGGACAATTCTGATAGAGTAAGTGCATAGAAGAAAGTAAAGGGAGGAGATAGGAAAAGGGAGAAAGGGAGAGGAGGAGAGAACAGAGAGTAAGCAGTCAAAAAGAGTGGAGAAGCAAGAGGGGAGAGCGAATACAATTGCAGAAGTCAGTAGTCACACATCATGTTGCAAGCCAGGATACAAGATGAAGATGGGAACAACATGATTCAGGGCCACCAGGAGTACAAGATGCAAAGGAAGTCCAGCATGAGAGTTGATAAAGGGTGACACACTGTGAATGAATGAAGTCCATAAAAGTCCAATCCAGCATTGGCCACAAGACGGTGATGGTGAAACCAGAATTTATCAGGAGTGTTTCATGCCTAATTCCTTGTGCTTCGAAGCGCTGTAATTTGTCTAGTAAGGCTGAAGGGCTTTGAACCTGTAACGTACAGTATTGCCCCATGATCGAGGCAACAATTGAACTGATGAGCTATCCACCACGACAGTATTTATGCATTCTACTTTAGTACTTTAAATATTTGCTTTGTTTTTTTAAATTAATGTATTGTCCATTTTGGCCCCTGAATATAGGACCTGGAAAAATAAAAGCTGCCTTTGCAGTGATTGGCCAATCACTGCAGATGTTCTTCCTGACCCCGCTTGGATTAGGAGGCTAACGCCAGCCCCTCCGCTCTTTTGAGGGTCAGGCAACCAATGCCTCCAAAGTAAACAGCATGTGCCTGACGCACAGCTACTGCATGTATGATGGGGCAGGGCGTGGGACACCCCCAACCCACACCTTACAAGTCCCCAATGAGAATCGGGGACAGGCGAGGCTAGAACTGCGGGGGCAGATTTTCGCCTATTCTATTCACGTTCCTTTATGATGGGTGATTTTCAAAGTGATTTATTATCTTCTAAAATGTCATAAGAAAATGTCAAGTCTCAAACTTGTCAACCGTTTTCATAAAACTAATGATAGTAATATATTGTTTTTCATACAGAACCTCCTATCATTGCATTGCACGTCAAATGACTACAAATAATAGTGGTTACTATTCTGAAAGGATACGTGTAGGCTTGTATCCTGCACCCACACCATGTATCTTTGACAGGTGTGTGGCTCCATTTGTTGATGGGTCTAGAAGAAGAAAATACATTCGGACTAGATTATGATGGGTATTGCATAGAATTTGTTGAATTTCTTTGAATTTTTGATTTCAAGTCCAATCCGTAAATTAATTTTTCCAAAGTCTTACATCGTGGTCATCTAGTGGTTTCACTAAGGTCCGCCTGCTCCTGTAAGTCTGTTTGGGTTGATCCAATATGAGTTAACATTGTTTTGGCATTAACAGATATTGCCTCTGCTAATGTAGCTATCCAAGCCCTCACCACGTGTTTCATCACTTTCACTATGTGGCTCATCAGGAGCGGTAATATGCTAGATCCTGGATGTTCACATTGTCATTGATGTGTCCATAAGTCTTCCAGGGTGATATGAGAAGATAAAGGGGTTGCAAGTGTTAATATCGCCGCAAACATATCACCATACATTTTCCCGGCGATATTACCCCATGGAGCCTGCGGGGGACACCCCTGCAACACCCATATTTTTTTAAAGGGAGCGGGGGACACGCCCGCAACCCCGCTCCCATTTAACCCTAATATTAACCTCATCAATAATATTGCCTATGCCGTTTTCCGACAACTATATATATGGCCATATTATCGGTGGGGATAATATTACCTGATACCAGTAAAGGTAGGTGTTGCAGTTTTCTGTAGTCACTTCTTGTCCTGGCCAGGTTTTCTAATTCCTGCGTGTATGTCACTGAGCCAGCGCTCAAGTTGGGATGCCCGCTGATCCTGGTGGTTACTATTCTGGCTGTTCTTCTAGGCTCTGTCTCACCTAAATATGGAATATTGGTAATTGCCTATTAGTGCAAGGCCCTGCATTGCGTCACTTTGTTTTGTGCCGTCAGAGTGCTTAGAGATGACTAATTCGGTTTGAAAGCACTATACAAACACAGGGCACATTTATTTAATCCCAGGTGTGCATGAGACTGAATAAATGAGACTGCTCACCTTATGTACATATGTCCAAGAAATCTAAAAAAACAAATATCAGTCAGTCCTATGTTCCAAACATTCATGAAACTGGAATACTTACCTTCAGCGCCACTTAACATGCATGCAACCACTGGGACTACTAACATGTTAATGTTAAAGGTATTTGTATTGTGCACTGTCAACACCGTAATGGTCCCCCAGCGCTCTGGCAAATGTGAAAAGGAGGGTGTGAAAAAAGGGGGCCGTAGGGTGGGTGGGTTTAGTAGGGTATAGTGGGATTAGGAAAGTGAGAGTTCTGATTTCCTGTTGGCAGCTACAGTTCGGGTTGCACCTTTCGCTGAGCTTAAGTGTGGTATTCGGGTCGGTGCGACTTCCCATGTGTTTTTAAGTGCGTGCGTATTGCTGTGCAGAGATGTGGTTGTGTGAGTTTCTGTATGGGAAGCATATGCAGTAAGTTGAGGTTTTAGAGTTGGGTTAGCGGGTTTTCCTTACCTCTTTGTGTTTCTATGCTTAACATCTATGATTATCCTGTGTGTTTGGTGTGGTAGTTTGTCCACTTAATTGGCAGGCATGTTGAGGAGTGGCAGTTTTCCTCTGTGTTACTCTAGTGGTATGTTTACCTTGCTGATGCTGGCGTGTTTGGCAATGATTGTGATAGAGGGTTCTGGTTACTCCCTGCCGGTCCCTTGGGGGTTCTTACCTATCTGAGTTTCCTCTGTAGAATAGCTGTCTGTGGGCAAGGGTTGTTGGGGTGTCCTCCCCCTGCCCTTCGGTTAGGGGATATTGTTAGGGTCATGGGTTGCTCCTTAGGATTCTTGTATCTCGTTGGGTGCATGCTTCCTAGTCGTTTCCTTCTGGTTCTGGATCAAAGAGCCAAGTTTTGAGAAGTTTCTTAAATTCCAAATGATCCTTTGTGGTGCATATGTTTTCTGGTGGGTTATTCTACGTTATTGCTGCCAGTTGAGAGAAAAATGATCCTCCAAATGTTTTTTTATTGTATGGCTTTGGTTCTAAGTGAATGTCGTTGCTTGATCTGAGTGGTATTGTCGGACGGTAGACGGTTATTTTCTCATTTAGGAACCCTGCTCATTGGTCGTGGATTGTTCTCTGTGTTATGCACATTGTTTTGAACTTTATTCGCTGTTTAATTGGTAACCAGTGTAGCATTTTCAGCGCTTGGGCAATATGCTCTCTTAGTGTTAGTTTGAGCAAGAGTCTGGCCGGAGCGTATTGGGTGTGCTGAAGTTTCTTTAATAGTCGTTCTGGCATTCCTAGGTATAGACTGTTGGCGTAGTCTACTCTGGACATGATGAGGGTGAGTGTTTTGTGGGTGAAAGAGAGGAATGGTAGGATCCTTTTTCACCGCCTGTAGGAGGAAGTACCATTTCTTGATTATGGCGTTTACCTGTGGCTCAAGTGTTAGTTTGTTGTCCATCAAAATTGCCTGGTTCTTTACTTTCGTAGATGCAGTTGGTGCTGTCACTAGTTCCGTCGGCCATGGGATGTAGTGATTGTTTTCCCCGCTCTTGGATATTATCATTATTTCTCTTTTGCCTGGGTTGAGTTTGAGGATCTTAGCGTTTATCCAGCCATAAAGTTCTTGTAGGCTGTCTTCCAGCCTTGTGTTCCCTTCCTGTGTATCTTGTATTTTGTAGACGATCTGTGTGTCATTTGTGCAGTTGTAGCATGTGAGGCCGTGTTTTTTTAGTGAGCATGATAAGTGGCGCCAAGAACGCCTCATTTACAGTGGTTGAAAATGTGCTCTGAAGTGACAACAGAAAAAATGTTTGGACCTTCGTAAGCACTGTAAACAAATCCATTATTTTTAAATATGAAAATCACAGAATATAGAAAGCAAGTACCATATCAAGAAACGTGGGAAAGGAACTTCAAGATATTTGCCAAATCGAACATTAAGGTTATGTTTGTAATGCTGCAATATTCAGGATCTGAGCAAAATAAATGTGCTGGCCAGCCCCCTTGCATACATCAGTGTGGGGAGTGTGTATGACAGACTGGGTGTTGGGATTGCAGCTGGACACCCCTTTAAACAGCTTTCACTATGAAATATATTTTACAAAAATAAATGTATTTCTATCCCTGTTTGGGGAACAGAAATGCAAGTGGTGCAGTGGTGATGCATACTGTAGCTGTCGCCCATAAAAAATAAAATGCCCGAAAGTGCCAGAAGTGACCTCTCCTATATTGTACACACCCTCCTCGGTTTTACCTGGTTAAGGGGAATGCTTCTGTTTTCTGCTCATTTTCTCGTTTGTGAATGTGGGATGTACTTTGCAATGTGCCTCTGATTTGCACCAAGGGGGAAAAAAGGCCATTGGATGCTCTTTGTGAATTTTGCAACACTTATTTTGGCCTAAGAAAAGGGGATGCGACGGTGCATCCCAACACTTGCACCAAAAATATTTTCAGAATGGGACTTTGTATTTATCCAGTCTGTTTCCGGTTCCATATGTATCTGATATATACATGGATGACTTCACTTTGATAAAGAGGTGCATGCAGGACAATGTCTAGAAGCCGCAAATCTTCCTGGAAGTTGTGCTGTGTGGATGCAAGCTTCTATAACCGAACCTTCTGAAACAGGGTGCAGTAACAATGGATGGCCGCTGGGGGTCACTGTGGGTGGTGCGGTGTTAGCTGGCCTGGTCCTGGGAGGTGAATAGGGGAGGCCATTTTGAGCTTCATTAATCTGGGATACAGAGGATTGTTGTACTTTGTGCCTGAAAGATGTTGGACAAGATAGATCGTGAGAGAGATGGTGGATGGGGAAGACGGAGGACTGAAAGCTAATATGGGACTATTGCAGGGTGGACGTGGTGTGGTGAAGGGCTAAACCAGACCAAAGCTGTCCCAATGTACAGGCGTCCCCTGGGGGAGAGAAAAAGAGTCCGACTGATCCGCCTGTGGCACAACCATGCTAGCTAAGAGCCCCAAAGTTGTCCCTTCAAGGAGTCTTGTGCCTTCGCTAACCCAATGTTTTTTATTTTCACAGGATGGAGGCCTCATGCCTGGAGCTGGCCTTGGAAGGAGAGCGTCTGTGTAAAGTGGGGGACTTCAAATCTGGTGCGGCCTTCTTCGAGGCAGCAGTGCAGGTTGGGACTGAGGATCTGAAGACCCTCAGCGCCATCTACAGCCAACTGGGCAATGCCTATTTCTATCTGAAGGAGTACTCCAAAGCCCTCGAGTACCACAAGCATGATCTTACCCTGGCCAGGTGGGCCTCTCCTACTGTCCTGATTTCACTGCTTCATGCATGAATTTGCGTAATCTAGGACCTCACGCCCCCGATTCCATACCCATCTCTACTGCCTTGATTTTCACTCCAGACTTTGCTGACATTCATTACACAGTCCCCCTTTTATCTGATTTGCCATCAGTCCAAATGCTCTTGAGATATCCTTTGTGAAGTCAATTTTGCAAACTCTACCACTTATTGGTGAGTTTGTGGATTTGGAGGTTTGGCGGAATGTTTGTCGGTCACTCGACCATATTTTTGTCGGTAACGTCACGTCACGTTGGCTTTTAAGGCCTGGTACAGAAAGAAGCTCCAGTATGGAGGTATACATCTGGTGGCATGTCACATTTTGTATCAAAAGGCTAATCGCAGGGATGGGAACCTGGCATCGCTGAGTGTCATGGGTTTCTCGGAATTGTCTGTGTTCCATGTAACCCCGCTAGTCTAAAACGGAACTCTGTAATGTCAGCTGTCGACTGAGATGCTAGATGGAAGCAGGTTTTGATTCTGTAGAGGGGGCTGCTTTTGGTTCTGGGGTGAGGTGGGGTGTGGATAAGTTCTGAAGGGCATAGGATTCTAAGTAGTTCATGGGTGAGCCCTCACTGGTGGTGAATGTTTTCAGGGAGGTGGGCCTAAATATTTTCCTGGAATTAGGGCGAGCGCAGTGAGGGAGCTTGAAATAATTAAGGGGGTTTTGAGGAGAGCCCCCAGGAATATTTGTAAAATAATGTGCTGAAATGATACATATTGCAGAACAATTTTTGAGAAAAATTGGGTAAATAGCCATACAATGTGCAATGTGTTCTCTAGGAAAGCATGAAAAATATCCTGTACATTTCATGATTCACGGCCAGTCATGTCTGGTAAATCTTTAAACAGGTTATCGCAAGCGACCAAGCCTAGTGAAGAAGCTCTAAATAATTAAGGGGATTCGCGGGCAAGCACCACTCCTCGGGACATTTCAATAACAATTATTTGCTGAAATTATTCATTTTGCAGCATGATTTTTGAGAACAATGAAGTAAACAGCCGTACAATTTGCAGTTGGTTCTCTACAGTAACACATGAACAAATCCAGGAAAAGCCACGAAACGAACTGTACACTACATAGAAGCACCTTTCTGTGCCAATAATGGTCACTGTAAATCACAAGCATGAATCTGCTGACACAACCGATCTATACAGCAAGCCATGCGAGGGATTTATAGTCATCAATCATACAACCACACACACACACACTCATGCCCAGTCTCTCACACACACTTACTCTCTGATGCTATCAGACAGGGCATACACACACACACACAGCTACCCTGCAGAGGCGTTGCTAGGGACGGGTTGGGGGGGGGTTATAGCCCTGGGTCTTTTGGTTGTAGCCCCGGATAGAGGCTCAGGGACTAAAACCAAAAGGCAAGTTCACGGGCACAGCACCAAACACCAGGTGGGATGAATTCAAGGCACGCAGCACCAGTGCACCATGGAAGGACTTGAACACCCACGGCATGCGGGTGCTACGCTGTTGAACAGCGTTGCTAAGCAGCAGACTGCACCACATACATTTCATTGACATCTCCTATGGCAGCTTAGTGTAGACCTGTCCCGGTTCCATGTGTTAAAATCGTGGCAAAAATGGCCCTTTACCCAAAGAATCGCGGCAAAAAGGCTGTGGTTTTGCTGCCGCAATCCATGTAAGGGATGCGGGGGACACCACCACAACTCCCAGACCCTTTGTACCATTTAAGTGGAGTGGGGGACACCTCCACAACCCCTGTTCCCCTTAAATGGTATAATGGGGTACACCTTTACCGGGTCAAACCACAGCATTTTTACAGCAATTTTTTGTAAAGGCGACATTTTTGCCGCGATTTTATTACTGCATACCCCTGTGCCAACCACTTCCCTAGTCGTATTCCAATGATTGGTCAACGTGTCAAACTGCACCTCCTTCGTTGATGCTGACTGTTATCCTGGATTGCCACCACTGTCTTGTGCTGTACTTCACTCATGTGGTTTGTCGTCTCGCTTGCAGGACCATTGGGGATCGTATCGGGGAGGCGAAAGCAAGTGGTAACCTGGGGAACACGCTGAAGATACTCGGGCAGTTTGATGAGGCCATCGTTTGCTGCCAGCGCCATTTGGACATCTCCCAGGAGCAGGGAGACAAGGTACTGCTGCCACATGACTTTGACATTGTATTTATGGAGGCTTCTGCACGTGCAACTCCTTGGCAATATGTTATAAGACCTGCACTATGCTAGCAGTATATGAATGTGCGTGCACAGTGGGCAAACCTATATTGAAACAAACATAGTTAATGTTACTAACTATAAAAAGGACAAATCTACACACGTTGGGAATGCCAATGTTATGATACTCAGTCCAGATTAAATATTTCCCTACCACAAAGTACATCAGACAACAAATTAACTCTGAATTAAGACTGAATTGATCAAAGCTACCTAACATTTTAGGCCCGTGTGGAATTAGTTCCCATACGAAATGCACATTTCACTTCCCTAGGACTTTACAAATCCTGGACCAGTGCTCACCCAACTCGTGAGATTTGTTGTGCTTTGCTAATGGTTTTATATAGTTTGGGCAACAGTGACAATGACCGCATAGTTATATATGTAAAAAACAGGATTTTATTTGTTTTAAATCTGTTAAATTAATTTCAGAACACATTTCTCAAAATTGACTGCACCAATGTTCACGTGTCGGGTTGAACCCCGAGCTACTGCACAGTCGAAAACTGAACGAGTACTTTGATCTGAAAGCCATTTACTTGGCTAAATTTAGCAATACGTTCCATTAAAATTTCTCCAACATGAAATTTGCATCGATGCAATCCGAATTCAGTTGAAGCACACCTTGTTTCCCGAGGAAATATAGTTTCTAAACCTTATTTGCCAGCAATGAATATCTGCTTACAAATTCTTTTTTTACGAACACACACAAAAGCACCAAACGTTCACCGTGTAGATGAACAGTGCTCATACACCCCTAACTCTTCAAGAGATGTAACAAGCAGACTTGTGCCCACACACAAAGAAAAACACATTCGCACACAAACACACTTCACAACACAAGAGAGTTGTATATACTCTCAACGACATACATGTCGCGTTCATTTCACCCTGTGAAGGAGCACCACGCATGCACACTTAACTCAGAAAAGCAACTTATGTATTTATTTATGTATTTGCATTTATAAAGCGCTCACACAGCTCAGGGGCATCGAGGCGCTGTTGCAGGAATGGTTTAGCTGCATAATGTCATGCTGATGCTCACACTTAGAAAACGCGATCGCACTCAGATGTCATGTATCATTTTTCAGGCTGCCTTTTTGGACAAACTCCCTGAAAAAGAGCAACATCAAAAAATGTTGACAATGATTTTTGTTGTTGTTTCTGAATGGGCAGTTAACACGGCTTCACTCTAGGGTGCAGATCTGCAGGGAAAATACACGGACATTGTGAATATCGCCATTTTCACGCACCCCAGACTTTTTCTTTGGGATGCACCACTCTGGAGTAATGTAAGGTGAGGGGTGTGTGATCTAAAATGTGAACTGCACGGCAGCCTCATTGCTCAGCATTGGGGACCCGTAACCCAACTCATTTACCAGCTTTGGAGGTGTATTTTTATGGCTGGAGTAGCTCCTTTCCTGGAGAAATTAGGTAAGGGCTTGGCATACTCTTTTCCCTTGTTGGAAACTCTGATAGAATTGAAAAGAACCTTTCGGCCCAGGCAGCTGCCGCAGTGCATTGTGGGTCAAAGGAAGGAATATCATCTGACCCTTAATGGTTGCAAGGAAGAGAACAGGACTTACACTGAGGTGGACACAGGGGTGTTGCTAGGTCTGGGAAAGATGACACAATAACGCCTGTTGGGGTGCAGGGGAGCAACATAAGGCTTAATACATGCAAAGTACACAAAGGAGGTGATTTATTCGATGCAGGTGTTTCTTTGTAGTTGTGCATTTAAACACTAAGTAACTTTGCACTGGCAGCCCTCTGAAGTCATTATAAAGTGCTCCTTCACGTGAAGGTCTCTTTCCGCTGGTGAGGGCTCAACTAAAAGAAATGTCAGATCACGAGGAGTCTCAGGAAAATATACAACTTGAGAAGTTTCTGAAAACAGAATGGACGTTTCCTGGTGTGGATCCTAGGAGGACTAACATTCTGTATTTTACGGCATAGGACAGAGAACGGTCTTCCTCCTAAATGCTTTCTGCAGCAGCGGTGTATGGTCAAGTGGTTTTTGAGGTGTCCTGAGGATATGAGGATGGAGATGAGGCAAAATGGTGTTGCTCACGTTCAGGGACGTCGATTCGCCAAAATGCCAGCGAAAGTGGAAGTGACATCACAGACCTGGTGACATCACAGGAAGTGATGTCACTTGACCCAGATGGCATCAGTTCTTCTTTAACCCTGGTGACATGCAGTTGCGACCCCAGGCAACTCCCAATTGACGTCCCTGCTCTCGATATGAAGTATGAACACAGTAGAGAACTTTAGACGGGATCCTCTACTCGTCAGGGAGCCAATGCCATCTATAGTATTGCACTTAGCTTTTGTTGTTCATTTTATCGTTGTGGTCTTATTCTGAGCACTCATTTAAGTTCCACTGATGTATTTACTTTAGTGTGGCTAGGTGGGGGAAACCAAGGGGCAACTTTCATTTGTTTAGATTGTTTATGTAGGCAGCAGGGGCCTCCCTCTGGAACAGCCTTCCTGCCTCCCTGAAACTTGAGGAGAACCATCTCCGGTTCCGGAAGCACCTCAAAACCTTCCTCTTCGCTTCTGCCTTCTCTCTCCCTCTCCCCTGCTAATCCTGCTTAACTCCCCACTGAACTCAGCTCAAACCTGCATCTGGGCCACTCTCAGCAACCTCGGTCCAGGGCCCAGCCACTCTCCACCTGCACTGCCTCCCCGGCTCCCCCTGCACTGTGGGACTGTCACTGTATCCCTACAGCCCCTTTCCCAGCACTTGCTCTGCACTTACCTCGCACTTGCCACCAGCTGGCCCTTTCTATTTATTATTTATTATTATTTTATTTTTTATTTTTTATTTTTTATTTTTTATTTTTTTTTTTATTTTTTTATTTTTTTATTTATTTATTTTTTTTTACGCTACTTACCTTGTACTGCACTTCCCCCCCCCACCTCCTCCCCCCTGCACTTCCTCCTTTTCCCCTTACCTCTGCACTTGCGCGATCTGAATGAAACCTGGCCTAGTAGGATCGTTTGTCTGTTTTCCCCTTGTTTCCCTCCCTCCCTGCCTCGTCGCGCCTTGAAACACTTGTGTATAGGCGCGTTACAAATACCATATCATATCATATCATATCATATATCGGCATTGAGTGATCAAACTGGCCAGTAACTGAAAGTCTTATGGGACATCCAGCATGTTAGGATGTGGTCATAGAGCCTCGGATAGAGAGGCATTCAATTCTCTTATAAGTTTGTGAGAAAGACTCGGGTAACAGCCTAAGGGGGGTGGGATAAAAGAAAAGCAAAATACATAGCGATTCGGCCACTGGAGAGGGTGGGAAGGTAATGAGAAATAGCACCAGACAATCCGAACCTTAACTCCAGCATTTGATCACATGCAGTGGTAGGAACTTGAGCCCATTGGAAAGACCTGGCATTTTAATGCGATTGATCATGATTTGGGCTGACATGGCCCTCTAGTCATTTATCCAAAGGCTAAAATCACAAAGCACATGGGTTTTACTTTCTGAGGGTGGCGCAATGTTGAGCTGATCAGAGAAGGGGGGTCTTCTTCCCAGAAGGATTGGAAACTACCATGACATCAAAGATGTGTGCAATGAGAAAATCAATCTATCATTAATGTCTCAGTTATTAGTAAAGCTGGTACTGTTCTAAAGGAGGCATGGATGCATTCTGACTAACGCAACTCTGCCACCTCCCAATGGCTAATATTATGCATTTAGAGAAATGTAAAGCAGGACGGGGCAGCTTGGGGGATGGAGGTTCTCGAGGAATCCTTGTATCGGCTTTCAGGGATGTCAAGGTATGAGAATCACAGCTCATATTGCTGCCCGCAGGTGCCTAGTGGTCCATGCAAAAGGCACTAATAAGGACTACACAAGAGGAGAAAGCCTTTCTACTGGGAAGAGCCCAGCTGAATCTCAACACACAAGCAGATGGAAGGCCCACACCCTAGAAAAGTAGATGTTTTAAAGGGGTCCAACTCTTTCATGTTACAATGCCCGAGGTTAACACATGACACCTGCTGAGGTGGTTGTCCAGAATGTTCAACCAGCAAGGGTTGCAAGCTGTGGGCCGCGGCTGGGCACAGTGTTTGTGCCCTCCCCCCAGACTGAGCATGGACTAGTGAAGATGGGCTTCCCTGGGGTATATCCACAATGCTGGCACAATTGACTATGGAAGAATGGTGGAGATACTCTTTTCAGGACGCTGATCGTCGATTAACAATTGACCTAACGTTTTTCTTGGAATTAGTAGAAAAAAAACTAAGAAATGCAGAAGATAATTAATAACCTTAGTATTCATGACTCTATAGTACTCTGGTTTTATTATGAAGTATAAGGATGTTTGTCTTCTCATTGTTTTTTCTAATCTGCATTTTTAATTGCATTTCGGAAACTTTCTCACATTTAATTCGGAAACGTGACAGTTAGAATGATGCACCGAAGAAGTTCTTCCATTTTCTTGATGTTTTGATGTAAATGTGTTTTGATGGAATTGTTCTTAATCATTTTTTATAGGTTTGTAACAAACCAATAAAAAAAACTAAACTATGCTGGCACTTGCTCAGTAGCCATATGTTCATCACATCCTGTGCACACGGAGTGAAACCATTCAGAGCGCCTGTACACCTCTGGGTTAAACAGGGAGAAAGCGAGTTACTATTCAGTGGCAGATCAGGTGTAATCACTTCCGAGTTCAGGGATTCTCACAGGAAAGAAAATAGATGCAACTCTAAATCCAGAAGCAAAACATTTAAAAAAAAAATAAAACAAATAGGAAAAGGAGGCCACATAAAGTATTAAATGCCCTATGAGAGTTTTCTCTTGACCTATGAGCTGCATGACAGTTTTGGCCACTGGCGGATGTTTTTGCCTGACTGATATCGACTTGTCGCCTGTCGTTGTATCATAAGGGGCTTGTTCTTTCCATATTCCAGGTGGGGGAAGCGAGAGCCTTCTACAACACTGGAAATGTCTACCATGCCAAGGGGAAGCAGATGTCCTGGAGTATGGCCCACATTCCTGGTGACTTGCCGGAGGAAGTCAAGAGGACGCTGCAGAAAGCCACCGAGTTCTACGAGTAAGGAAGCCTTCAACATCTCCAATGATTCTATTTTATACACGCACACAGTAGAGTCATGTCCATTCTGTGGCCTCCTTATATTTCGCTCAGTGAGGTCAACGGATGACATGTTACACCACCAGTGTTCATACAGTGACATCCTCTTGACTATGCATGTCACTCGATGAGATCATCATTATAAGTTGCACCAGGGACCAATGCATATTCAATTACATCATTCTGATCATAAATTGCACTTAATGTAAAGCTGTAGTTGAGTCTCCAGGTATTCCATTGCTCCAGTTACTGCTTCTCCCCTCTGTCTGTCGAAGCCCCCTTTGCCTGCTTTTCATTGTGCCCCTATTACACTAATTTGAAGGTGGTTTAAAATATGGATCAGCTGTTCTGTGATGTAAATCCTCCTTAATTACTCCTGGGACCTGCTCCGGGCAAGTCTTACCTGGGAGCCCCCACTGGATTAAGGTATCCTTGCTCTGTTTGTGTTCTTGACATTATTGTGACTCTCTGCAATCCTTCTATGTGCCAGCCAGTACTAAGTTCTGTTCTGCCACACTGGCCTGCTCTGGGAAATCGGGTTGGGCAGTATGGCCCATGCAAGGAGCATGAAAGTGTAAACCATTGATAAAAAGTGACATCCATGGCAAGGCTAGTAGCAGGATATATCTCACTCTTGGCTCATAACCCCCCTCAACACTTCTGTTCTTGAGGATAACAGCAGGAGATCAGCTCCAGTGAAATGCGGCTGATTTATTGTAACAATCAATTAATTACCCTACTGGAGTTAGTGATAGCAACCTCTTTAAGACCCTGGTTCTAACCCACAAATGTGTCAACCATACAGCCCCCCTATACCTCACCCAAAGAATACACCGGCCATCTTCCTCTAGACCAACCAGAACACCCTCTGCCAACGTGCTTACAGTACCTAAAATTAAACGAGCCAGAGCAGGTGGCGCTAGCTTCCCATTCATTGCAGCCTCACAGCGGAATGCCTTCCCACCGCACCTAAGAGCAGAAACTACCCATCTAGGCTTCCGCAAAGCCATCAAAACACTCCCAATCACATGATTCCGGTCTGAGGAAACTATATGTATGCAAGGGTTCTACAATGTCTGCCACATGTCTTTCACCTGGATGTGTGCTTCTTGTAACCAAGTCATTTCCTTGTAACAGCGCCTTGATGCCCCCGGGCTGTTTGTGCGCTTTATAAATTTAAAAATAAATAATAACATAGCAACCCTGTAGTAATGGTTGGGTTGCACTCCCTACAGGAAGAGCACTTTTGAGGTGTCTTAACTCTTGCACCATTAAAACAATCTGCACAAAACATTCCTAAACAAATCTAGTCCTGACTTTGATTTTTTTTTCTTTTTTTTTGTATGGAAAGTTTAATGTGGTCTCATCAAGGGGATTACAATATATACTTGGGGTCCCAAAACGCTTTCCCATTCATTCTCCATAAAGACATTTTCTATCATGTTGAAAGCCGGAACCGCTGGGCGG
Organism: Ambystoma mexicanum; assembly: GCF_040938575.1. NCBI lineage: Eukaryota > Metazoa > Chordata > Amphibia > Caudata > Ambystomatidae > Ambystoma > Ambystoma mexicanum. The sequence goes on from NC_090929.1 coordinate 171,828,283, forward strand.
ATTTGCGTTAAACTTTCGTGAGGGGGAGGCCGTTTGGTCCCAAAAGTGTAGTTTTGTAAATTTTGTACAAATCTGTCCAGCAATTCTTTTTAAGGTGCTCAGAAGTAGGCAAACGGGAATCGCTAATATCTGGGTTCTGTATGAGGACCTAAGTCCCGGTGTTCGCTTATGTGAACTTTTTGCAACAAACTGATTCCATAGCTGGGAAACATCAGATCTGATTGGTTGGGAGGCAAGCACATTTTTTTTCAAATGGCTGCCATTGATGGCAGACCTTCGTGGGGTCATGGGGATCCCAGACTCAACTCATTTGGAAATGAGGCATATTATACTCCACTGTATGACCCCGAATCGAGGCAGGGTGTAGGGGGGATCACACAAGGGTGCAATATGCCGCCCACCAATATAACAAAGTAAGTAGCAATTTTTACTGCAGGATTAATGGCACTGTTTATGCGTCTAGAACCTGGCCAATAGACCCAGACATTACCTAAATATCACATGATTCGGGGAAGGTAGTCATGTCCATGGTGCGTTGCCCACAAAACTGACATGGGGTGAGGTGGCCACTGGGCCTGACTGCGTCCAGGCCCAGTGGTAACCTTTTGGCTTGGCAGAGGGCCAGAGGCATAGCCAAAGGCTATGCCCCAGACAGAGTGGACACTGGCCAGGACAACAGGCCATTGTCAGTGGCCTAACACTCACAATAGGGTAAAATGGCTACTTTGGGTAGAAAGGTGGAGACCAGGAAAAAGTAGCTACTAGTGGCCATGGCCAGTTTTCCTTTGACCCAGGCAATGTGGCACAGCCCATGGTTGCAGGCAATGTGGCCAAAGGTGACCAGGTGCAATTGTTATTTTTGGTGACTTGGCATGGACTGGCGCAGTGGCGCCTAGCAAAGCCTAATGTAGAGGAGCAACTGTGTGCATCTGATCCCGCTCCCCTACCTCCCGTGTATTGGAGACATGAGATTGTGCCGTGCCTAACACCAGCCATAATACCAATACCGCAGCGGCATTTCTCATTTTAGAAAACAGACCTTCAACTGCGCATTAGCTGACCATTGGGACCTTCAGGACGCTGCGCCTGTGCCTGGATTAAGCGCTGGGAGTTGTCATCACTCGCGCACCCACAGGCAGTCACAGACAACTGCTCGCTTCCTGGAGGAGGCGGAGCTTTGTGGCCCACGTGACCGCTCATGTGACATCCTCTGCCACAAAAGCAGAGACAGCGCTGCCGAGCGGCGCATTTCTCATTTTAGAAAACGGACCTTCAACTGCGCATTACCTGACCATGGGGACCTTCAGGACGCTGCGCCTGTGCCTGGAGTAAGCGCTGGGAGTTGTCATCACTCGCGCACCCACAGGCAGTCACAGACAACTGCTCGCTTCCTGGAGGAGGCGGAGCTTTGTGGCTCACGTGACCGCTCACGTGACATCCTCTGCCACAAAAGCAGAGACAGCGCACCCTCGCGGCGTTGAGCCCGATAGGAGTAGAGGGCGTCGGCTGTTGTGTGGCTGTTTGGTGGCGTGGTGATTGCGCATACCCCTACACCTGATCCCTACTTAAAATAGTCGCTGGGATGAAATCATTCCTTGCAGCTACAAATAAGCCGGAGACGGGGTTCAGAACAAGGCTGCAGGTAAGGCAAAGACTGGCGTCACTCCCAGGGGTGACTGAGAGCAATGAATATCCCCAAAAATCGCAAATGCTGAAACAGACTCGTCTACCTTTCTGTAAAAAGCGAAAAAGCGGTTCTGTGGGGGATATTATAGACATGGGGAGTATTAGTCCCCCTATAAGATCAAAATTAGACATTCTCTTACTAGTACCAAATACCCCGACTCAACCAATGGCCTGTACGGTTCCTTCACTTGGTGGGACAACACCCCAGACAATCGGAAGTCAAGCTCAACCTATAACACTCAAAAGGTCATTAGATTATGTAAATGGATGTTCGCACCTTAGTGGGAAGCCAGAAGGTAACCAGCATTGTGAGAGGGTTACTCCTCCTAATGAATATACTATTAATCCAGCTGAGCCCCATCTCCCACTGGAAGATCGACCAGGGGAGACCTTGGATAACCTAGACAATATGGGACTTGAGGAAATAATCGAAGGACAAGTTCCTGAAAGCAACCTAGAGGTGAGAGAGGCGTTACCGGGACCTCCTAGCGAAGAAACCCCCTCTTCGGGTGAACTAGGTGATGACCCGATACAAAGATCTAATCAAACAGGCATCGAACTTGAGGTAAGTATGGAAGGCTCACAAGAGGTAGGGGAAAAGCCATGTATAAGTGCCTCCCCTAAATTACCAAGAGAACCAGCAAATAATCTGGAGGTGGAGAGGGAAACACCCAATTACATGAGCAAGGATCCTCAAGTGTTTGAGGACTTTGGAGGCTCCTGGGAAGACCATGAACTGGCCCAATGGGAAAAAGCCCACGTCGATTTTACAACTGTCAAGGAGGGGAAAATATCACAATTGAACCCAAGGGGGTCAAATTTAGAAACTTTTGACATTTTTCAACCTTATAGAGAAGGAAACTGTGTTCCCTTACCTAAGGCCAAAAGTATTCAGAAAGCACAAGATGGAAACCAGGTAGCACAACAAGACTCAAAACCAAAAGAAGTCACCGAGAGGGGTTGTACATACGGGCACTTAGAAAAGTTAACGATTGAAATGCCCGTTTGTAATGAGAACTGCCCTCCAAAGAATTGTCTAGATAAGCGAGGTCCAATGGAAACGGAAGGGATGACCCTCCCAGGTACTCCGGGGACTAGCAGCAATTTGATGCAATCACCAATAAAATTGACTAACTTAAGCCTGGCAAATAAAATCAAGTATGATATCATGATACTGACAGGGAAAATTGAAAGGGAAAAAAGGAGACGCTTTTCCCTAATAAATGAGAGGATGGCCGCTCTGGACAGGGATCAAACCAAAGGGAGACCCTGTATGATGGATGACGTGGAGACTACTTTGAACTCCCAATCACCCATGAATCCACTGCAAATGACCAACTTCGAGAAAACCAACTCCTTTTCAGATAAGCGATATCAAGACCCTAAGGGACAATCAATGGTCAACGATCACAATAGGGTACCTGAAATGACACAGACCTCGTTAATAGATGAGGTAATGACACCGCCAGCTCTCCTTCAAAAAGATCAAATAATACAACTGATCAGTGAGGCCTGCTCAATCGAGCGAGCTAAGGACAGTGAACATATTCAAAAAGTGGTGATGACCTCACTGAATATTTCGCTGGCTCCTTTTTTGAATCTATATGAAGTCATTAAAGACTCAGTCCAAGAGGTAAGCACGACGATTCTGCAAATTAAGGAAGCAAATCGGCAAACGGGTCTCTCTCTACAGAATTTAAATTCAAGAGTAGATAAAGAAGCAGAACAAACTCAGACTTGGCAAAATCGTCTTAGTGACTTGGCCAGAAGGGACGCTAGTGATAAATCACTCCTTATGGAAGCAGTATTAGAAGACTGTAAATGGATGAGATCCCAGCACAAACAAAGTAAATTGGACCTGCAAGTTGTTGAACAGCCTAACCGAGGTAACGGGCCAATGAAATTGAAACAAGGAAAAGTCACTAAACCCATCGAACCAGAACAGCTATGTGGAGATGTAATTCTTATCTCCCCAAGCAGTAAGGAGGGCCAAAAACAAGGCAATTCCCCCATAAAAGAGCAATTGAGCTTTGCCATCTTTGCAGGTACGGGTAATAAATCCAAGGAACATCAACCTGAAACCTTGCCTGCAAACAATTTTAAAGAAAAGGGGAAAAAAACCAAAAACGAAACACTTAAACGAAAGGTGAATGGATCAAGAGCATTCCTGAGGAATTTAAGAACACCACCGAGAAGGGAAAACCCACAGTGTACCAAGAAGCCAAGAAGAGAACTCGTGATGGGTGTCTTGGATTGCATAGAAGCCGAGAGTGAAACTGTATCTAAAACATCTGTGCCATCAGCAGATGAAAAAATGGAGGACTTGGAACAATCAGTCGTTTTGAGTGACTTAATCGAACTTTTCTCAAATAACAGCGATGAAGAGGGGTGGGGAAACATCACGCCGTCAGAATGGAAAACAATTGACAACTTGGATAGGGACGAGCTGAATTGCCATCTGAAGGACAAGCAGACAGAGAAAAAGGATCGATCTAGTAAACCTAGGAAAGAAACAGGAAAAAGTACGATCTCTCCTCGAAATGATTATGACATGGAAATAGAATATTCAAGGTTTAAAACACTAGAAGAAAAAAGGAGGGAGTTGGCTCATAAGGGAAAAACCGTCCACTTTGAACCAAGGAAGCCTAGTCTAAAACAAAGAAGTCACAGTAGAGAAAAAGATCGTATGGGCAGTAAGAACAGTAGAAAGTCGTTAACTGATAAGCAAACACCCTCCTCCAAAGACCACTTTGTGAAACTGGGAACTACATCGAAGGGGCCGAGGAAGGTCCTCTTGAATAGATGCTACGTGATGTCTCTATGCAAACAAACTCCAGCGCTCAGAGCGATTTCAGCTGACGATATAAGAATTGTGGAATTCCCAAAAGAAGGAAGGATGGATCAAGTAATATTACATCTCGTCTCAAAGGAAGTAAAACAAAAATTCCTAAAGGCTGAAGATTGCCTTAAACTAAAGGGCTATCGACTGGAGGACGTAGATTGGAGTAGTCAACTGAAGAATCCAAAAGAAACAACAAGGGGCAAAGGGAGACCCAGGGAAGTGTGGATGGAGGACGGCAATAATAAAAAACATATGGTGAAGGACCATAATAATAAAGGACGAGATATGGAGGAGTTGGGGAAAAGGCCCGGAAAACTAAGTGACAAAGTGAAGGAGGTGGAAATAAAGAGTGACGCTAAATCTCAGAAAGCAAATGCCACCTCGCTGATGTTCTCAGATGAGAATTTGAAAAATCTGAGATTTATGGTGGACAACTCGGATAACCCAAAGAAGGGTGATTATACATTGAACAAAAAAGGCCTGAAAGCGAATGAGCGGCCTGAACCAAAGAACACGAGCACCACTAAGAAGAAGCAATAGAGTGAGGAGGCCCAGCAAAGAACGGTCTCCTGTGCCTCATGGAATACCCGAGGCTTTCAACACTTATTCTCTAAGGAAAGTGACTTCCTGGCTGACTACGACCTAATTTCGATCCAGGAGTCGTGGCTGCGTGAAGCACCTATGTGTGAAGGCTATGAAGTCTACTTTAATCCGGCTAAGAAAGGCCCTAGAGGTAGACCTTATGCAGGCCTCATGGTATTAAAGAAATTGGACTCGCCACTACAAGTTGTGGAACATGCGACCCCAAATCCCTATGTGCAGATACTAGCAATCAACCTTAAAGAAGACACTAAGGAGAAATCTGAGAACATGACAAATAATCAACAAAAAAAAAATGATGACGATGACTCTAATCAATACCTATTGGAGTGAAAATATGCCGAACCAGAAAAATTATCTAAAAACCATCATGAATGCAATAGATAAATCTATGATTGAAGACAAAGAACGGCTAATTTTATTAAATGGGGATCTGAATATCAAACTCCTTGACAAGAAAGGAAAAATAAGAGATATAGAAAATCTACGAGGTAAAGAAAGTCTCTGGACGAAGGAAATGTGTACTCGTGACATGAGGATGTTAAATAGTCAGACCCAAGGTGATCTATTGGGTGCGAATACATGGCATGGTGGTAAAACAGGAGCCTGTTTAGATTACTGCTTTGTCGGAAACAACACGCTACCCTGGATCAAAACATTTACAATAATCAAACAAGCAAATAGCGATCACAGCCTCTTGAGAACTGAACTAGCATGGAATATCACATTAACATCATCGATAAAAAAATGGAAGGAAACAGAAGTATCTTGGGGAAGAAACCGACTGAGACTCAAAAATCAAGTTATACCGAAGCTGGTGAAAGACTTTAAAGAAGCGGGTAACAAAGGCGATGAGATAGTAGAATATAAATGGCTCCTGAAAGCCTTTGTAGTTAAGTATGAACCAGCAAAAGTGAATAAAATTGAAAGAAAGCATGCGTACGATGATTCTGTGGTCACTAAAAGGAAGCAATATAGAGCGGAACTTAAACGTATTAAAAAAGAAAATTCCCCGGTGAAAGAGATTCTCCTGAGGAAATGCCGGCAAACCTATAAAAACTGGCTGCGCTCGACCCGCTTCTTAAGAACTCAAAGAGACGCTGAAAAAATGTTGGCGGCACTATCTACCAACAACTCAAGAAGTACCTGGGACTTAATTAATAATAGAGACCTGAATCAGCCGGCAATTGGTGTAAATCAAGTCTCAGAGGAGGACTGGTATCGGCACTATAATGCATTGTTTAAGGGGAAAACCATGGGTACACCCCCAGAAAAAAGAAATACGACTTCAGCATGGGATTTTGAATTCGACAGAGAAGATATACGGATGCTTATTAAAAAGCTCAGCAGTTCCAGGGCAACTGGTCCGGATGGCATTTCCAACAAAAAGCTAAAAGAGAACTGCGGAGATTGGACTGATTTGATCTATGCCCTTTTCAAAAAAATAGCAAAAAAAAGGCAAATTCCAACAACATGGACGGAGGCGTATATAGTTCCGATCTTCAAAAAGGGGGATCGATCTAACCCCAAAAATTATGGCCAATAGCCTTGTTAGACTCTATTGGGAAACTCTTTGCGGCCATTCTATTAATGAACTTAAAAAAATTGGCCATAAGAATCAACATCTTAGATGAAAGACAAACCGCTTTTATAAGCGGGGTGGGGACATCTCTAAACCTGTTCTTGTTAAACCTTTTGAAAGCTAAGGCTTTGAAAGACAATGCAACAACTTATCTGGCTTTTATTGATCTTCAACAGGCTTTTGATAGTATCAACAGAGAGCGACTATGGTCGAAACTGAGAAGCTGGGGATGCCCGAACGCCCTGTTGGCAGCAATCCAAGCGCTGTATACTAATACCTCAATCCAGGTCCAAATTACTGCTAATGGAGGGTTATCTAGAAAAATCTATACCACTCGGGGAATCAAACAAGGATGTGCTCTGGCTCCCTTTCTATTTGTCCTCTACATGGCGGATATGACGACATCCCAAGAAAGGATCCGTGCGTTCCCTCCAAAAGTGAACGGTATGGAAGTCCCGTGGATGTTGTACGCAGATGATGCAGTATTTGCAGATCAGACCCCTATTGGTCTGCAACGTAGAATTGAAGCTTTCAACAAATACCTGAAAGAAAATGACATGCAAATCAATGTAAAGAAATCAATGATACTGTGCATGAAATCGAGTCGTGGGAAAAAATCTGCAGGGAAACGACAGATATGGATGCTGGATCAAGAGAAACTTGAAGTAGTGGATACTTCCATCTACCTGGGTATTAGGATAAATAAAAATTGCAATGAACAAGCACAATACACCCTTATTCGAGAGAAACTTGCAGCGTTAACTAATCAAGGTATCCTACTGCACTACAGATATGGAAAATTTTCATTGCAGCCAATCATCACATTTTATAAGCAAAAGGTGGTGGCTGTGTTAACATATGGAGCAGAGGCACTTTTGTCTTTGAGATGGGAAAGCTGGAATCTGTGCGAGGACTACTTCTGGCGAAGGATTTTACATCTTCCGAATTCACTGCCCTTAGTTCTGATAAGATCGGAACTTAGACTTCAATCTATGGTTTCAATCACGGTGTGGAAATCTCTTTCATTATTTCGGAAGTGTATTTTGGACAAACCGGCGCAGCCATTTAATGTTTTAGCAAGACCTGGTATGCCCAATGAAGATATAATTTTCCAAGAATGGAAGAAGAGATGTGGGGATACCTTGGAACATCTAGGTATCTCACTGGAAATTCTGAAGTGTAATCCTGACAAGGCCAAAAGAATCCTGCGGGAAAAAGACTGGGAGGAAACCCAGGTCACTAAATTGGCAGGAAACTGGGCTCACAACATCGTCTGGGAACGTAAAGCATTAAATATTCTCCCACCATACCTTCAGAAATTTCCATCTAAACATTATAGAGATCTGCTATTACGATGTAGATTAAATATCTGGCATTCCCGAGAGGTTAAGCTGAGAAGACGGCTCATTGAAAAAGCATCAGCGATCTGCAGGTTCTGCAAAATGAAGGACCAACTTGAAACAGTGCGACACGTGATGCTAATATGCCCGGTTCTGGCACCAAAGCGATTAGCGTTTTTGGGCAACTATATAAGCAACATCACGATGGAAACAGAAGAAGAATACTGGGAACGCCTTCTAACAGCGGAAAAGGTGGGTCGAACTATTGACGCACTAAAGTTTGTCGAATCCCTAAATCTGGACCAGGAAGAAACGGAAATGGAGGAGAAACAGGAGCCCTAAGACTACTGGGTGTATCTGTTGCGGTGAAGGCTTCCATTGGAGGGATAACTAAACCGATTGGAACTCAAATAATACTTTAGTTGAGGAACTTTGGACTCTTGTTTCTCGAACTCTTATTTGAGGTTTGTTAAAGGTTTACCTATGATTAACCAATAAAACAAAAAAAAAAAAATACCGCAGCGAGTGTTTGAAAGAAGATACCCATTGAGACAACCCTACCAAGTGTACCCTTGACGTGATGATAACCTGCAGGAGGGAAAACCTGACGGAGTATGAAAAGAAACTAACAAATGAGTTGATGACATCATAAAGAAGTGTGCACGATGTCTCAAGATGAAGAAGTATGACAAGGTATGAGTCCTAGAGGACAACGATGATGCACGAGGTCAAATGAACTATCAACATAGACAAGAAGAAACCTACGCAATAACCAAGATGTTGAAGAAAACACAAGTTCAATACATGTACAGACACTGAAACGCAGGATAGATTAAGTTGTCATAGAAGCTGGCTATAGGTAGTGAATAGAATGCAGGCAAAGCCGCCATTGTTCAGAAACTGGACATTGGTGTCAGGAATTTAGTAAGCCAGGGCCCATGAAGCTGGAATGGAAAACTCTATCGTAGCAAGAATAATAGGCCCATGGAGCTGCATGGCGAGGCTGTCTTGTCTGAAGTCAAGACTGAAGCAAACAAGGTCAGCTATCTATTCTGGAAAAGAGTGAGCGTGCAGAGGATGAATCTTCTCTTGTAAAGGTGCAAGAAAGAACACCAAGGATGCCAAGTTTTAATTCATTTAGAGCATTTAAAAACCTGATAATTGGACCAGATCATGGTCTCCTGTCACGTGAGCCAAGGATGGAAATAGAGTTTGAACTTGGAGTCCCAGACACGATAATGAGTGCCCTCACTCCCGTGCATTCCCAAAGATGAGAATACTCTACAAGGCCAAGTACAAAGAAAATGTCATGGCGGAAGGCATGGGCAATGAGAGATGCTGGGCTAATTGGATGGTGCGATAGTTTCATGCCCTATCTCCTTGCACCTTGGTCTGGGCTTACGTGCTGCTAAATGAACCGAATGTTCCAGACATGGCACAAGTGTGCCAACCAATTGTATTAGTCCATATAATGAAGGACCTTATAGTTTGAAGACAGATGAGAAACTGTGTGTCTAAATGTTTCTGAAATGGCATGTTTTTAAAGGTAGGCATAAGTTGTCCACCTGATAACGAACAACCAATAACAATCCCAGCTCCTATGTAAAAGTATACTTAGATGCCTCCCTAAACCAATCCTGACCCTTAATACGTTTTTTACTATTGCCACGTAGTATGACGTCACTCTGACATATTTCATATTAAAACCATATTTTGTGTAGAGATCATTGAAAGACTGAGCGTACGTCCATTGATGTTCGTTGTAACCTCCCTGTTTTAGGTAATTGTTAATAAAACAGTACTTTGCCATCTTAGTGAGTTGGTTCCGTTATTTGGACTCAGAATTATTCTGGTGTAATCCCATCCACTCTATATGCACGTTCCTAAGGACCATAAGCTCACTATGTCCTTTCAAAGTGGTGGCAGGCCATGGCCAGTACCACACTGACGCCAGCGGGTGGTAAAGTTGCATAGTGGTCACTTACCATGGCTGTAGGCATCCAGGTTCATCAACTTACTAGTGATCGAACCACCTCTGATTCCCCATCTACCCGAGAGAGGGACCACATTTGATTCTACCATAGCAATGAATAACCTGTGATAAAAGACCCCAGGACAGGCCCATCTTCCATACGTCCTGATGAATGCCCACCACACATAAGCTTCATCAAGCAGCTTCACCTTGTGCCGAAACACAACAGTGTTGACGACTTATTCACAAACTCGATGTCCACTCTATACACTGATATATGTTCCTTGTTCACCAAAATTTGCTCTGTTCTATGTTCACATTGTATTTGGAAAGCCTAACATGTCGTTCAACAAAGGCAAAACATGTTGTTTGTTCACCAAAATCCAGTCCAATTGATTGGGTTGTACCTACTTGCATTGTATACAAATTGTAAATAGAAAAGTGTCTTGGGGTGTTGTCTTTTCACATTTGAGAAATATATGAAGATTAAAAAAATACAAGGCCTTAATTTCCTATTGACCTTGATGAAACCTGAAAATATTGTTTGTTTTGTGTAGGAGTACAACCAGAAATGTGTGCATGTTCTCTCACCCTGATTTTTGTGATTATTTAAAAGTATACGCCCACCTGGGCTTTTCAGGGCTTAGCCAGGTACCCTTGTTCCCCTTTTTTGTCCATAGTCCATGTCACGCTGAGTGGCTATTTTGTGTGCCTTGGCGGGAGCCGTAAAGTGGCTAAGTAGTCATAGGCCATATCTAGTGGTCCATGGACCTGCAATGGGTGGTAAAATGGCCGCAGGGCTTGATGCAGGCCAGACCCAGTGACTACATTGGGAGAATTAGAAGGGCCTTGGACATGGCCAACAGGCATGCCACGGGAATAGTGGCCACTGGTAATGGCATCAGAACATGCCCAGTGACTCATGGACCCATTTTGGAGGCAAAGTGCCTCACAGAACCTTGCATTACCTGTCCATTGGCTGGACCTGGGCATGGCCCATGTACCCGAAATAGGGTAAAGTGGCCACTAAGCCTGGCTGCAGGCCTGTCTCATTGTCTACATTAAGTGGCTTGGTGGAAGGTCTGGCAATTGCCAAAGCCCACAGTTCCACAGTGGCTACTTCAAATTGGCTCAGCTGGGAACGGTGCATAACCGAAGTCCATGCCCCTGGCAATAGTGGTCATGGTCCACTGTGATTTCATGGTCAGTTGTGCTTGGACCCACAATGGGGGTGAGGCTAATTTGGGTGGCTTGGCAGGGCTGGAACCAAGGCCAATTGCCATGCTGAGGCAACGTGGCCAGTGACACACAGACCTGCAATGGGAGTAAAGCAACAACTGGGCCTTGTGGTACACCAGGACCAGTGTTTACTTCATGCACTTGGCAGGGAAAAAGACCAGGCCCCAGGCAAAGTGACCACTTGCAGGGCCGCAGCCCATGGCCATCTGGCACAGCCTCCAAGTGATGGTAAAGTGGCCACTTGGCCTAGTGGATATTTCACCAATTCCGGTCTTTCTTTCACAGGTGTTTAGGCTTGGTCCCCAACAACTCTCTCTGCTCTTCCCCAGATGAATGTGATGACTCAAGCCTGTTTCTTCCTTCTGTGTATTCTATGTAAGTTCCTATCTTTCCTCTATAGCCCCCTCAGTACTACTGTTGTCACTGCTTTAATCTTCTACAGGCTTGAGTATGCCAATTCCTTATATCTGGCTGTCCAATATACCTATTCAAGATCCTGCAACTTTTGCAGAATACTGCAGCTCAGCTCCTCATGTTTGCTTGTTGACCTGATCACATCTCACCTCCTTCTTTGCACATTGCACTGGTTCCCTGACCAGCAGTGTACATCATTTAAATTCCTGTGCATCACACGGAATGCCTTCTATAGCACATGCCCCCCTTTTCTTCATGAAAACATTTGCAGCTTTGTCCCCACTCTTCCCTTACACACATCATATACTTTTCTACTTCAGGTCCCATCCTTCAGTGGGAAAAGGGAAGGAGAATCTGCTTTCTGGTTGTTGGCGCCTCAGTTATGGAACTCTCGTCCTTTTGTCCATCCGCTCTATCAATAACCACCTAACATTCAGAAGAGTCGTGAAATCATAGCTAGTCCCCAATTATACCCTTGCTACCACTTCCCACCCTAGAGCGGCTGTGCACTTTCCAAATACCACACAAATTTAAATTGAAAACCCAACTAGTTCCACCTAAACCCTTCTGACACAGCCATCCAATCCTCAGCTCTTGGCTTGACTACTCTTGTGGTTCTTTATATCCTGCTGTTACGCAGTGGCGGAGGCAACTACCAGTGCCGGAGGACAGATGTCTCCTGAGCCGGTCACTGGAATAGTCAATGACTCAAATTTAGTCTGTGGCAGGCAAATATTTTTAGTTGAGGGGAATTAACATCTGCAAAGTATCACTTGTGCCTGAGAGTAGTAAGGGATCCCAAACTAATGTAGGGAGATTAGAGAGGTGGAATGGGGGCAGGGGAGTGTTCTCACCCACAGGATTTTTTTTAATGATATCCTAAAATGGTGCTTTTTCCAAATAGGATAAAATGCCATACAATTGTGTCTGTAGGGTAACACTAGAAATATTCCAGTAAATGCCATGTCAACATGGCAATATTTGCATTGTAAGTCAGTTTCATGAAGTTGTGGCCATAATCTATCTATGGCCCTAATTGTTACTGAAAACCACTATCTGTGCCAGTCAGAGTGATGGGTGCAGCTGCATGGTAAATGATGTACGGCCTTGGTTGCAAGTGAATATTTTTAGTGGCGAGGCATTAACATCTCCCAATTAGTATGAGCAACTGAGCATAGTGAAAAAGCCCCAACCAATGTGGGGGAATTCCTAGGGGTTCTCCCCAAACAACATTTTTTAAAATAATGTAATCAAACGGTGCGTTTTACAGCAACCTTTCTGAGCAAAATGAGGTAAAAAGGAATCTATGTGATTTTAACAAACCAGAAAATAAAGAATGACACTTCAATGAACCCAAAAAACAGATTTTAATTTTTATTTTTGGGGGGAGGGTCCCCCCAAGCTCCCGGTTTCCTGGTGTTTAAAACCCCACCGCAAACCCCTCACCACCAAATTTAACCCCTTACTCCACCCCCACATATATTTCTTTTAAAAAATCGGTATTTTTCCGTTATTTTGTATTCATTATAATTTAATTCTTAGTTTTTTATTAGATATAATCACTGGATACTGTAAAAAGCTATATAGACAAAAATGTGATCTTGGTTTCCAACAGTGCCTTCCATGACATGATTTGGAATGAACACTGATAGGCTGTATTCTGTTGAATCAACGGAACAGTTTGATGCAGATAACAACTGTAGCCGCTGAGCCTACACGTGGTTCGAGCTTTGCTCTTATACAATAATGGAAACGTGGTCGGTTGGTTTCGTTCATTGAAATTCACAATGTGTGGAAATCTTTATGAATGAAAAACACCATATTCAATGTTTGTGACGTGGTCACGGTTACAGCTATATAGTTTACAATTTGTTCTCTAAGGTCACAGTTGAACATATCCAGGTAATGTAATGTCACTAACAGTACACAAGGGCACCATCATGATGCCCCTGTCCATAACACATGCCAGTGCTGTAAATCACTTCATGTAACTATGGCCACAATCTTTCTGTGCACTTAATGGCAATTGTAATTCACTTCATGAAGCAGCAGCCCCAATCTATCTATGCCAGTGTCACAGATGGCACACAAATCGCTCTCATAACCCAAGGAAAGTCCAAGGGTTTTTATTGGAAAATATGTGGGCCCTAGAGCCGTCCTTCTCTCGTTCGTCTTCCGTGGGATATCCTCCCTAACCAAGGTGTGTCTAACTCCCGGGTTAGTCATATTGATTGGTAACCCCTACTGTCCGGCAGCTAGCTTTTTCTGGGGGTGACTCCCTAACTGCCAGCTGTCTGAGATTTCTCTGTGACTTCCTAACAGTCCCTATGCGACCCCTAGGTTAGTGTTGTAATCAGGACTGAGCCTTGCACTTGCTCTGCTGGATATGAACTAGTTCACTCACGCTTGCGTATACCTCACCCTCTCTATACTTACCCCTCCACTTTCTCCTTCCACCAATCCTCTGTCCCTCCAATGATTCACTCCACTCTTGCACACTACTCAATTACTCATCCCCCTCTGCACCACTAACCTCCTCCTTCCAACTACTACTCCCCTCCTCTCGCTTCTACCCTCCTCGTTCCCACTACTACTCTCCTTTATTGTATTATTCTCCTCCTCCCACAACTACCCACATACTCCCCTTTCACACTACTCCAAACGCATTGATTTGACGCATCACAGTGAAAGGGAAATGTATGATCATCAGAGAATTCAAAAACCTGAAAGCCTGTAATGTGACCCCTATGCCCACACAAGAGCTCTGTGACCATATTGCTGCATAGCCCCAGACAGCCTTAAAGAGGCCTGGATGCGCCCTCTTTTAAAAAAAACAACGCTAGACCCCGCTAACCCCAATAACTACTGACCCATAACAACAGTTCCATTCCTCCTAAAAATACTAGACAAGGCCACCCACAAACAGATTCAACTATACCTTGAATCGAACACGATCCTAGGTAAAAGACAATCTGGGTTTCGCAAGGGGCATGGAACTGAAACCGCCCTTCTAGACCTAAAAAACAAAATCACCAACATCCTTGACAAAAGCAAGCCCGCTCTCCTCCTTCTCCTTGACCTTTCAGCTGCGTTTGATCTGGTAGATCACATCACACTTACCAGTCATTTGACACATGCAGCGCACGTCTCCAAGGACGCAGCGTCCTGGGTGACCTCTTTCCTAGAGGGCAGAGCTATGAAAGTGTTCTCAAACACAGCTCATGCAGCACCTTCCATCATCCACTGCGGTGTCCCACAAGGCTCATGTACTGCCCCCACGCTCTATAATCTTTTTACCAAGCCTCTCTTTGATAAACTGGACGCACTTGGGATCACATACACAAATTACGCTGATGACACTCAGGTTCTCCTTCCCCTGATGGGGCATTCTCATCAAGACGCCACTACCCTACAGCAAATCTACTCCACCATACAAGCGTGGATGGCTACTAACAGCCTCTGCCTGAACGGGAACAAGACCGAAATCCTCATTCTAGGCCAGAAATCCACTCTCTCCAAACTCAACCCGTTGTACCTCAATTTCAACATAGATAACTGTGTCATCCCAGTATTATCTTCAGTCAAAACACTGGGGGTTCACATAGACGCTACCCTATCTATGGACAAACAAGTCAGCGCCATAGTCTCGGCCTCCGCACTGAGTACTAAACTCATCAACGCAATAAAACCATTCCTAACTAAGGATAACTGCCTCTCCATCGCTAGAGCAACCATAGGAGTCAAACTAGATTACTGTAATGCGCTCCTAGCCGGCACCTCCAAAAAAAAACTATCTAGGCTCCAAACAACTCAAAACAATGCTCTTAGAGCAGCTCTCAGCATACTGAAAAGAAACCACATCACACAAGCCAGGAAGACAGCCCACTGGCTCCCAGTCAAGAACCGCATCTCCTTCAAAATTCTCACAACCACTCATAAATGCATCAACCTCTCAGCACCCTCATACCTATCTGACACCCTATGTAGATCTCAATCCACCAGACCAACCAGATTACAATACACCAATCAACTAACGATACCTCGCATCCATAGGACAAAGGCAGGAGGTATAGGCTTCCCCTTCCTCGCACCTAAGCTTTGGAACTCTCTCCCCACTGACCTCAGAGCTGAAACATCGCTCTTCTCATTCCGCAAAAAACTTTAAACTGCCCTCTTCAACTAACCTTGCTCTCCTAGTTACTTGTCCCTCAATGTATGTATGTAACAAAAGAATAATATCGTCCAGAGGGCCTCATTACAACCCTGGCGTTAAGGGGTTAACGGCGCCATAAAAGGCTGCAGCGCCGTTAAACCCTTAACGCCAGATTCACACTTTAACGCCTGCTTTTTGCAGGCGTTAAAGTCCAACCCGGTAAGGGACCTTGGTGCTAATTACGGCACCGTAATTTACGGTGCCGTAATTAGCGCCTTCCCCATTCCCATTGAGCCCTATGGGCCAAAAATGGGAATGGGGAAGGGGCCATGGTGAATGGGGATTTACCGCCCCGCCAACTTTGAAATGGGGTGGTAAATCCGCCATCCACCATGGCGGAATCCGGTATGGACCATGGTGCTAATAGCACCATGGTCCAACGCCAGGGTTGTAATGAGGCCCAATGTAACTCTGACGGACTTGAATTGTATGTAACTAAGCATAAGCAACACTGTAACAAGTGCCACGATGCCTTCGGTCTGCTGTGCGCTCAACAAATTCAAATAAATAAATAATAAATAATATCTCAACCAAACGTATCACCTTGACAGTAAAGGAAGCGCCCACCACAGAGATCCCACCAATACCTCGACTACCGCCTCGCTATTGTCTTTCCGTCTTCTGTCTGCAAAGGACCAACAAGCTACCATTAACTCATGCAACCCATCAGGATCTCCTGCGGATCCATGGCCCCCAATCTTTACAAAGCAGTCATGAAATCTCCAGACTTAGTGCCTAGCTTCCTATCCCTCCTCAATGAATCCATCAGCAACGGAAGAGTGTCAGCTCAGTTGAAACCTGCATACATCAGTGCTTTGCTTAAAAGCCCATAGCAGTCCCATGTGACCTAGCCAAGTATCGCTTCATCTCAAAAACGCCTTTCATCGTAAAACGTCTGAAAAATTCATATATCATCAACTCCAGGACTTTGCGCAGCACGGTTATAGACCTTCTAGGAGTACAGAATCTCATTTGTGCTCCATCTGGGATACACATAAAACAATGCAAATGAAAACGTATGGAATGCCCTCATCCTCCTAGACATCTCAGCAGCTTTTGTCACCATCAGTCACAAAATCCTCCTAAAAAGTCTCGAGGATATTGGCATTAAAGAATCAGCTCTTCACTGGATCACCTTCTTCCTCACAAATAGAACGAAAACCACAATCTTGGGCCCCTATGATTCCCAGCCTTGCCTACTTATCTGTGGAGTCCATCAAGGAACCAAACTCTCAACTCTACTTTTTAGCATCTCCATGACATCCCAACTTGACATCATCAATAAATCTGATATCTCCTGCTACAACTATTCTGATGATACACAATCTTCACATTTCTGAACTATCCATCAACAGACACCACAAGTGTACGCCTGGATGACAACAAATAAACTAAAACTGAAACCCAGCAAAACAGAGCTGATGCTCTGTAGTCCCACAGGTTCTAACTCCACCACAATACTGTGGCCTGACGAGATGGGACCCTGCTGAAATCCCTCAAGCATAGTAAGAAATCTTGGAATGAATTCAGACAACACCCTCACTCTTGATCCACAGGTGAAAGCCATCGTCAGAAGTATTCTCCCAGCAGCGCATGCCATGCCGCGTCTTACCTTACTCAACATCAACCTACAGGGCCATGGCCATCATTTCTCTGATACTATCCAAACTAGACCATGAAAACAGCCTTCATCACAGATTGCCAGAATACCTAATGAGGAAACTTCAAAGAGTTCAAAATGCAGCGGGAAGGCTACTTCTCAGAATGAAGCGATTTGAACATATCACACCAGCATTATGTACTCTCCACTGAAAAACCATCAGAAAGGGTTCATTTCTAAACATTGCCCATAGTTCATACCATGGAGGAGGCACTTCCTTCTTCAGAAGTAAGTTTCCACACTATAGTCCTTCCAGAACAGGTAGGCCAGCAATGCTGCACTATTACTAGTCCCAAACATCAACAAGAAACGGCAAGGCGGATTCTCTTTTTCATTTCTGTGGAACCGCCTACCCAAACCTCTCCACCTGGTGGAGAACCACCTGACTTTCAGGAACTAGCTCAAGATTGGATTTTCAACCAACCACTTTGAAAAAAAAAGAAAAAAAAAAAAGAATAGCAGCTGACAAAAAACTATCCACCAGAAACTTAGGCTAATTTACAACAAGCATTTTTCAAAACTCTTGGCACTAACATCTGCAGGAAAACCAAGCAGACTTGTGAAACCTTGTCTCCATGGCACTGGTCTGTGCCTCTAATCTCAGAGAAATCTATCACCAAGGGTTAGAGAGTGACAACACCCTCACACCCACTCCCCACACCCCTCATCCCTCAAATAACACCTCACTATTAAAATCTTGCATCCTTCCACCTCCCACACTCCTACAGGCGACCTACTAGGTCCAGTGTACTTAACCAATTCAGACTTTATTCATCTTCTGTCAACAACCATCCTGTTACATTTTGCACTATACAATCCGGCAGCTCCCCTTATGACTGACTTGCCTGGTCGTTACCAACCACAA
The DNA here is from genome assembly GCF_040938575.1 of Ambystoma mexicanum. Classification (NCBI taxonomy): domain Eukaryota; kingdom Metazoa; phylum Chordata; class Amphibia; order Caudata; family Ambystomatidae; genus Ambystoma; species Ambystoma mexicanum. The sequence continues at coordinate 171,846,696 of NC_090929.1, forward strand.
ACAAAGAGACTTTCATATCAACACACAGGCAACGGGTACTTCTGACCTGCATCCATCCACACCAAAGGTTTCTGCATCTGCCCTCCCAGCCTTTCCGACTAACACACCCTGCCCTCCTTTCTTACAGAGCCATGTGCAGCAAGGCCAGCATTATTTTCAGACGGGCGCTATATAAGACCACATTACATTACATTACTCTATCCAACCCACTTCACAATCAGTCCCTACACTAAACCACCCTATTCACTTGCCACACAAATACGCACACTCATACTGCAGACCCCCAGTCACTCCTAAACCAGTGACTCACCTGCTACACAATTCTCCTCCACAAGCACTCTCTCATCTCTTTCTGATCTCTTGCTCCACTGCTCCACCTCCTGTGGCCTCGCATGAATAACCTGCATCCTCCCTTTCTTTCTCCTCCTTTAAATATCCAAGCCTTCGGTCAGACTGGATTTCTTTCCCTGCCTCATCTGAGCTATTCTCCCCTACCTGGGATGTGTATGTAATAGATGTGTAGAGAGGCAGATTTAAACGCCATCTTTAGTGCCCGCCCCCTCACCTCCATCATATTGGAAGAACAGCAAGACAACACTGTGCATGATATCATCCCAATACTGCATCGTAGATATGAGAGACATTATGCACTCAAACAACCGCATCTAATGTACCCTCGAACTGATGTGGTGGAAGTATGTCTGCAGACACCAGTGAACATAGAAGAGCTATAAGTGAAATCTGACAAGTGTGAAGTCACTTCATGAAGAGAACACACAAGGATGCACTGAATCGATATGAAAATACTTAAAGAATGAAGATGTAATTAAAGTAAATGAAGACATCATATAAAGAAGCAATTGCAAGGCCTAAAAAGGAGTCAAAGGGGATAAGCTACATACGCACAAAATATTTATCTTAGATTAAAGGCAGGAGTGAACATTTGCAAGTGCCAAGTATTGAACAATTATGCTGAAAGCATATGCAAGACAGAGCAACCAAGTCTTCAGAGGCCAAGACGAGTAATAATTGAATTAAATAGCACCAAATAGAAGGCTCGAATGGACACAATCGTGGTCTCCTCACACGTGGTGCAAGATGAGGAAACAAGGCCTATTCATTAAGCTACAGACGAAGATAGCAATGTACCTTCACCCCCTTTAAAGTTCTGAGGAAGAGAACAGGCAGCAAGGTAAACTACAAAGAAGAAACCTTGGCTTCTACATAGCGACCTGATGTGTTCAGTACTATCAGTGACACCAGACCCCCAAGAGGAACCAAGGGTCAGGGTAACGATTGGAGGCAAGACATTTTCATTTCTTGTAGACACTGGAGCAAATTGTTCCTGTGTTCGAGAGGGAAGTACCCAATGTCTGGAATTGCCATGAATGCTCAGGGATTCTCTGGGGCAATGAGTTTAGTTCCTTCTACTGACGAATTACCAATCTCTATAAGAGAACATGACGCGTCTATGCCACTATTGTATTCTCAGCAGACACCAGTTAACATATTACGACGTGTTTTGATGACAAAACTTAACATGACGATATCTTTCACTGACAAAGGGATAGTGTGTTCCACTCCACGGTTACATTATATGAATGGAAGAAAATTCATATTAGCTTTTACAGGCCACTACGAGGAGTTCTTTTAGACCTAGAAGAATTTTTCTGTGCAGTAAATATCTTGTTGTCGTGGCTTCCTGGATTGATAGGTACATTGTTGAGAATACCTGATGAATTATTGTTTAGGCCAGAAATACCCATGGATGAAGAGGAAGGACAAATGATCCCCATAGAGTTGGAGCAAGTGATAGTGAGAGAGGAAAGGGTGATTATTCATGGGACAGACGATGAGGGAAGAGCATGGAGAACAGTAATAGTCCTTGGTGAAGGCTACAGACTAACAGACTTAACAGCTGAGGAGCTGTTTAGAGATAAGAATTCAGACGTTAGTATTTTTCATAAGTCTCACTTATTGGATTAAAGTCCAGAATAGAGAAATACCACAGAGAATGACATTGGTAAAAAATAAACCACAATTCATCCAGTAACATTGAGAAAAGGTGGCAAGCATTTTATGGACCAACAGTGTGTATGACTGGGGTCTATTGAGTGGAGCAGGAGCAGTTAAAACTATTGAGCTCAAGGAAAAATTTTGCCACAAGCAAAGCAGTACCCCATGTCCAGAGAAGCAGGTGAAGGTATATTTGAAACCATTTCCACTTTAGTACAGCAGGGAATATTGGTGCCATCAGAATCCCCATGTAACACAGCTGTGTACCTGGTAAAGAAAGCAACAGTGGGTCATGGAGATTTATTCGGGGTCTATGTCTCCTAAACAATATTGTTGAAGCCGAGTTTCCTCTGGTTCCAAATCCAGCTTCGATATTATGTAACCTCCCAGCTAAAGCCAAATATTTTACAGTTCTAGACTTTAAAAAGCCCTTCTTTTCAATTCCCCTTCATTAGGAGTACCAAGATTTGACCTAATTCTTGTATAGAAATCGGCACTGGAAACATACAAGATTACCTCAGGGGTACTGTGAGTCCCCATCAATCTTTAATAGGGTCCTTCAGATGGACCTAGGTAACCTACAACGTGAGAGTACAACAATTCAGTATGTAGATGATATATTAGTGTGCAGTGAGACAGAAGAAAAATGAAGAAAAGATTCAGTTCATTAAATGACCATACTAGCAGAGAAAGGATACAACGTAAACAAAGAGAAATTACAATATTGCCAGGAAGAAGTCCTGTACATAGGACAGCTAATCCCTCAAGAAGGGACAAAAGTGACACCTGAGGGAGCAGAAGCAATCATGAAAACTCCAAAACCCGAGACAGTAAGGGAAATGTAACAATGTTCAGGCCTATGTAGATATTATAGGGACTGGGTTTTTGATTACTGTACAAATATTCAACCACTTTTAAAAGGACTCAAGGAAGCACAGATGGGTAAAAGTGAGATAATATGGACAGATGAGATGACTGAAGGATTTGACGAATTAAAAAGAGGATTTGTACAGCCCCTGTGTTAGCGATTCCTGACCATAACGAGGAGTTTTACTTATTCTCACATTCAAATGGAGAAGTGATGACAGCAATTCTCACACAGAAGACATTAGCCTACTGTAGTGGAATTTAAAACCCAGTAATGAAAGGACATTATCCTTTCAAACAAGAGTAAGCTGCTGCTGCTTTCACAATTGACAAAGCTGTGAGTATTGCAATGGGCTGCTCAATGACGTTATTCGTCGAACATTCCTTATTCGCCATTTCAGAGAAACCCAAAAGGACATTGGGCCTCATTACAAATCAGGCGGTCCGGAAATAACGGTGGCGGTAAACCCGCCGCCACCGTTGTTTCCGGACCGCCTGATCCCGACTCCTGCAGGCGGGAGGTGATGTTCCCGCCAGGTTTGACCTGGCGGGTTTAACACCGCCCGCCTGCAGGCGGACGAGGAAACACTGGCAGCATTACGAGATGCTGCCGGTGTTTCCATGATCCCCATTCCCATTGAGTCCCAGAGGACTCAATGGGAATGGGGATTAACACCATTCCGCCTCCGTGGTTCCCGGAAAACCGGGGTTGTAATGCCCCGGTAATTCCAGGAATCACGAAGGCGGAATGGTAATATGAGTCCGGCGGTAACCAGGCGGTTTTACCGCCTCGGTTACCGCCGGCCTCGTAATGAGGTCCACTGACTACACGAAGAGCATCGGAATATGAAGTGATTATTTCGAACCCAGCAATAAAAATTGTTAGATGTAGAGTAGTGAATCCAGCAACATTCATAGCCGAACCAGTGGGAAAGCAGGAATATGTACATGACTGCACAAAGTATTCTGAGTTTTATGACAATATTCTCCATGTTAGAGAAAATTGTCTCAGAGGTGAGAAATTCTATTCGGTGATGGTTCTTCAAGAATTGACCAAACGACCGCAGAGAGACATACAGGATCAGCAGTAGTGAAGCTAAATAAGAATGTGGAATTTGAAGTAGAGACAAGTGCAAAATGTCCTTCACATTGTTCAGCACAGGCTGCAGAATTAGTGGCGCTTATCGCTGCAATTCAGAGATATGAGGAAGTGACAGTGTACTCTAACTCTGCCTAGGTGATGTCAACCGTACATGCAGGATTGTCACGCTGGAAAAGGAGGGGTTTCCTCTGCGCAGACGGCACACCACATGTGTTTCCATTGGATAAGCTCATTAAGGTACTAAAGCTCCCATTGCACTATCTGCCAGAAGTTCACAGCAGGGCACACTTTGCGAACAGTGATAGAAGCAATTCCTAGACCCAATGGTCCTTTTCAGCATCTACATATAGATTATGTGGACATGTTGCAAACATGCAATGGGTACAGATACATGTTATTGGTAATATGTACCTTTTTCCAGATAGATTAAGGCAGGTTCATGTAAACACCCTGATGCCACATGTGTTGCCAAGTTTCATAACATGAGGTGGTTCCTAGATGGGGTGTGTGTGAATTCCTGTGGTCTGATAATGGGCCGCATTTTGTAAATTAAATGTTCGAACAGATCACTCTTTTATTAGGCACAAAGCACAAGTTTTCATCTTCCTATCACCCACATGTGAATGGTGTTTCTTAGAGGCTAAATGTACTCCTTAAAGAAAGGATAGCTAAAATGAAAATGACTTTGAAGAAGGGATGGCTACATTGCCTACCCCTTGCGCTATTTGGACTGAGAATCCAGCCTGACTCAAATCACCACCTGACTCCTCATGAGTTGGTGACTGGAAGCCACATGATAGTACCCCTTGCTCCCCCCACTCGAATAGAAACTGACGCCCATAGTCTAGCACAAACATTAGGGGATGAGATGCATGATTATTTGACAAATATGACTGCTAGTGTTTCTTGTATTTCCCAAAAGATCAAAAAATCAGAGGGAATGGTCGAAGAAGATTGAAGAAGACAGCCAAACAGTTGATCCTATAGACTTGCTGGAGAAACCTACTTTGTACCCTGTTGACCAAGTGCTCGTAAAGAGTTTCGTCTGCACTCGGAATAAGCCTCGTTTTGAAGGACTGTACCAAGTAGAGGGGGGTCACTTCCACTGCAGTGACGATCAAAGAAAGAAGAGCTTGGTTATACTTGAATGATGTAAAGCTTTACAAAGGAGAGACACTTACCCTTCCTGCACCCACTGACAGTGAAGCAAGAGAAGAAGTCCCAGGAATACAGACGAGATTGCCTACCAAGAGCCAAAACAAAGAACAGATGAGGTCAAAACAACTGTTGACTGCTGACTATTCCCAAATTTAAAGGGAAAATGAATGAACTTTGCAAAGTATCAACTGAACAATTCCAGTGAGGCTAAAGAGACAAAATCTTGAAGATGAACAACAAAGATTTCAGATTACAGTTTATGTGGCCTATAACATTGCATACATTTCTGCATGCTGTTTTTGTATACATACTTTGGTCTTACCCAGCTTTAGTTAGACGACACGTCGATGTTGTCACATTTTTGGGAAATCCTAAAACCAGTGCTATCATTTGCAGGATCATCATTACAATTATTTTACAATTTCTATTATGAAAGAGTGTGGTTGTTATAAAGAGTAACAAGAATTACATGTTGATAAAACAGAATGGGATTTTTTTTCAATTTATAAGACATACATTGCCATCAAGAAGATTGATGAATTCTTTTGCAGTACTTCTTGTGAATCTATGTGATCACTGTGCCTCTCATAATTCCGCTGTCAAAAATGTTGACTACAATTACGTCGCAGCACGGTGATCAGGTAGATAACTGTGTCATCCCAGTATTATCTTCAGTCAAAACACTGGGGGTTCACATAGACGCTACCCTATCTATGGACAAACAAGTCAGCGCCATAGTCTCGGCCTCCGCACTGAGTACTAAACTCATCAACGCAATAAAACCATTCCTAACTAAGGATAACTGCCTCTCCATCGCTAGAGCAACCATAGGAGTCAAACTAGATTACTGTAATGCGCTCCTAGCCGGCACCTCCCAAAAAAAAACTATCTAGGCTCCAAACAACTCAAAACAATGCTCTTAGGGCAGCTCTCAGCATACTGAAAAGAAACCACATCACACAAGCCAGGAAGACAGCCCACCTGCTCCCAGTCAAGAACCGCATCTCCTTCAAAATTCTCACAACCACTCATAAATGCATCAACCTCTCAGCACCCTCATACCTATCTGACACCCTATGTAGATCTCAATCCACCAGACCAACCAGATTACAATACACCAATCAACTAACGATACCTCGCATCCATAGGACAAAGGCAGGAGGTATAGGCTTCCCCTTCCTCGCACCTAAGCTTTGGAACTCTCTCCCCACTGACCTCAGAGCTGACACATCGCTCTTCTCATTCCGCAAAAAACTTTAAACTGCCCTCTTCAACTAACCTTGCTCTCCTAGTTACTTGTCCCTCAATGTATGTATGTAACAAAAGAATAATATCGTCCAGAGGGCCTCATTACAACCCTGGCGTTAAGGGGTTAACGGCGCCATAAAAGGCTGCAGCGCCGTTAAACCCTTAACGCCAGATTCACACTTTAACGCCTGCTTTTTGCAGGCGTTAAAGTCCAACCCGGTAAGGGACCTTGGTGCTAATTACGGCACCGTAATTTACGGTGCCGTAATTAGCGCCTTCCCCATTCCCATTGAGCCCTATGGGCCAAAAATGGGAATGGGGAAGGGGCCATGGTGAATGGGGATTTACCGCCCCGCCAACTTTGAAATGGGGTGGTAAATCCGCCATCCACCATGGCGGAATCCGGTATGGACCATGGTGCTAATAGCACCATGGTCCAACGCCAGGGTTGTAATGAGGCCCAATGTAACTCCGACGGACTTGAATTGTATGTAACTAAGCATAAGCAACACTGTAACAAGTGCCACGATGCCTTCGGTCTGCTGTGCGCTCAACAAATTCAAATAAATAAATAATAAATAATATCTCAACCAAACGTATCACCTTGACAGTAAAGGAAGCGCCCACCACAGAGATCCCACCAATACCTCGACTACCGCCTCGCTATTGTCTTTCCGTCTTCTGTCTGCAAAGGACCAACAAGCTACCATTAACTCATGCAACCCATCAGGATCTCCTGCGGATCCATGGCCCCCAATCTTTACAAAGCAGTCATGAAATCTCCAGCCTTAGTGCCTATCTTCCTTTCCCTCCTCAATGAATCCATCAGCAATGGAAGAGTGCCAGCTCAGTTGAAACCTGCATACATCAGTGCTTTGCTTAAAAGCCCAGAGCAGTCCCATGTGACCTAGCCAAGTATCGCTCCATCTCAAAGACGCCTTTCATCGTGAAACGTCTGAAAAATTCATATATCATCAACTCCAGGACTTTGCGCAGCACGGTTATAGACCTTCTAGGAGTACAGAATCTCATTTGTGCTCCATCTGGGATACACATAAAAACAATGCAAATGAAAATGCATAGAATGCCCTCATCCTCCTAGACATCTCAGCAGCTTTTGTCACCATCAGTCACAAGATCCTCCTAAAAAGTCTCAAGGATATTGGCATTAAAGAATCGGCTCTTCACTGGATCATCTTCTTCCTCACAAATAGAACGAAAACCACAATCTTGGGCCCCTACGATTCCCAGCCTTGCCTACTTATCTGTGGAGTCCATCAAGGAACCAAACTCTCACCTCTACTTTTTAGCATCTCCATGACATCCCAACTTGACATCATCAATAAATCTGATATCTCCTGCTACAACTATTCTGATGATACACAATCTTCACATTTCTGAACTATCCATCAACAGACACCACAAGTGTACGCCTGGATGACAACAAACAAACTAAAACTGAAACCCAGCAAAACAGAGCTGATGCTCTGTAGTCCCACAGGTTCTAACTCCACCACAATACTGTGGCCTGACGAGATGGGACCCTGCTGAAATCCCTCAAGCATAGTAAGAAATCTTGGAATGAATTCAGACAACACCCTCACTCTTGATCCACAGGTGAAAGCCATCGTCAGAAGTATTCTCCCAGCAGTGCATGCCATGCCGCGTCTTACCTTACTCAACATCAACCTACAGGGCCATGGCCATCATTTCTCTGATACTATCCAAACTAGACCATGAAAACAGCCTTCATCACAGATTGCCAGAATACCTAATGAGGAAACTTCAAAGAGTTCAAAATGCAGCGGGAAGGCTACTTCTCAGAATGAAGCGATTTGAACATATCACACCAGCATTATGTACTCTCCACTGAAAAACCATCAGAAAGGGTTCATTTCTAAACATTGCCCATAGTTCATACCATGGAGGAGGCACTTCCTTCTTCAGAAGTAAGTTTCCACACTATAGTCCTTCCAGAACAGGTAGGCCAGCAATGCTGCACTATTACTAGTCCCAAACATCAACAAGAAACGGCAAGGCGGATTCTCTTTTTCATTTCTGTGGAACCGCCTACCCAAACCTCTCCACCTGGTGGAGAACCACCTGACTTTCAGGAACTAGCTCAAGATTGGATTTTCAACCAACCACTTTGAAAAAAAAAGAAAAAAAAAAAGAATAGCAGCTGACAAAAAACTATCCACCAGAAACTTAGGCTAATTTACAACAAGCATTTTTCAAAACTCTTGGCACTAACATCTGCAGGAAAACCAAGCAGACTTGTGAAACCTTGTCTCCATGGCACTGGTCTGTGCCTCTAATCTCAGAGAAATCTATCACCAAGAGTTAGAAAGTGACAACACCCTCACACCCACTCCCCACACCCCTCCTCCCTCAAATAACACCTCACTATTAAAATCTTGCATCCTTCCACCTCCCACACTCCTACAGGCGACCTACTAGGTCCAGTGTACTTAACCAATTCAGACCTTATTCATCTTCTGTCAACAACCATGCTGTTACATTTTGCACTATACAATCCGGCAGCTCCCTTTATGACTGACTTGCCTGGTCGTTACCAACCACAAACAAAGAGACTTTCATATCAACACACAGGCAACGGGTACTTCTGACCTGCATCCATCCACACCAAAGGTTTCTGCATCTGCCCTCCCAGCCTTTCCGACTAACACACCCTGCCCTCCTTTCTTACAGAGCCATGCGCAGCAAGGCCAACATTATTTGCAGACGGGCGCTATATAAGACCACATTACATTACATTACTCTATCCAACCCACTTCACAATCAGTCCCTACACTAAACCACCCTATTCACTTGCCACACAAATACGCACACTCATACTGCAGACCCCCAGTCACTCCTAAACCAGTGACTCACCTGCTACACAATTCTCCTCCACAAGCACTCTCTCATCTCTTTCTGATCTCTTGCTCCACTGCTCCACCTCCTGTGGCCTCGCATGAATAACCTGCATCCTCCCTTTCTTTCTCCTCCTTTAAATATCCAAGCCTTCGGTCAGACTGGATTTCTTTCCCTGCCTAATCTGAGCTATTCTCCCCTACCTGGGATGTGTATGTAATAGATGTGTAGAGAGGCAGATTTACACGCCATCTTTAGTGCCCGCCCCCTCACTTCCATCATATTGGAAGAACAGCAAGACAACACTGTGCATGATATCATCCCAATACTGCATCATAGATATGAGAGACATTATGCACTCAAACAACCGCATCTAATGTACCCTCGAACTGATGTGGTGGAAGTATGTCTGCAGACACCAGTGAACATAGAAGAGCTATAAGTGAAATCTGACAAGTGTGAAGTCACTTCATGAAGAGAACACACAAGGATGCACTGAATCGATATGAAAATACTTAAAGAATGAAGATGTAATTAAAGTAAATGAAGACATCATATAAAGAAGCAATTGCAAGGCCTAAAAAGGAGTCGAAGGGGATAAGCTACATACGCACAAAATATTTATCTTAGATTAAAGGCAGGAGTGAACATTTGCAAGTGCCAAGTATTGAACAATTATGCTGAAAGCATATGCAAGACAGAGCAACCAAGTCTTCAGAGGCCAAGACGAGTAATAATTGAATTAAATAGCACCAAATAGAAGGCTCCAATGGACACAATCGTGGTCTCCTCACACGTGGTGCAAGATGAGGAAACAAGGCCTATTCATTAAGCTACAGACGAAGATAGCAATGTACCTTCACCCCCTTTAAAGTTCTGAGGAAGAGAACAGGCAGCAAGGTAAACTACAAAGAAGAAACCTTGGCTTCTACATAGCGACCTGATGTGTTTAGTACTATCAGTGACACCAGACCCCCAAGAGGAACCAAGGGTCAGGGTAACGATTGGAGGCAAGACATTTTCATTTCTTGTAGACACTGGAGCAAATTGTTCCTGTGTTCGAGAGGGAAGTACCCAATGTCTGGAATTGCCATGAATGCTCAGGGATTCTCTGGGGCAATGAGTTTAGTTCCTTCTACTGACGAATTACCAATCTCTATAAGAGAACATGACGCGTCTATGCCACTATTGTATTCTCAGCAGACACCAGTTAACATATTACGACGTGTTTTGATGACAAAACTTAACATGACGATATCTTTCACTGACAAAGGGATAGTGTGTTCCACTCCACGGTTACATTATATGAATGGAAGAAAATTCATATTAGCTTTTACAGGCCACTACGAGGAGTTCTTTTAGACCTAGAAGAATTTTTCTGTGCAGTAAATATCTTGTTGTCGTGGCTTCCTGGATTGATAGGTACATTGTTGAGAATACCTGATGAATTATTGTTTAGGCCAGAAATACCCATGGATGAAGAGGAAGGACAAATGATCCCCATAGAGTTGGAGCAAGTGATAGTGGGAGAGGAAAGGGTGATTATTCATGGGACAGACGATGAGGGAAGAGCATGGAGAACAGTAATAGTCCTTGGTGAAGGCTACAGACTAACAGACTTAACAGCTGAGGAGCTGTTTAGAGATAAGAATTCAGACGATGAGTTAGTATTTTTCATAAGTCTCACTTATTGGATTAAAGTCCAGAATAGAGAAATACCACAGAGAATGACATTGGTAAAAAATAAACCACAATTCTTCCAGTAACATTGAGAAAAGGTGGCAAGCATTTTATGGACCAACAGTGCGTATGACTGGGGTCTATTGAGTGGAGCAGGAGCAGTTAAAACTATTGAGCTCAAGTAAAAATTTTGCCACAAGCAAAGCAGTACCCCATGTCCAGAGAAGCAGGTGAAGGTATATTTGAAACCATTTCCACTTTAGTACAGCAGGGAATATTGGTGCCATCAGAATCCCCATGTAACACAGCTGTGTACGTGGTAAAGAAAGCAACAGTGGGTCATGGAGATTTATTCGGGGTCTATGTCTCCTAAACAATATTGTTGAAGCCGAGTTTCCTCTGGTTCCAAATCCAGCTTCGATATTATGGAACCTCCCAGCTAAAGCCAAATATTTTACAGTTCTAGACTTTAAAAAGCCCTTCTTTTCAATTCCCCTTCATTAGGAGTACCAAGATTTGACCTAATTCTTGTATAGAAATCGGCACTGGAAACATACAAGATTACCTCAGGGGTACTGTGAGTCCCCATCAATCTTTAATAGGGTCCTTCAGATGGACCTAGGTAACCTACAACGTGAGAGTACAATAATTCAGTATGTAGATGATATATTAGTGTGCAGTGAGACAGAAGAAAAATGAAGAAAAGATTCAGTTCATTAAATGACCATACTAGCAGAGAAAGGATACAACGTAAACAAAGAGAAATTACAATATTGCCAGGAAGAAGTCCTGTACATAGGACAGCTAATCCCTCAAGAAGGGACAAAAGTGACACCTGAGGGAGCAGAAGCAATCATGAAAACTCCAAAACCCGAGACAGTAAGGGAAATGTAACAATGTTCAGGCTTATGTAGATATTATAGGGACTGGGTTTTTGATTACTGTACAAATATTCAACCACTTTTAAAAGGACTCAAGGAAGCACAGATGGGTAAAAGTGAGATAATATGGACAGATGAGATGACTGAAGGATTTGACGAATTAAAAAGAGGATTTGTACAGCCCCTGTGTTAGCGATTCCAGACCATAACAAGGAGTTTTACTTATTCTCACATTCAATTGGAGAAGTGATGACAGCAATTCTCACACAGAAGACATTAGCCTACTGTAGTGGAATTTTAAACCCAGTAATGAAAGGACATTATCCTTTCAAACAAGAGTAAGCTGCTGCTGCTTTCACAATTGACAAAGCTGTGAGTATTGCAATGGGCTGCTCAATGACGTTATTCATCGAACATTCCTTATTCGCCATTTCAGAGAAACCCAAAAGGACATTGGGCCTCATTACAAATCAGGCGGTCCGGAAATAACGGTGGCGGTAAACCCGCCGCCACCGTTGTTTCCGGACTGCCTGATCCCGACTCCTGCAGGTGGGAGGTGATGTTCCCGCCAGGTTTGACCTGGCGGGTTTAACACCGCCCGCCTGCAGGCGGACGAGGAAACACTGGCAGCATTACGAGATGCTGCCGGTGTTTCCATGATCCCCATTCCCATTGAGTCCCGGAGGACTCAATGGGAATGGGGATTAACACCATTCCGCCTCCGTGGTTCCCGGAAAACCGGGGTTGTAATGCCCCGGTAATTCCAGGAATCACGGAGGCGGAATGGTAATACGAGTCCGGTGGTAACCAGGCGGTTTTACCGCCTCGGTTACCGCCGGCCTCGTAATGAGGTCCACTGACTACACAAAGAGCATCGGAATATGAAGTGATTATTTCGAACCCAGCAATAAAAATTGTTAGATGTAGAGTAGTGAATCCAGCAACATTCATAGCCGAACCAGTGGGAAAGCAGGAATATGTACATGACTGCACAAAGTATTCTGAGTTTTATGACAATATTCTCCATGTTAGAGAAAATTGTCTCAGAGGTGAGAAATTCTATTCGGTGATGGTTCTTCAAGAATTGACCAAACGACCGCAGAGAGACATACAGGATCAGCAGTAGTGAAGCTAAATAAGAACGTGGAATTTGAAGTAGAGACAAGTGCAAAATGTCCTTCACATTGTTCAGCACAGGCTGCAGAATTAGTGGCGCTTATCGCCGCAATTCAGATATATGAGGAAGTGACAGTGTACTCTAACTCTGCCTAGGTGATGTCAACCGTACATGCAGGATTGTCACGCTGGAAAAGGAGGGGTTTCCTCTGCGCAGATGGCACACCACATGTGTTTCCATTGGATAAGCTTATTAAGGTACTAAAGCTCCCATTGGCTATCGCTGTGGTGATGTGCGCACACCATACTAAGAGGGCAGACATAATTCCTCATGGTAATGAACCCGTGGATGTTGAAGCGAAAAGGGCAGCATAGTTTCCAAATATTTCAGATTTTGGAGTAGAAAATGTTAAGCAAATGTCAGAGCGATATATGATGGTGAAGGAAGGTTTCAATATGTTATCCATTGTACAGTTCATAGAGCTACAAGGTTGAGCCCCACAAGAAGAGCAGGATTATTGGAAGAGAAAGGGGTGTTCTTTATTCCCCACAGAGGCTATATGGAGACAAGATGGCACTGGAAAGCCAGTTGTGCCTCTAGCATTATTGAAGGTTGCGCTTGAGCAGCTGCACGGTCCCGCACGCGTACAACTAGAGAGAGTCTTGCTGCCATGATCACAGAAGACTGGTTTTCACCAAATTTGTTAGAACACATGGCACAGTGTATTGTGAAATGCACTATCTGCCAGAAGTTCACAGCAGGGCACACTTTGCGAACAGTGATAGAAGCAATTCCTAGACCCAATGGTCCTTTTCAGCATCTACATATAGATTATGTGGACATGTTGCAAACATGCAATGGGTACAGATACATGTTATTGGTAATATGTACCTTTTTCCAGATAGATTAAGGCAGGTTCATGTAAACACCCTGATGCCACATGTGTTGCCAAGTTTCACGACATGAGGTGTTTCCTAGATGGGGTGTGTGTGAATTCCTGTGGTCTGATAATGGGCCGCATTTTGTAAATTAAATGTTCGAACAGATCACTCTTTTATTAGGCACAAAGCACAAGTTTTCATCTGCCTATCACCCACATGTGAATGGTGTTTCTTAGAGGCTAAATGTACTCCTTAAAGAAAGGATAGCTAAGATGAAAATGACTTTGAAGGGATGGCTACATTGCCTACCCCTTGCGCTATTTGGACTGAGAAACCAGCCTGACTCAAATCACCACCTGACTCCTCATGAGTTGGTGACTGGAAGCCACATGATAGTACCCCTTGCTCCCCCCACTCGAATAGAAACTGACGCCCATAGTCTAGCAAAAACATTAGGGGATGAGATGCATGATTATTTGACAAATATGACTGCTAGTGTTTCTTGTATTTCCCAAAAGATCAAAAAATCAGAGGGAATGGTCGAAGAAGATTGAAGAAGACAGCCAAACAGTTGATCCTATAGACTTGCTGGAGAAACCTACTTTGTACCCTGTTGACCAAGTGCTCGTAAAGAGTTTCGTCTGCACTCAGAATAAGCCTCGTTTTGAAGGACTGTACCAAGTAGAGGGGGGTCACTTCCACTGCAGTGACGATCAAAGAAAGAAGAGCTTGGTTATACTTGAATGATGTAAAGCTTTACAAAGGAGAGACACTTACCCTTCCTGCACCCACTGACAGTGAAGCAAGAGAAGAAGTCCCAGGAATACAGACGAGATTGCCTACCAAGAGCCAAAACAAAGAACAGATGAGGTCAAAACAACTGTTGACTGCTGACTATTCCCAAATTTAAAGGGAAAATGAATGAACTTTGCAAAGTATCAACTGAACAATTCCAGTGAGGCTAAAGAGACAAAATCTTGAAGATGAAAAACAAAGATTTCAGATTACAGTTTATGTGGCCTATAACATTGCATACATTTCTGCATGCTGTTTTTGTATATATACTTTGGTCTTACCCAGCTTTAGTGAGACGACACGTCGATGTTGTCACATTTTTGGGAAATCCTAAAACCAGTCCTATCATTTGCAGGATCATCATTACAATTATTTTACAATTTCTATTATGAAAGAGTGTGGTTGTTATAAAGAGTAACAAGAATTACATGTTGATAAAACAGAATGGGATTTTTTTACAATTTATAAGACATACATTGCCATCAAGAAGATTGATGAATTCTTTTGCAGTACTTCTTGTGAATCTATGTGATCACTGCGCCTCTCCTAATTCCGCTGTCAAAAATGTTGACTACAATTACGTCGCAGCACGGTGATCAGGTAGATCACTTCTGCCCATGTGCCCCGGCCCGTAATCCCGAACACTGCACCCCCCACTTACCTTTACTGCAGTGCACTCCTGTGTGCACCACCAACATCCTTGTACCCCTGCGGCATCAGTTCCTCCCACTTACGTGGAGCGGTGTGATGCCGCAGGGTCCTTTTTTTTATCCTATCCCCTGCTTACCGGAATGGTAAGCGGGGGACACCCCCGCAAACACCTACCCCTGTTACTGCATCCAAGGAGAGCGGGAGACACTCCCTCAACCCCTGCTCTGCTTGAGCTCAGTAATGGGGGTCAGGAGTATTGTAAAGCGCTCGGGCGCAGTTTTTGTAATGTCGCCACAATTGTGGTGACATTTTGGCACGATTCTCTTCTTGTAACTTCATTTTGTAAAATGTGTTGACTTTTCTTCCTTATTATTATAGCATTTCATCAAATAATGTTCTATAATACAGATGAAATGATTAGAAATAAAATATAAGGGCTCCTGGTTGGGATCCTATTCTACCCAGGAGGGTTAACAATAAAAAAAAATTTAAAAATGGGTCGTGGGAACCAACCCATCGACTCATTATGGTAGGTAAACACTTTTAAACAAATTTCTTAATTGAGTAAATATTTAAACACATATAGACAAATGTTTCATCTTAGTGAAAATGTAATATGGGTCACACAGTGACCTGTATCTATGGTGGACCAACACAGGAGACTCAACAACTGTAAGCATATAACAGTGAATGATACAATTGGTGTTATCAGAGGTGACTGCCTCAGATTGTGATTCGACAAGAAGCAACATACATACCCTCTGCCATTGCAGGACTGGCGAGGGTTATAACCATATACAACAAAAACAATACATAGTGTTACCATGCACAATCATAAAACAGTGTGTATATTTAGACACTGGGACTTCAAGTCATATAGTCATCACAGAAGTGTTTCGGCCCGAAGGGGCTGGAATATAAGCCTTGCTTGTTTGGGCCTTCATCAGGACGGGAA
The DNA here is from genome assembly GCF_040938575.1 of Ambystoma mexicanum. Classification (NCBI taxonomy): domain Eukaryota; kingdom Metazoa; phylum Chordata; class Amphibia; order Caudata; family Ambystomatidae; genus Ambystoma; species Ambystoma mexicanum. The sequence continues at coordinate 171,862,924 of NC_090929.1, forward strand.
CATTATGGAGACACTCCCTATTATTCTCAGGCGCAGTGAAACTTGCAAGGCCGAGTTCAAAGGATTAATTGAATGGCAGATAGCTTGAGGGATGATGGATGATGGGCTAATTGGTGGGGAGGCATGGTCAAGTCCAACCCTCCAGCACCAGGGATACCAGCTTGCATGCTGCTAGCGAGTGGAATATTCCAGACAGGTGCAAGCGTGCCAACCAATTGTAGAGGGCCACGTATCAAAATGCCCTATAAGTTTTAAGCCAGTAAAATGTCATGTATTTCTATGACACAAAATATGACTTGCACTAGGGGAGAGCTTAGTTGCACACCTGACTTTAGAGACTCAATCACAATCCTATCCCCCATAGAAAGTATGCTTAGATGTTCCCCGTGAGCCAACCACATTCCTGTTTAGGTTTTCTTATTTTACCATGTAGTATGACGTCAGTGATGACACATTTTTAGTATAAAGTCTGTGTTTTTTATGAAAATCGTTGAGACCTTGATATGTGACATCCGTTGTAACTCCCTGTTTTAGATAATTGTTATCAAAACAGCTGAACCATGCCAACTTCCTGAGTCGGTCTGATTTTTGATGTTTGAGTAACTTCTGCATCACATCCACCTTAGATACTGTTGCCTCATCTTAAAGGACCTATGGGTTTAGATCTTTAGAGGGGAGACAGTCAGGGGAATGGGAGATTAGGCCTTACAAGGCAAAACAACCTGCAACCCTGCACTACCACCACTGGCCTCTTGCATACAGGTATTGTGTGTGTGTGTGTGCGCGTGCGTGTATTTATGTGAGTTTGTGTCTGTCTCTTGCTCTATGTGTATCTCTCTCTGCCTCAATGTCTCTCTCTCGGTTTGTGTCTCTCTTTGTGTCTCTCGTTCTTTGTCTCTCTCGGTCTCTGTCTCTCTCACTCTCTGTCTCTCTCACTCTGTTTGTCTCCCTCTCTCTCTCTCTCTCTTTCTCTCTCTTTGTCTCTCTCCCTCTCTCTCTTTTTCTCTCTCTCTGACTGACTTGAACACATGGGGTACTTGATCTGAATGTGGTTACCTAGCAACCTGGGATATAAATCTCGAAGGAAGGCCGAACTGAAAAAAGACACTTCCTTCACTCAGCGCAATCAAACATTTATCACACCAAGAGGGAACAAGAAATCAATGTTTCCTTGCAAGTCAATTACATAAAAATTCGGAACAGTTACTGTATTCTTATTAACAAACCCTCTACTTAGAGAACAGTGGTGCCATGCCTATCTAAAAGTGATAGTTCGAAAAAAGGCCTAACAGTAAAGAGAGAGCATGTGTTCAACATTCAATACATACTACAATAATGTAATTTTAGTAATGCTGTTTAAAACGGAGGCATCCAATAACCAAGGAATGTTCTCCATAGTTATAGTCGACTGGTTTCTGCAACTGGTGGTTACTTGCATTCATCAGGACCAAGTAGTGATCTCCTAATTATGAGAATGAGACCAATCCCATCAGATTTCTTTTGTAGCCGTAATTAATGTTTTGCTTTTAAGGAGTGTGGTGAATCTGATGATGTCATCACTCCTTTCCCAGAGGAAGCCTCTCCTCATGTGGGCAGGGGACAGCAGCCGCTACCTGATCCTGACCCTGGGAGCCGCAATTTGAGGGAGGATCACATGAATGGAAGTAACCATCTGTTGGGAGCCCAGCATCATCAGACGAGACATGGTATCCCCCTTTTCTCTTCAGGGATACCCCTTCTATTTCTCAAGCCTTAATGGCATACTGCGATCAACCCCTTCCCCAACCTTAAAAACATGCTGCCAATATCCCTCAGTATTCTGTAAACAACAGAACAAGAAAGACTGAGATGAGGAAAAGGGGCCGAGTATGGCTGAATCAGACGGAACAGAATCAGACGGAGCAGACTAGTGTTTGGGGGAAGCCGATTGGCCCCAAGCAACTCCCTTCCTGGAAGCAGGAGTTTAAAGATGGAACAGCAGGAGGTAACAGAGAGTTGCAGCAAGCTAGTTACTGTTGAGGAAGCCGACCTGTGTAGCCTACCGACGAGCAGGAAGACAGTGAGAGAAGGACTGCAGGAGCTGGTTCGCCATGCTGTGGTTGCAGGAGGACGAGCAGAGGATCCTTCCTGGTGACCGCGGTAACCGGGAAACAGTGCCTATGCTGCCCGAATACGGAGAAGAGCTCAGGAGCAAAAAGGGGACCATGAAGGACATGGAAGCTGCCAGATAAAGCCAATAAGCCTTTGAACAGGAGTAGGATGCCGGGGCACTTCCGAGTGATTGCCACGAGAGACCCAAGAATGCCAGAGAAAGCCAGTGAGCCCGGGGAAGGGGATCTGAGTCACTGGGGTGCTTAGGCAGCTCCACCCAGTACCAACACGTGTGCAGTGCATGAGTCCGGTGACCCTGAACAAGGAGGTTGGGTTATTGGGACGTAAAGCAGAGAAAGCAGAGAAAGTGAATGAAAGAGGGTGTGTAACCCAATGTTTTGACAAAACCAATACTGAATATTGGAACTGTGGAATAAGGAGTGAATCTGGCAGGGGAGTATACTAGGTGTTTGGACATTTAACAAAGGAAGAAATGAAAGTGGGTTTGAGACCCAGTGTTTCGATGAAAACAATATCGAATATTAGAACTGTGTTAATGTCAAAAATGCAAGAGAAATTAGAAACCCTAGCAGGAGAGCATACCAGGTGTCTGGCGGGTTCTATGTCATTTCATCGACAGTCTTTTTTTTATGGGTTTTTAAGGAATATTTTTCAATGAAAATAACTCGTTGAAATTGAACTTTTTTATTTTTGGGGGTTCCCCCGCCTAACCCCCTCCCATCTCCTATTGTTTTTTCTCTATTGCTGACCCTCCTACCCCTTACATATACTTTTCCACCCCCCCGCCCTATATTTTTCAATGAGATTTTCATTGAAAATTTTTCGTTAAAAAAACCCTCAAAAAGACGACTGTCGATGAAAGGACGCTGTACCGTCTGGCAATTCTGGGATTCACACCCAAATTGCATAAAGAAGCTACGTGAGTGTCTTGCAAGTCTGGGACCAGCACCCAAAATTGTGTCACATGGAAAGAGAATTCTAAGGGCCCTGGTGTTTGTGGAAAAGACTTGGTGAAGGGAGACATTTCCCCTGAAGTGGATTACAATACCAAGAGGAGAAAGACATCCTTTGGGCTTCCAAAAACGTAGTTATTCTTTGGAACTTTTGTTTGCGGTGGAAAGAAACCTGGGGAAGGGAACCATTCCCAGAAACTGTGATCTTCATTCATTTTGAACTTGTGTTGGATTTACCCTGTTCATTTAGACTTTAACATTGGTGCACTTTTTAAACCAGAAACAATACCCTTATCACCTTAGAGTTCACTTTAGAATGTGAGGGCTAAGATAAGATTAAGGACATAGGACATTTTTGCTTTTGACCTCCCGACACAGGACAGACCCTTAGTTTTGGTTGAGGTAGGGAAATACCTTTTAGATTAGGGACAGTCAGGTATTTCCCAACCCCTTTTTTGTTTAATAAAGGTCTTTAGCCAATACCATGAGCTATCTGTGTCCATGTCTCATTCCTGGCTCTTCCACAGGAGCCACTATAAATCAAAAAAGAAAGAATAAAACAGAATCATTATGTATTCCACCTTGTATATACACCCAGAAATGTTCTAAAGGATCTATCGTACAACCATATGCACCTTACACGTGAATGATTCTTAGAAATCCCTGAAGTTAACTTGCTGATCGTCTCTCTACAAAATATATAATAGATCAGTATATTTATATTCAAAGTTCAATCATTTCTACTGGTTTAAAAGGTAGGTAGACTTTTTTGTATCTCATAGGTACTGCCTCATATCACTTTTCTTTCAAAAGTGTCTGGGAAAATAGAGCCAAGAGACAGAGAATCATTGCCTTTGTTACAAAATGCAAACTTTGCATCTGTTGAAAAACGGATAGCTCTTATATTGTTTGGTATAGTTGTAAAACCCATGCTAGTTTCTTAGTCTGGGCAGTTTCACAGACAACATTCCCTTGTTTCTTGCTGTCTGATGACCTTCGTTCCGAAGCCCATGATTTCTGCCATGTGGCTGGAAATGGGGGCGGGGTGCAATGTTGTGTCTGTTTTATGGTTAGAGTGTGCGTGAGGACGTCAGTCCTATCTGGTGACGTTGTCACGCAGCTTTGATTCGGGAGCACGTTCCTGCACGCAATGCAGACACACTCGTTTTCAGTGTGTGTGCATACCGGTTCCTTGCACTTCTAGAGCACTGGTTTGCAGTGTACGAGCAGACCATTCCCTTGCAGTACAGGCGCGTTTTCCGCGCATGCATGTGCTATTTCCCAACCAAGAAAAACATGTCTATGCACATGGAGATACTGTTATCTGCCGATCATAAACGAATTAATCGCCAACCGTGCAGAATTAGCTGTCAATCTCTCTTTTTCATCCATCACCTTTAGATGGATGTGGCAACACCGTTTTTTAGGACGAGGGGTTTGTCAATTAGGATTATGGGATAAGTTAGCTTTTCCAAATTTTGATGTATTTGGCTCTTGAGAGTAAAAATGGATGTATAGGTCCTCCTAGAAACCTGTTTGCCAGCTCGTCCTGTGCACAATCCTATGCGTGCTTTTTAAATGTGAAAGTAAAGCGCATGGGACATCCTAGGGGAGGCAGGGTGGTTGCGCCAGGGACATGAGGAAGCACCCAGGGGAGGTGACTGCCTTCCCTGCTCATTCACTGGCTGTGCCGCTGCTGTTCCACACTGGGTCTCTCCTGCCTCCTCTTAACTCTGGCTTTCTCTCATCCACTCCACTCCTCTCTAGAAGGTCCCTTTCTTTCCTCCTTGTACCTTCGTCTCTTCTTGAGATGTCCTTTCTCTGTTTGTTTACCTCCACGCCCTCTCTGTATTTTCTCCCTTCTTTCTCTTTCTGATATCTCCTTACTCCCACAGCAACCTCGCCCTCTTTCTTCCTTCCAGTTCTTGCCTTCCTACTATTCTTTCCTTCCTTTTGTTTCTTCCTCTTCCTTGCTTCTCTCACTACTCTCACATTCTCTCCACCCCACTCAAAATGTCTGCACCAGTGCCAGCGTTGGGTCCCTTTTACAGCTGGGCCAGTGGCTGATTACTGATGTTAAATGGTTAGTCTGGTGCAACTACGAGACCTAAGGTTTGGGCTTGGTGATTGTTGATGACAACTGCCACTGACAAGGACCGCCGTCTGCAGGCCAAGTGCATAAAGATCTACGCTGGCATCTTGGAATCCGGCAACTCTGTCATGGCAGCTGCCTGATTCCAAAATGGTTCCCTTGTGTTCCCCTTTTTCACCTTACTCTCTAGAAAACTGGCTATTCACACCTTGAGCTGCCACTGTAATTACATCAGGTTTAGGCCCGGACAAGACGGAGCTGCGCTGAGGCAAAACATTTCTTGCTGGAGCCCCGTTCCATGGAGATCAAAGGCCTAAACCCCCCAAAGTTAAGGAAGCTCTCTGCCCACCGACTGTCCTGAGTCTCGTGAATGCTGTGCTTTTGAAGTCCCAATGTGTGCAGTTAACAGTGATATGCAAAGCCTTTACAAGGTGCATCTGCAAATTGTCCTTTAGTTACCTGGACAGCTCAAACTCAAACAGTGCAACGGTCCCAAGCTGTAGATTGGGCTCGTGCTTTGCACCCATTTTACTGTCATGGTGAGTATTCTGACAAATGAAATGAGCAATATACAAAGTGTGCATTGCATGTTCGGAAGGAATGCACGTTTGAATGAATATCATAGACCTTTTTGATAAATTGGTGGTCATTCTTATGTTCCAGAAATGCACTTTGTTTTTATGCAAAGCAGCCAGCATCTGATGTTCACTGCACCCACGTTATTCGACAACTAGCTTTGCCCCTTAGTCCCACCCACGCCACTGTCAATATACCCCATGCCCTGCCCCTGCCAACTGCTACCCTCCCCACCACACGCAAAATGTTGTACATTTCCAGTACTTGTTTGGGGTGAGTAGCATTTCACAGGCCACAATCATGCATCTATTAGATCTTCGTTGCAGAGGTCTGTGCGCCTCGATCGAGGTTTTCTAGCACATGTGCACTCTTGAAGAGGCAAGAGGCCCTGTGGGAGCCACCATATAGTGCTTCTGGGTCACCATCACCTAGCAGACGGTCCCTTGGTCCCATCTTCCTGGCCTTGACAATGTGACTCCGTGATAAGGCCCATTTAGCACCCCCTGGTTGCCTGGGCACCCTAGTCCATCGCCTGACATGGCTTTGTCTAGAATCAACCTGGACTACATTTCATGGATAGCACTGACTTAAGTCAAGGTGACCAAAGTGGGCTAAGCTATTGGATCATAATGTTGGCTGAGATTGCAAATTGAAATCTGTGTTAAATATATAATACCCTGCCCTCTTGCACAGGAGAGGTTACAGTGTTTATCATCCTCCAAGAGGTAAAATATTTCGACCGCATTTGTCTTGATAATGACTTGGAGTGGTTCAGGCCGCAAATATTTTCACTTATGTCTTTTTCCAACTTGTAGGAAGAATTTGTCTCTTGTGAAGGAACTGGGCGACAGAGCAGCGCAAGGTCGCGCGTATGGTAACCTTGGGAACACGCACTACCTCCTTGGCAACTTCAGCGAGGCCATTTCATTTCATAAAGAGGTAAATAAAGGACAGATGAGGCAGAGCTGTGAATTTGGAGTACTTGCATGCTATTAAATGTCTTGCACATGCTGAGAAACCGCGCTGTAGTGGCGGGCGAGTGGTGGTGGTACGAGTGTCTCCACAGTGGCGGCCGAGTGGTGGTGGGACGAGTGTCTTCACATTATCCCTCCCCTTCATGAACCCTACCCAACAGCACATCTTGTGCCCAGCGGCACCGAGTACATGGGCCCAAGTGGGCAATAACCCCTTACTTCTGTAGCAACAGGTGCAGGGACCACTCTTTGCACCCGTACACATTCTTATACCGTTGAGCGGCCAACATTATTTCTCAAATGATTTGTGTCCCTGTTTTGAAAATCAGAAGAAGGCGCCCGTGCCTGTGGGCCCTTGTTCTTGCCGTGGTGCATGACACTGGATCAAGCATGCATTCTGTGCATAAGTCAATCCACAGTTGAGGACAGGCTTTTGCACTGCTGATCCCAGAAGAAGCACAGTGCAGGCTTTTGCCTTCCAAAGTCATAGAATTCCCTTTCTAAATAGGTTGCCCTGAACTGAAGAGCACTTTACACTGCTAAGACCAGGAACTCCAAAGATGAAATCCATTCATTTCACAGGTGAGAGAAGGTCATTTCACAGGAGGGAGCGAGTCCTTTCACAGGAGAGAGCGAGTAATTTCACAGGAGAGAGCGAGTCATTCTATTAATGCGAGCAGACTTGTTTGCAGTTTAGTTCCAACAGTCCTGCAGCTACCAATTCATAGCAGATTCCATATCATTCCACTGCCGAGGACAGGTGATTCTGCATTCAGGACCACCCCGACTGTTGGCGTGGGAAGCCCTTTCCACAGCTAGTTGCAAGTTATCACAAAGCCTGGGGCAAGCTATCATTCCATTGTAAACTCTCTCCACCACGGAGGGCAGGACAGTGCCGGAGTTTGGAGGCCATTCCATAGCCAGCAAGAGGTCCATTCCAAGGAAAGGCAGGAGAAGGAAATTCTCAGCCAAGAGTAAATCATTTGTCAGAAAAGGACTGGTCATTTCATACTGATGAACATGTCAACGCACAGCTGAGAACAGATCACTCCACAACTACAGACAGGTCCTTCCACATCTTAGAGGGTATTCCATCCCACCGTCAAAGGCACGCCAATCCATGCTTTCAAGGAGACCCCCCACTGCTGTACACATCCAATTCCAGGCCCAGAGTCAAGCCATTCCACGTCCCAAGGGCTACCATTGCATAGCCAATGTCAGACATTTCCATAACAGCCATTTCCATAGCCAAAGGAGTACCATCCCACGGCCAATGGCACAGTATTTGATATTCAAAGGAATACACTCCTACAGCCAAAGGCAGACCATTCAGGAGTCAATATAAAACCACTCCAGCCAGAGCCAGGGAGACATTTATGTAGCCAAAGGCATGCCATCCTACAGCCAAACACAAACTCTTCCATTGATAGGCAATTCCACAGTCAGAGGCAGATAATTCAGTAGCCAATGGCAGACGATTCCACCACCAACGCAGGCCACTGCGCGAATGTCAGACCATGCCACAGGAAGAGGTAGAGAATTGCATAGCTGGAGTCCGATCATTCCACAGTCAACACCAAACAAACAATATTGTAGCCAAATCCAGAAATACATTTACATAGCCCAAGCAGACCTTCTTGCAGCCAAAGTCATACCATCCTACAGCCAAAGTCATACCATCCTATTACCATCAGCAGGACACTCTATGGTTAACGGCAGGGCAACCACAGCTAAACCCAGGCTCTTCCACAGCCCATAGCAGACGATTCTACAGCCACCGGCAAACCACTTGTCTATAGGCGCGTTACAAATGCCATATCATATCATACCATCCTACAGCCAATGTCATACCATCCTATTGCCATCAGCAGGACACTCCATGGTTAATGGCAGGGCAACCACAGCTATAACCAGGCTCCTCCACAGCCCACAGCAGACGATTCAACAGCCAAAGGCATACATTAAAAGAGCCAGTGCAGACTATTCTACAAAGGGGGAAGCCAAAAAGTCCTTGGGGGACCCGACGCAGGCGCCCAGTCCCTTCCTCAGCAGTCCCTCTCTACCCTTTGGCCATTTCACATTTCACATTTCACATTTACGTTTTTCTTTTCACTTCACTTTCCCCATCACTATTAACGTGCATTTATCTATTTGTTTCTTTATTTTATTATTATTTTTATTCCATGTGTTACTTTACTTTTCTTTTTTTTTTTTTTTTTTTTTTGTTTTCTTTCCGCTTCGGCTCCTTCTAAAGGATGCGTCCCGGTCTCCTTTTCCCCCTTTTGCTCCCTTTCCCGGGGATTCCATCTTCCCCTTTTCCCTGGTTGGCTTGGTCTACAAAATGTAGGGGTGTCCCGGGAGGATAGCACAGGCAGCGTGCGCGTCTTGGAAGCAAGACGACACAAAGCAACAACAGGTTCGATCCCCGGGTCCGCGCTTAGAAACCTCCGAGTGTTTAAGCGCGTTATAAATACGTAACTAAGACAAAAAAGAAAAAATCTAATCTTAATCTGTGTTTCCTCTGTAACAGCGCCTCGATGCCTCATGGGCTGCAAGTGCGCTTAACAAATGCAAATAAAATAAAAAAAAAAAAAATACCCAGTAGCAAACCAATCCCCATCCAGTGGCAGACCATCCTGCGGCCAATGCAAGAGCAGTCCACAGAGTGTCCTAGGCAGTAGATTCAACAGCCAAAATCTGATCATCAGTCGACGGGGACATTTAAACCACAACATGAGTGGCCTCAGGAGGGCCAATTAGGTTTAATATGAACTGCAGACAGGGCTTGCTCTTAAGCGCTTTCATAAAATAAATCTGCATAGAACACAGTCCAGTTTCAAGAAGACTTTGGTGTTTTTCATGTTTCAAGGCATCCATTTTAGCACGGGCATTGCCAGTTGCTTCTCGCTGGAAGATATGCCACTGAAGGTAAACTCCAGAGTTGTATCTTCTCTCTCTGGTTGCCCCCCTTGGAAGGGGATTGCGTATTTTAGTTTCAGAAACTAGCAGTTGCCAGATGTGCTTCCCTTCCTGGCATTTACCATCATAAGGGTCAACTAAAAGAGAAAACTGCTGCTCCGTGTTCAACCTAACTGGACCCTGCATGGGGAGAGAAGCGACCATAGAAGGCCAACTTGTCACCACACTCTTTCCCCCTCTGCATTTCTGGGTTGCAATGGTAAAAAAAAGCCCTAATCATACTATGTCCTCCACCTGTTCTGTGACCCCTTCTTTCTGGCAGGCCTGGCTCTGATAGTTGACGTGTGTTCGCCCCCTTTGGTTGAGAGCTTTACTGCTTTTAACTGTTCTCCAAGGTTGGTGTAGTGAACTCACACGACTATTATTTGCCTTTTAGGTTCCCAACTTGTTTAATGAATTTGTCATTTTATGCATTTGTACAGCGCCTAGAACTAGTTTTGCTGGTACTTTGTTGTTCTTAACAAATGTTCTAATACTACTACCTGTAAGAAGCATTGCACAAGTAGCCTCTACTTGCCTACTGCGATGGGAAGACAGTCTGTGCTGGAATCTTCCCACAGCAGGGGGTTTTCTCATTCCTTAAAACACGGGGCCATGCGCTCAGTGCGCCACCAGAGAATGAAGCAACTTGATAAATCATTCTAATGCCAAGTAATCAATGTAATACTGTGTAGTAGAAATCTAAGACCACACCCCCTACATTATATTCCTCCTGTAGAGTATTCCAAAAACTAAATCTCTCATTCCAAATATCTGACACTGGTGATGTGATTCTGAACATGGGTGACATTGACACCCCTTGGTGAAGAGCAGTCTTGCACTCATTCTTTCATTAGCCTCAGCTGGGACATCAGGCTGGGGAGCCCTGGCAGAGTCTGGGCTTGCGGTAAGATGGCTCAAATGGATTGAAGTGGCCAAGCAGGGCCCAGAGTTGGTGCTTGACCTCTGCTTGCTATAGGACCCCATACCGACTCTTCAGAGGCAAGGAGGCTCCTTGTTCTGCCCTTCCCAGATAGGAAGGTTTCAGGGAGTACTTGCCAGGTCTGTCACCTCCAGTGAGCAGGTTCCGGTTCATCGTTGGTCTCTATTTGCAGTAGGCCTTGTCCAGTCCACTGATCACCCCAAATGTTCCTTTGGGATGTTTGAGGGAAAGGGCTTGCCCCTTCCTTGGAAGTCTTTGTCTTCCCCTCTATGGAAGAGGACTCTGGATCAGACTTGCCCACTAACAAATTGGTCTCCCCTGCTTGCATAGGCAGTCTAATACAGCAGATTGGGCACTTTCTAGCCTTCTCTACACAGAAGTGTTTTACAAAATGTAGGGGTGTCCCCCAGTGAGCCCAGCTGAGCCCCACCCCAAACCTCTCAAAAAAAGCATAAGCCATGTCACACACTCCAAGGCCAGCCTGGGCCACCGTGCATGCACAATGCACATGATGATTGTGCTGCTGCAGGGATGCGCCGCATGTTGCACTCAGTGAAAGATGTAAGTGTATCTTTTAATCACACTGTACATCTTTCACCTAGCATAGAAACAAGGGGGGCTGTGCATGGCCCCCGGTGCTGAAACATATCAGCCGCCACAGTTGCATTATTATATGCATGACAGTGAGGGAAACCGCTTTTGGTGAGAAAGCTGGTCCTCAGGGGTGGGGGTAGCCCCTTAGGGGCCACTGGTATTTGAGACGATGCAAGGTCTGAGGTGGCAGGTGGATATTTTGGTTTGAGAGATATTAACATCTGCCATGAGCGTAGTGAAGGCACCCTAAGTACGGTGAAAGTGTTCAGAACAGAAGCTCCAAGATGCGGCCTAAGACTCTGACAGAAGCTGCTACCTCCAACGGAGCCTAATTCAAAATGGCAGAACTCTTGCTAACGTGGCTGATACCCCTTGTGTTACTAAACAACCAACATCTATTCTACTTACTGTTTGAACTACGTGATACTTCAGCCGCGCTTTCAACAACTACCAAAGCAACATATTCTGAGTTCTCCTAGATGCAAACAAAGCACGCTTAATTCACTAATGCTAGCTACAAAACCCGTAAAATATTCTGGGTCTAAACTATAAATATAATCAGCAATATTGTTGCTGCTCCTCCTTTCACCATGTGATGCTCTCTAAAGTGTGTTAAAGCTCACTACAAATAGCACGTGTGCCGAAATGCTAACCCAAACAGTGGAAATGCTGAAACTAAATTACCAGCTCTGCTTGCTAATAGAATTTACGCGGTCTGAACCTCCTGCCACGTTTGGAACGCTGCACTTGCATCCCAACAATAGATTTCCCCCTTTCCTGGCAGGTGGGAAAATGGGACTGTATCTGTTAGGCTGCTTAGTTTCATCAAGGTCATGCCAGACACATTTTAGGCCCGCCCCTAAATATTGTTTTTGGACTGGTAAGGGCCAGGCTTGATTTCTTATCCCACTCCGTAAAAGATACTACATAATGGATGAACACTCATCCATCTAACTACGTACATGCCAACATTATCCATTCAATTTATTTCATTTTTTTTGTTGAAATTTTATTTTCAATTTAAATTTTAGAACATCACATTAAAAAAACAACAAGATAACAAAGTAACTATGTACAAAATTACAAAGCATTAAATAAATAAGACCCCCCCCCCCAGTCACACGGTCCACATCTGATATTATGCAATTGTCAGGTTCCATACAATGAAATAAATCTCCCCCATATCTTCTTAAATAGCATATTCTTGCCTTGTTTTCTGTACAAAAAACTTTCCACATCAGCCAGATTATGCATGTCATGTATCCAATCATCCTTATGTAAGGTAACAGCAGTTTTCCAATTCTTTAGGATGATTTCTTTCCAACCATGGCACCTCTAAATAACCATTTCTTCTGGCATTGAGTAAGATCTACCAAGATTTCATCATAACCATTATCCATTCAATTCTGGTGACAGTAGTCCAGTACTGGTTTTAGCTGCGCCTTCTAGGACTTTTAGTCCTAGATTTTCCCATTATAAATCCAGGACTGCAAGTCCCAGAATGCAAAGTTAAAGCCAGGACTTGACTTGTATCTCCCTAATGGAACGGGTAATGTTTGCATGTATGCAACTAGTACAGTGGTGACTTCGCGCAGTACAAAATGCATAGTAACATAACTGAAAGCGTGACATAAGCTCTCCCCCCTCACATACCCCCGTTCCTGCCAAGTGGAATTTGAGATGTGAGTGGCACTGAGTCGGGAACGGATGCAAGGCAACTCCTTGGTGCTCTAGTGAAATCCCATTCAGACTCGGAGCCCCCGGAGGCAGAGCTGCAAATAACCCAGTCCATTGTTTTCCAGGGCTTCGACAACCTGCGCGAGCCTACTGGGGAGAATGAGCTTCCTGCGGGGAGCTCCTCGCAGTTACCTTGGATACGAGCGATGAATTAAAACTCACAAAGGCGCGAGGCATTGTAACAGGGAGCTCGCTCTGCACAGATACAGTGTAGACATCAAAAGGGTTGCCAGCCCAGCTCAGCCATAGGCTGATGGGTCCTCCTTTGCCCCCAGTCACTTTCCAATTATGAAGCAATCAGCGGTGAAAGAAAGGGAAGGCGAAATGTTAATTAAGTAAGACAAGAATGCTTCAAACCCTTAACATTAAGCAATAATTAAAAGTTGTTGGGTAGAACTAACGACTCGCCCTTTGCCAGGGCAATGGCTGCATGGTCCAGAATGCTTGCAAAACATAGTCTTATATCACTCAAGGTGCCCTACAAGAGTGAGGCGACCGGGGCCTGCCTTCTTGCGTGCTCGAGTTAATGCGTGCGTGGTTCATGCCCCTCACGGTGCCCCATAATTAGTGATTAACAGTAAGCACTTAGTAGCGACAACCCACCCACACCACATTCTCTGGTTTCAGACATACACTGGTCATGCCGCAGACCCATAGAAATAATTCACAGGACACATCATACCAGCCTACATTTGAAAATCAAAAACCCTGAGATGTATGCCCCGCCCACAGTCACAAAAGACTCCGCCCATACACCCCGCCCACCTGTCAAAAAGGTAAACACATTTGCAGTTTGCACTTTACATTGGAATGCAATCAATGAGAATGTCCAAGGACATGCATAACCACCCAAATTGCATAGGACGAATGGCATTCGCCTTCCATAAAAGCAATGCACACACAAAACCAAGAGAGGAGATTTTCTTCAAATAATGTTTTTGAAAACGTTAGCATGTGTGCATGAATTCAAAGAGGACCTTCAATGTTTATCATTTTAGGTGGGGGGACCGAGGCCACCCTCTGAAAAAAAGTGGGTGGACTCCGTCCACCCGCGGGTACCCTCAAATTGAGCCCTGGCAAACTGGCTAAAAAGAATGAAGCTGAAAAAATAGGAATACTGCTTTCAATCCATTGTCATCAATGACAGAGGATTGAAATCAGTATTCCTCGTTTTTTTTTTGGTTTTTTTTGTTGCTTCAGCTTTCATTCTTTTTGGCCAGTTTGGTCGCCCTTCAATTTAGGGCAACTAAAACATAAGGCAAACCCGCCAAAAAGAATAAAAGTTTACGCAAAATAAATGCGGTAATACTGCATTTGCGCCGTTTCTAGGTCCCGTCCAATCCTCCATCCGATTGGCTGCAAAAGACCGCTGCCGGTAGCCAATCGGATGGGACCCAAAAACCCAGAGACTCCAGGGTCTTCCATGGAGACCTGCAGAAATGGCTAAAAACCCAGAGTCTGGGGGGGGGACCCGGAGGTTAGGCAGGTATGGGGCACAGATTCCAGTGGGTAAGACGTGGTCCGCAGCTGCTTTATTGGGCAGGAGTTAACTTGCAGGTGCTCCGCAACAGGCGATACAGCTTCACTTTTTCTATGCTGAGCTGCCGTCCTGAAAATTGCCCCCCTAGGGAGGAATAGATGACCTTTCCTCCCCAGTTCTAGAGCTCCCTAATCGTCCCCCTCTATAACGTCCAAACACTTTTGTAGAATTGTTTTGACTTTTTCCCTTGATTTTTTTTTTAAACCATTTTGCTGGTATACACAATAGATCGTTCTCAGATACGCATGGCTCAGTAACCCCACAAAACCCAGCTCCCTCCTACCCCCTCCCCCCAACTGCCATCCCAGTCTTCTTGTACTCCTGAGCACCATGGCTGAGCGGGTGGCTGTACAGCACCCTTGTGGTTCCTGACAGTACTTTTCTTTCTGGATGCACCATGGAACTCCACTGCGACGATCTAGAATTGAATCAAAACAAAACATCAGAACAGATGACAAGGAAGGTAAACAGCATGACATCAGGTAAAACACCAAGTCAACAGAAAGGCTGACTACTGGTAGTGTTAACCGCTATTTTCGTAGTCCACTGGACCCGGTGGTTGATTTGGTGTATTTACTGTGGCGGAAATTCCGCTCACGGTAACTCCGCAACTTTTTGCCAGTGAAGTGGAGGAGATGCCTCTAAAGTGGAGGAGATGCCTCTATCTATATGCTGGTTTTGCCTCGGCTCTACCTCCAAACCTGTCATTTGCTGCTCGGATAAAGTGAAAGCAGCAGAATTATGGCCATTTTACTTCCTTTTTTGTACTTCACCTCGTAATGGGGACCATATGAACACGATCCTAAACAACTGAGAGTAGTTCCTTTATCTCATTCAGTTACCTCCAAACGCTTAAAGAATCCCCAATTATGACAGTTGCCATATGGGGCCTCATTATAAGCTTGCCGGTTTTTCTGAGGGAAAATACCTCCAAATACCTCCAAACTTGTTTACCATTTCCATCATTCGTAATCGATGTTAGCCAGTGGCAGAACGGCAGCGTTAATCCCCATTCCTGGAGTCCACAAGCCCCCAGGGGGGATTTGAGGAATTATCGTGGGCCATTTTATGATGGAGGAATTACTGCCTGCAT
Source organism: Ambystoma mexicanum (assembly GCF_040938575.1). Lineage (NCBI taxonomy): Eukaryota > Metazoa > Chordata > Amphibia > Caudata > Ambystomatidae > Ambystoma > Ambystoma mexicanum. The sequence goes on from NC_090929.1 coordinate 171,878,496, forward strand.
GTTGCTGGAGGAAAGATCTCCAGCTGTATGCTGGAAATGGATCTGGGTAGGAAGACCGTAGCTGAAACGTTCGAGGGAGAAAAGACCGAAAGTAATTTTTCTGAAAATAACTTTCAGTCTTCTCTCCCCTGAACATTTCAGACTTTGCCCTTGCCTCCACACCCCTACTTAACTGTGGGCGGCACTCCTCCTTGTGTGCCACCGTCTCCAACACCCCTCTGCTACGACGGTTCCCTTCACTTACGTGCTTGGGAACCAGCGGAGCAGGGTCATTTACTTTTTTTGTTGTACTTTTTTCTTGTAACTTTTTTTTTTTGCATAGGGGAACACCCCTGCAACCCCTATCAGAAAATACTGAACATTGGGAGCGGGGAACATCCCTACAACCCACACTCCTCATATTCAGTATTTTCCCATTCGTACGAATGGATACAGCCTTTTTGGACGTTTCCCTGGTAATATCCTCTCCACTTCAACAAAACCAACCGGAAAGCGGTGGTGTGGTAAAATGGCGATAATGTGGCAGTAATTCTATTACCAAGACTTTACCAGCACTTATTTAGCACACTGCCAAACTCTAAATGAGGCCCCTGGTCACCTTGTAAATGCAGAAATGTTGTGGGGTTGTTTTTTGCCTGATTAAGCCATGGATTGCTAAAAATGCACATGGTTGGTTTTTTAATGGAGCTGATGATGGCTACAGCCTCAGTATTTTGCCTGTGGATTTCATACTCCTCCGTGTTTTATGTTCTACAGCAAAGTGCCCGACTCTCCTGACCTCATTCTGGCGCGTGCAATGTTCTCTCCGTGATATGGCATTCTCTCTGCATGTGTAAAATGCCTGGCAGCAGGAGCAGGGAATATTCTGCACAGATCTTAGGCACACGTGAGCTCACGCTGTGTACAAAGTGAGCCCGTGAGCATGTAAACAAGTGTAGGGCCGGCGATCGGAGTTCCCATTCTTGTCTCTTTTGCCACAGCCCCTCCTGCCTCCTATCACCTGGCCTCCATGCTGCTTTCACACTCCCCTCCTACATACTGGATCAGAGGTTTCATTTCATAAACCTGTCACGTGGCACATAGAGCCTTATTAAGTCATTTCTGTGGTATGAATCACATACTCTGCTTATTTCAGGTATATATTGTCCGCACAGCATTAAATCAATATTATCATAAACTCAACTTCCCTATTAACTCAATAACGTAATTTATCCCACAGCATAAACCTGCTGCCTCTTGGCGCTCCCATAGTAGCTGTTATCATAATTCCTCTGAACAGAACACGTTTGGTCGTTCATGAACCCTGGAATGGCTGGGTTGGCCCTGCTGGCAGTGTGTGCAGGGACTGGACGTTTGCCAATCCTAGATGTGTAGGCTTGACAGTGAGTGTCGAGATTGTAAGGTAGCCAATCATAGGTGGGTTTATTTGAGTGGGCGTGCAGTGTCGGGAAGTTAGCCAATCGGGCATCCATTCTGCATGATGATTGATCGGAGCTGAAGTGAAGAACTGGGAAAAGGCATGAGGCCGGTCATGGCTTCGGACTAGATGTGAGCTCTGGAGCTCCCTCCAGGCAGAGCTCAGTTAACACTTTAGCCCTCCTGAAAAGCTTCCCAGGAGCAGACGCAGACGTGATATATTATATAAGCGCCTGTAGGCCTAGGTAGCTTTTCCAGCATGCCAGCAGCCAGAATTGCTGGCTGACTAAAGGCCACTGCTAGGGAAGTTCTCCTGAAGTCTAGCAGCAGGAAAGAATTGTTTGAAAACGTTAGAAAAAGGTTGTTCTTTTATTTATTGATTGGAGATTTCTATGGTGCCTATACACAAGTGTTTCCAGGTGCCACAAGACAAGACTGGGGATCTCCCAAGAGAAGGATCTCTATCTTACTGGCATTAAGGCAGAGATCATTGGCAGAGCACCATGCCTGAATAGCAGTCAGGCAGTCAGGTATGAGGGAGGAGGCAGAGGGGTTAAAGGGTGGCAGCTTGAAAGAGAGCTGTGTGTTATCTGCATAACACTGGAAAGGAGGGGAGAAGGTAGACATCAGCTAGGCCAGAGGGGCCAGGTAGATGTTGAAGAGCCATGGCGATAGGATTAGAGCCCTGAGGGATGCCACAGGTAGAGAGTGAAGGGATGAGAGAAAAGGACCCATTTGCACTTGGGATGGTCTTTTTGAAAGGAATTAGGTAAGCCACATCAGCGGCCTGCCCGTGTTGCCAAGGGTATCATGGAGCCAGTTTATGAGAATGGAGTAGTTGACTGTGTCGAAGTCCGAAGATAGATCAAGGAGATCAGACCAGAGGGAGTATTAGAGTCCATATTAGAGAGTAGGTCCTCACAGGTGTTCAGGAGAGCAGTTTCCGTGCCTCTGGATGCTCTGAAACTGAACTGGTGATCATGGGGGCAGCCAGCCACTTCGGTGTGGGGGTTAGTTGGGGGATGGCTAGCTTCTCCATGTGTTTGCTCAAAAAAGGGGTGATAGAGATAGGGCGATAGCTGGGCAGGAAGGGTCAGCAAAGAGTGCACAGAGGGTGCACAAGAGAGTGCTTAAGGGGTTGTGGGAAGAAGCCAGTGGCAAATGAGTGGTTGCAAAGGTCAGCCAAGGCTGGGGTGAGAGAGGTGATGTTGTCCTTGATGGTTCTGGAGGAGCAGGGGGGCACCTGTTTAGAGGAGACTTTCATAGAGCGGACAACTCTAGAGATCTCGTCTGGTGCAATGGGAGAGGAGGAGAGTGTGGTGGGGGGGCAAAGGGGGCCCAGGGATGCAATAGAAGGGGGATGTGGGGGGGGCGGGGAGGGAAGCAGATGTCAGAGAAGACAAGATGTCCTGAGTTTTGGAGGAGAATTTAGCGGCCAGTGAAGGGCTGAGGGCCTTGGAAGGAGGAGAAGAAGAGGAGACTACATTAGGATTGGCGAGTTCCTTGCAGATTTTAAAGAGTTCAGCCATGTTATTAGTAGTTCTAGAGATGCAGGCTTGGACATGAGCCCTCTTCTTGGAGCAGATGGCGAGACGATATTGCCTTTGGAGTAGGCGGCAGGCCAGTTTGTCAGAGGATGAGCTAGATGCCGGCCACTTCCACTATGCAGCTTTGCACTTGCGTTTCAGAGCTGCCAAGTCAGGGTCATATCAAGAGTTGCATTTGGAGGCAGGCTTCATGCGGATCCTCATGACAGGGGCAAGGATGTCCAGGGTGTTGGCGATAGAGACATGGAGGTTAGTTAGAATAGAGTCAGAGGGAGAGTTAATGACTGGGGAGCAGGAGGGATGAAGGAAGAGGCAAATGCAGTGACTGACATGCTTCATCGGTCAAATGACAGAGAAGTAGACTGGCAGTGCAGGCGGAGGCATCATCAGGGAACGGGGAGGTTAAGGTGGCAGGAGAGAAGAGAGTGGTCAGACCAGGAGAGAGGGGTAGTAAGAGGGTTGGATGGAAGGATATCCGTTGAGATGAGAGCATCCAAGTTGTGCCCTGCAGAATGGGTTGGGCCAGAGGGAAAGATAGTGAGGGAAAGAGTGTCACAGAGCTCACAAAAGAGAACAGTAGCCACATCCGGAGAGTCAAGCTAGATGTTAAAGTCCCCATGGAAGGTACGTTTGGGGGAGGAGGCAAGAAGAGAGGAGGACAGGTCAGCCCATTCTGAGATGAAGAGGGTGGTCGGTCTGGGGGGGAGAGGGCTGTAGATGGTAGCAAGAGTAAGAGAGGGGGTAGGCGAGACAGCCTGCAGACTAGGCTTTCAAAGGATGAGTAGGTTTGAGTGGGGATGATGGAGACAGGAATCCACTCACGGAAGATCAGAGCCACTCCACCATCAGGTCTGGAGGGCCTGGTATTGGACAGGATCTTGTAGCCCTCATGGAGAAGGGTGTCAAAAGCAGTAACAGAGCTGGCCTGAACCACATCTCAGTGACAGCTAATGGAGCCGAGTCCAACAATACGATGGGACAGAATAGAAGAGTTTCTTCCGATGAAGGAGGCAATGCCAGCGGCATCTAGAGTAATATTAGAAGAGGAAACGTTTGACATAGAAAGCATTTGAGATAGAATTGATAAGGCCTATTGGGAATTAAAGGGAAGTAGCAGCTATGAAAACCGAGGGAAGGGGATGCGTACCCAGAATTTAAACCACAAAACGAAGAAGAAAATCAGTTTCGTCTTGAGCACAGAGCTTTGCCCTTAAGTAAACAGAACTTAGACAGGCATGAAGGGGACACGAGTCACACTAGTTGGGGACTAGACATGTCAGACAGGAGAGAGAATCCTTCCATTGGGAAGAGGGAGGGGGTGCAAGTGCCCCCGAAGACAGACTGCAGACAGACAAGGAAGCAAGATGGTAGTCTCTGGAACAACCTAAAGACAGGACACCTGAGGACAATCATATAGTGAGAAAGGAGAATCACCGCCATATGTGAGCAGGTTAAGATCGTTACCAGCGAGGAGACAGTCAGGGACCATTGTCCCTGCCATGGATAGGCAGACAATAGGAGCCGATTGTGGGTTAGGGTTCACGCAGCTTCCCTTATTGGAAATAGGGGTAGCAAGACTGCAATATATTCCATGGCCACAGATGAATAAGGATACTTTAAGATGCAAGCTTCTTAGTTTGAGATCGGGAGCGGGAAAAGGGATTTATGAATTAGAATAAATGACAGGAGGAACTACATTGGCCATTGGAGACATTACGGGTCTCTTGGCAGCCATTATTGGAGAAAGTGCTGATGACATATGAGGAGAGCAGGCTATTCAAGTGTGACAGCACAGAACACAGCGCACAATGGAACGCTGTTTAATAATTGTAGGGCAGACGTGTGGAAGGCTCGCAGAGTGCAGTATCCTAACACATCAGATATGGGTGCAATTATGACACGTAGGATGAAGGAAGATGAAGACCCTGTTGCTTACATTCAGGACCTTCAGGAGCATTGGACTCTTGAAACGAAAGAGCTGTGGGAAATAACAGTGGCATTATTGTACCACATTTTATGCCAAGGATTGCACAAGCCAGTACAGAGACAAATGAAAAAACTGGTGGGAATGTGAGATAGAGTTGACAATAGTGCATCACTGTCGGCTATTGCAGGAGAAAAATAAGAAGAAACTGAGGAAGCTAAATTAGTTCAGATGAAATTGTTAAAATATGCTATTGAAGGGGCAGTATTGACAAGCGGAGAAGGGCTGGGGCTACAGCAGGCAGTGGGTACATCGCAGGTGAATAATCAGCACCCAATGTACCAAGGGGGAAATGGGTTTATGCTACGAGGCAGAGGTATGGGATATAGAGGAAGGGGTGTATTTCAAAACAATCAAGGTGGGTTTCAAAATGAGCACAATGAGAGTCAGAATGTGCAAGGAGGATTTAACCAAGGGGGACTAGTTAGAAGGTCTGCCCCGTATCTTGGACTTGTGGGATGACAGGACACTTTGCGCGCTTATGTGGGAGCCAAGGGAATGTACAGAATGGACATTTCACAAGAGGGAGGGCAGCTTATCCTCCACCATATAGCACACAATCTAGAGAAGGGTTTGCCCAAGATCAGACAGTGCATCAGAAACAAGCGCCGCAAATGCAACAGACACCACAGCCAGAGCAAGCACAAACACGCCCCCATGCAGACACAGCAGTGTGCAAACAAAGGACAACTATTCACACCTAGAATAGGAGGTGCCACGCTAGTGGGTGGGAACCCTTTCACAGGTGCAGGGGTGTGCATATACCCACAATAGGACAGTTCACATTGTGACTTTATGTGTTCAGTACTATCTGTGACAGCAGACCCCCTAGAAGAACCGAACCTCGATGTGAGAATAGGAGGCAAATCTTTTTCTTTTTTAGTAAACACTGGGGCCAGTGCTTAATTTGTGGGGGTGTTTGCCGGTGCCCAACACCGGCACTCTTTTTTGGGCACCGGAACTAATCATGGGGCTGCCAGTGCACGTGCAATTGCTTTATTTGTTCTTCCACTTCACTTTGTTTCATTATAAATCATTGGGTTTGTTTTTCATTGTGATCTGTCGTTCTTGCAGGTGCAGGCCATGGGAGGGCCAGCAATAACAATAACAATGAACAACAAGTTACAAACAGCAGCCAATTAAAACTGCAAATCTGTTGTTACTATGCAGTATTTTATACATTCTGTATAGTAACACAGAATGTGCAGTTTTCATTGGCTGTTCTTCTGGGCCAGTGAACTTACATGGTGGCGTGTTGTTGTTACAGGAGGCAGTGCGGCGCCACCTTCATTTCACAAGTTACTGTGAAGTGAAGGTGTCTAGGCGTGGCATGTGAGAGAGAGAGCCTGCCCTGCTGCACTGCGTGGTGCGCCTAGTTGGTTCCTGGGGCCCCCTTCTGCCTGCTTTTTCATTTGTGCCAGTGTGCGCCCCCCCCACGCTGAGGCCCCGACAGGAGAGAAGATCAAGTCCCAGTCGGCAAAGCAGGTAAGTCTGGACCATAAAACAGCAGCCTGTCCTCAGCCTGTCACAGTGATCAAGCAAGGAAGGCCCAGGTCAGGGCCCGGGAGGCGTCGTGGTCCTCTGGTGGTGTCCTGACTGCCCAGGAGTCAGGACCCCCGCAGGGGCCCTTCCGCACCCGGGCTTCTGTCTGTGTGACCTGTGTGCTGCTGACTGCAGTGCCAGGCCCAGGCCAATTTCTTTGACCACCAGGCAGGGCTGCCGCGGCGCAGACTGAGTCGGATGACTCTGCCGTGGTGCGGGCCCATGAATTGTGCCCAAATGAGTATGTTTTTTACTTTTTTCTTTTAAAACCTGACCTTCCGTGGGGCCGATGTCCGGGGCCCTGCCCCACGGAAGGTAGGTTTTAAAAGAAATAAGTATTTTTGAGTGGCCGCTGGGGCCCATCACTTTGAAAGTGATGGGCCCCAGCCGCCCAAATATACGTTTTTTCTTTTAAAATCTCACCTCCGTGGGGCCGCTGCCGCTGCGCACCTATTTTTGTCATCAGCATGGCCACGGTGGGGTGGCGGGCGGCCTCACGGAAGGTAGCCTAAAGTGATTGAGGCAGCTCAGGCAGCAAGGCCCAGGATTGGGCGGGCACGGGCGGCTGCGTGGTCCTCATCCCTGGTTGAGTCCTGCTGGGTCTGTGACCCCTTTGTATTAGAGTCCGACTGGGGTGGCAGTGGCCGGGTGGCCCTCGTGTCTCGGGAAGTTGCGAGTTTTGAACATGGGATGGGTCACCCCACGATACAGCGTGCAAAGCCCCCCAGGACACTATGTGCACAGCCACCAGGTCACCATGAGCGCAGCCCCTGGACATTGTGCACACAGCCCTCCCACCCCGTCTAGACTCCATGAGCACAGCCACAGACCCCTGAAACAATGTGAGCACATCCCACCAGAACACTACGTGCACAGGCAGCCAAGGGGATCACTAATGCACAGCCCCCCAGGGCACTGCATGCACAGTCCCCCAGGACACCACATGCACAGCCCCCAGGACACCACATGGACAGCCCCTAGGACAGCATGTGCACAGACAGCCCTCCAGGACACTGTTCACAGCACAGCACCTCAGGACTGCACAGCGCGTGCAGCTTCGCTTGTGTCAGTTATCCATCCAGCCCCATTCCCCACATCACCTGAGCAGAGCTGCAATATCCTGGGGGGGGGGGGTTGGTGGGGGTCCCGAAATCCTTGGCCCAAGTGACGTGCGTTTAGCCCCCCTTCACAACGCAGTACACGGTACACCACAAGGCTATGTGCAGGTTTTTACACTTGCATATTTCCTTTTCCATAATTTCGATCCTTAGGGCCCCGGTCTGCTCGTTTGACACCATTTTGAATGCAGGAAGGAGCAGCCATGGTCTTGTCACCTACACCTCTCTCCACTGCACTAACATACTGCAATGCTTCCTTCACCCCAAAACGCACAACCGGCAGAGTACCGGAAAGGATTCGGGCGATGCAGGGGCTGAGTGTTTCGCTTTCATTGAAAAGATAGCACCGGCTCGGACTGGCCTATAGGGCAAAGATAGCATCGGGCTCGGACTGGCCTATAGTGCAATAATGCACAAACCAAAAACACAAAATGCTACTGTGGGCCAGTTTTTTTGGTGCATGTGGGGCCACTTTTTTGTCCCATGTGGGCCAGTTTGACGAGTTACTTCACCATTCGTCTAGTAGTTTGGGCCAGTCTCACTGAAAAAATACTCTTTAAAATGCACAATTTGCCCCCCATTTTAACAAAAAGCCTCCCCCGTGGGTACTACTCAGTCTGTCACAAAAGGAATGAATTGTCGTTTGCAACTTTGGCCAATTTTTCATTGGTGCCCAACTCGAGACACTTATATGCCCCAACAACACCATGCTCATGCTTGAAGGAAGGGTGTGGGGGATGCATTTATGTGATGTGATGACTGATAAGGACTCTTGAGAGTAAATTGATTACACAAAACACCTGGATGAGGTGACTGAAGAACAGGCCGAGTGGAGGGTGCTCTTTCTGGAGGTAACTGATTAACAATACTTGGTGTACTTTAACAGACAGTCAAATGGGGCAGAAGTGGTAGAGACAAATACAGTGCAACAGTGACTGAAACAGAATGCTTTTTTATTTATTTGCATTTTTAAAGTGCTCACACAGCCCGGGGGCATCAAGGCGCAGTTACAGGAGGAGCATGTCTTAGTTGCGTATTTATAACGCGCTTAATACCCAGAGGTTTCTAAGTGAGGAGTCGGGGATCGAACCTGTGTTGCTTTGTGTCGCCTTGCTTCCAAGTGGAGCACATTACCGCTGAGCTATCCTGAGTCCCGGGACAATGATTGCAACGCAGCAGTGAAAAGGGACCTTTACTTGATGGGAGTACACAATGGATACCTACCTCCATCCCTGGAAAAGATGGCAAGAACAAGATCTGAAAAAAGAACGCTCTTGTATGCGCCAGTGAGGACTTTGTAGCACACGTAGCCAGAGAGCTAGAGCAATCAGTATAGACCAAACCTAAGTGAGTTTATGACACAATTTATTTCATTGTGCGTCTTAAAGCGATGAAAATAAAGTGGGCAAATACATATTTTGCCTTTTGCATCTTATAGTTTTCCATCCAGGATGTGGAAAATAAAGGTACACTGATATTATTTTGGCCCAACATGCTGCTATAAGGATGTACATGTTGTCATGAAGCGTTTATTCAATATGTGTATTTTGCAAGTAAACTTTAGGACAGTATTGTAGGTCTTGTTGACAATCAAAACTGAAATATTTGTTCCATGTAAAGCATGGAAGAAGGTGGCTGTTCTGTTCCCAAAGCGGGTTAAAATCCCTGCTTAGCTGTTCAGCATAAGTGTGTGATCCCGGGCAAATAATGTCATCTCACCCTGACTTCAACTGCAAAGGGTGTCACTCTACCCCTTTCTTCCCTTCTGCATTTTTGAAGGCAGGTGCAAGTCAAACATATGTCTGCGGGTGCTGTGATGGAGGTCAGTAAAATATTGTGCAGTGTGTAACATCCTGTCATGTTAAGTCCACCTTGCCATAGAAACTTTGCCCTGTTAGTAAAATGTCTCACTTGCAATACCTACAGATTTGGCACACTGTGTCCTAGGCTTTCTTTTTCCTACCTTCAAGTTTGAGTTTATACAAATTAAAGTGGAAAAGTAACTGCGTCACTTCCGATCAGCAGATGCTGCTCGGCACCGAGTGGGGAGTGTAAGGGAGTGCAGCTCAGAATAACCTGATTCTGTATTACCAAGTAACAAGTAAGGGAGCACCTGTAAAATACCTCCTGCTAATAAAGTAACTGTGGCCTGTACATCCACAACCCGAGTCAGTGTATTATTTCTGGGGGGGGGTGTTGGGGGAGGTTATGGGAAGAAGGAAATGTGTTGAGGGCCGCAGGTTAAACCAAAGTGAATTTATAAACCAGGCAAATCAAATGCAGGGTCCGTGGAAGGCCGGTGTGGGGTGTTGCGGCTAAGCAGGGGGATGCGCTGAGTGCAAGGAGGAATGTAGCAGACACCATCATAGCCGCTACACGCAGCCGGACACACCCAGGCCCATGTACCCGATCCCCCTCCAACAACAGGATGGGGGATCAGGGGTGGGGGGACCTCCTCACACTGGATGGCACAAGGAGACAGGAGACAGGAGAAAGGAGGGAGCAAGGAGGTGCATAAGGGGTTTTAGGGGAGCGGCCTAGACCATCCCCTATCTCAGGCTTAAAGGCACAGGGATGTGAGAGAAACAGCCTCATTCTCCGACAACCAAGAAGTGTTTTCCAACTTTAAAGCATTATACTTTCTCAACCCATGTGTGCCCTTCCCCATCCATCCCACTACTAGCCTCTGCCAGCAGTTGCTGCAGCACCAAACATGTGACATGGAGCAGCAGCAGTGTGATGGGCTGGTGGTGGGCCAATCTAGGTCTAGCACTGAACTGGCGCGGGCCGCGAGCCCGCACTGTGGGCAGCGCCCCGCGCGCATTATGGGGCCAATATATTTTGGGCACTGGCACTTATTTTTTTACAAATTAAGCACTGACTGGGGCTGTTCGTTCTTGTATAGGAGAGGGAAAATATCCAATTTCAGAAATTGCCATGAATGCTCAAGGGTTCTCTGGAGCTACAAGTCAAGTTCCTTTTACTGATGAATTACCAGTCTCTATAGGAGAGTGTGACATGTCTGTTCCATTGTTGTATTCACGGCAGACACCAGTTAACATTTGGGGAAGAGATTTGATGACAAAACTTAATATGATGATTTCATTTACTGATGAAGGAATAGTGTGCTCCACTTCTGGAATACACTATTTAAACGTGAGCGAATTTATACTGGCATTCAAACGGAAAATGGCCCTGTGAGGCATTCCAGGTTTTCCTTTATGGGGTGAGCATTCTATTAACATGGTTACCACGGTTAGTGGGGAAGACTGTAGTGTTAGGGAGAATTCTCTGTTAAGGCTAATTTCCCAAACCTAGTGAGTCCCCCAGCAGCTTTGCTGGATTTTTGGGGTTTCATTTTTTCTCCTGCTAAGAGTGAGACTCTGTTTCTCCCACTCTTAGGCACGATTTGAGGATGTCCTTTGACTATGTACTGTGTTTTATGGGCTATGGGGTCTTTTACTCCATAGGGCTTCATGTGTTTTTGGTATATGTGTTACACAGCACCCTCAGTGCAGTAACACAGGGGTGTCATAGTGACCCCCAAACATAGACTCCATACCCTTGGACTGGCTACTGTCTCCCAGGGCATGTAAAGTCCCCATTGACTTAACCAGTCTTAAATTGTGAACAGAACCAGTACAAACCATCATATTGTGGAAGTACTGGTAGGGGTAATTCGATTGCCCCTGGGTCTGTTTTTCAAGGGGGCACTGTCCAGTCCCCCCTTGTCGAGTTTCTGGCTGGGGCCAGTGGTTACCACGCGAAATATTCCACTGGAATATTTCCTATGGGATTTTCCCATTCATTTTAAACACACCACTTTTTTGGTGCAATGTTAAAGATACCGCCGGGTTATTTAATATTTATTCCCCGGTTGGGTCTTTTTGCCAGGACTTGGTTTTAAAATGGCGTTTGTGTTCGCCTCTGTAACTCCAACCCAAGTCGAGCCCTTTGTTCCACTTTTGGCGGGCTTCTGCACAGAAGCCTCCAAAAGTGGTGCCACTCTGTCTGGGTCTATAGGATGTGTGGGAGGGCGGAATAGCCACCCTGGACTGAGTTGCCTTGGCAACTCAAGTCGCACTCTTGTGTGATTGGCCCAGTAGTGAGCCACCCGGCTCACCACTTAGCATGTTTGATTGACAGCTAGGTTGATGAATGGGGGTTTTGCTGCATAAAAGCAGGGCTTTGGGGACTGGAACTTCAGAAGTTGCCACAGGACCTAAAAAATCCGAAGAGGGGAGAAGCTGAGCCATCTACAATGACGACACCACCGGTGGAGCCCTGCTGAACGAAACTCACCACTTTCCCGACGACAGAGAAGATCTTCTTCCAGGAGAGTCTTCTTCTCTTTGAGCTGGTGGTACCAACCAGTTCGCCTTTTTCACCTTCCTGGATCGTCTCATGGTTGAATCGCCCATGCCAATCACCCTGACGGCCGGATAGCCACACTTCACCACTACCGCGAATAAAAGGGTAGTACATTTTAACCGGGAAACTCCGCGGCTGGTTTCTTCCCTGGCAGTGCAACGCCCTCCAGCTTTCCTCCACGTCGAGATCTTCTCTTCCCCTGGACAAAGCCCTTTCTTGCACCCGCTGCCAGGAACAACTGCCCCCGCTGGAGCTTTCTCACCATTTCAGGTACTGTGTCCCGCCTGGTCTCCCTTGCAACAGACTGTCCAAGGTGTCCCGTAAATCCTTGACTCTCTATCCTGGGGTAACCTCCGACCTGTTAACATTACCTTTCTAACTTGATCCAACCTCTTTTTGACTTTCCTGCAAAGACTTTGAGTGCATTTCCACTGTGTGATCTTGGGCACATTCCGCCTTGCTCTCTCCAAGAGTGGGCCTGGCCTATGAACATTTTGTTCTACAGTAGACCCTGCATTTCTTGACTTGCTGAGGTTTCTTGAAAGTGTTGGTACTGTGTGATTTTCCTATTCTACCTTTTCTCTCCCTTTTTTAACAAATAATTGGAGTGCCATCTATGGTTACGCGCTCACCTTTGTTTTGCTAAATAAGTGGTGTCTTAACCTTGACTTGTCAAATAATTAATTAGGGAGGTGTATATATTTCTAGTGACTGTGTTTGAACTTGCTTGACATATTAGTGCCAGTGTATTTTTACAAGTGTGTTATTAAATAAATAATTATATACTTTTATACCAAAGCTCTGGTCAGTGTTTGCTTGTGCTACTGTATTTTTAGTCCTATTGTGTATACTGTATATACTGCCTAACTTCTTGAGAGAAGTTTGACTGCTCAGCCACAGCTACCAGGTAAATCGGGGTGGTACAGACTGCTACCAATTGGGTTTACTGCTGGGACTTTTTGCAGTGGTCCCTAAGAGAACTGCACAGGTTTCTGCCTAACATGGTTAACACATGGTTGACACATTTTTGTTTAGACGACAGATACCTATGGACGAAGAGGTGGCACAGATTATCCCTATAGCAGCCATAGTACGAAAGGAAATGGCAATGCTTGAAGGAACAGATGATGACTGTAGACCATGGAAGACAGTGATAGTTATCGAAGAAGGGTACAGACTGACTGACATAACTGACAATGACATGTTTAGAGATGACCCAACAGACGATGAAGTAGTGTTTTTTATGAGCATCACATACTAGAAAAGGATAGAGAAAAGGGAAGTCCCACAGAGAATGGCAATAATGTTGCAGTGTCCAGCATTTTTTTAAGAAGACTTGGACAAAGTGCCAAGCATCCTTTGGACTACAGGCCCCTATGACGTAGGTCTATTAAAAGGTATAGAGGAAGTTAAAATAAAGCTGAAGCCAGGGGCAATTGTACCTTTGAGCAAGGCAGTACCCCATGTTTCGAGAGGCTGATGAGGGTATATTCAAGACCATCTCAGCACTGATGGAACAAGGTATTCTGGTGCCATCAGAATCATCGTGCAATACTGCAGTGTATCCTGTGAAAAAATCAAAGGGAGGGTTGTGGAGATTCATACAGGACATGAGACCGATGAACCAGATTGTATAGTCAGAGTTTCCTTTAGTTCCTAACCCGGCGACGATACTATGCAGTATCCCATGGAAGCTCAATATTCATGGTGATTGATTTGAAAAATGCGTTTTTCTCAATGCCGTTGCACAAGGACTCACAAGACTTGACTTCATTTACGTTCCGCCAGACTCGACTGAAACACACTTGTTTGCTCCAAGGGTACTGTGAGTCTCCATCAATCTTTATCAGTGTCCTGCAGATGGACTTCGGCAATATTGATTTGAAAAGTGCGGTGATACAATACGTAGATGACATTTTAATTTGTAGCACTACAGAAGATGAGTGCAGACAAGACTCGATTCGGCTAATGACTTTCCTAGCAGACAAGGGATACAAGGTAGACAAGGAAAAATTGCAGTATTGCCAAGAAGAGGTGTTATACATAGAACAGTTGATCCCACATGAGGACAGAAGGTGACACCTGAAAGGGTTGAGGCAATTATGAAAACAGCGAAACCGCACACGGTAAAATAGATGCAACAGTTTTTGGGGACTATGTAATTATGTTAGAGCCCGGGTGTTTGATTACAGTTCATACACAACACCCCTTTTGCAGGCTTTAAAAAAGGCAACAGTGGACAAAGTTACAAAAGAATGGACTGAGGAGATAGAGGAAGGATTTGAAGAGTTGAAAAAAGCAATTTGTACAGCTCCTGTTTTGAGGATTCCAATTATGCTGAGGAGTTGTTCTTATTCTCGCATATGAATGGGACAATCATGACTGCAGTGCTTACACAGATGGCCACATTGGGGTACAAGCCTCTATCGTATTACAGTGGGATTTTAGATCCAGTTATTAAAGGACATTTCCCTTGCGAACAGTCATTGGCAGCCACCACTTTCGCAATTGAGAAGTAATCAAGCATTGTGATGGGCTGTTCTATGACTTTTTTTGTGGAGCATGCTCTGTTGGCTATTTTAGAAAAACTCAAAGGTACATTGACATCTCAGAGAGCTTCTGCTTATGAAGTAATGATTTCGAACCCAATGATCAAAATTGTCAGCTGTAAAATAGTGAATCCTGCCACGTTTATAGCTGAGCCAGTGACAGAGAGTGACCATGTGCATGACTGTGTGAATTATGTTGAATTTTCTGATGATATACCTTCCATAAAAGAGAATGCATTCCCAGGATGTGAAATTCTCTTTGTTGATAGTTCTTCGAAAATGTATCAAACTAGTGGAGAAAAGCATTCTGGCGCAGCTGTAGTGAGGCATAGAGCAAATGGCAAATTTGAAGTGGTAGCAAGTGCAAGACTACCGTCTCACTTTATTTTGGTGCAAGCAGCACAATTGGTAGCGCTCATTGACACGCTTGAGAATCACTAAGGGCAGGAAGTGAAGGTGTACAGTGACTCTGCCTATGTGACGTCAACCACACACGAAGGGCTAGCATGTTGGAAAAGGAGGGGCGACCTCTGTGTGGATAGCACTCCAGTGCAGCATGAATCTTTATTGGACAGGCTTGTTAAAGCACTACAACTCCAGTAGCCATAGCAGTTGTTAAAAGCGCTGCTCACTCTAAGCGAACAGACTTTATTTCTTGCAGGAATTAAGCCACAGATACAGAAGCCAAAAGGGTTGCATATTCACGTGATATCTCAAGTTTCGATACTCCAAATGTTAGAGAGAAAGTAGTCACAGTTATGGTGGTGTAAGAAGGGTTTAATACATTACTGAAAGCCAATTAATGGAAATTCAAGGAAGTGCACCACAGGAAGAGTGGGAATTATGGAATTGAAGGGGGTGGTCCTTATCCCCCACAGAAGCACTATGGCAAAAGGACAACACTGGAAATCCGGTGATGCCAGTAGCATTATTAAAGGTTGCGCTTAAAGAGCTGCATTACCTGCGCATGTAACTAGGGAAAGCCTTGCTACAACGATTGCGGAAGACTGGTTTATTCCAAACTTGTTAGAACACGTTGCATTTTATCTAGTAAACTGCATCGTATGTCAAAACTTTACCACTGGGCATACACTGAGAATGATTAGAGGAGTAATTCCTTGACCGAATGGTCCTTTTCAGCATTTACATATTGACTATGTTGATATGCTGTGTAGTGGATACAGGTATCTGATAGTGGTGGTGTGTCCCTTCCCCAGGTGGATCGAGGCAGGTCCGTGTACACACCCTTATGCCACTTGTGCAGCAAAGTTTCTAGTACGCAAAGTCTTTCCAAGATGTTGTGTTTGTGAAGTGCTGAGATCCGATAATGGGCCACATTTTGTCAATTAAGTATTTGAACAGATAGGGCTTTTATTGAACATTAAGCATACGTTTTCTTCTGCTTATCACCCACAAGCAAACAGGATATGTGAGAGACTCGCAACCTCCTTAAAGAAAGGATAGCCAAGATAAAACTGACACTGAAAAGAGGATGGCTGTATTGCCTGCTCATAACTTTATATGCCCTAAGGAATCAGCCTGGTGCAGACCATCACCTCACCCCCCATAAACTAGTAACAGGGAGGCAAATGAGAACGCCCCTTACACCTGCATCAAGGAGTAGAAGTGATGCCCAGAGCACAGCAAAAATGTTAGGAAATGAATTAAATGAATATTTGACATGTATGATGTCTAGCATCTCTCTCATTTCAGATCAACTCAAGTACTAAGGGGGTCGGTCTCAGAACACAGATGAAAACCATTCAGCAACCGGATCAACTGAATTATCGGCACCTAAACTGTTTATTGGTGACACAATATTAATCAGAAAGCGGGTGATACAATGAAAGGATAAGAAAGGGAAATAAGTACCAGAATGCTGGGAATGAGGTCAACTACTAATCAAAGGAACTATCCTTACTCCTGAGGGATGGGCCGATGGACTAATCCTGTGCAAGGCAATAGCATTGTTAGGACAATGGGAAGCAGTTGTGGTGAATGCAGAAAAAGAATGCAAGGACTAAGATCACAAGGTTATTAACGTGGGTCGATGATGAGGTGGACCATTGCAGATATTATCCCCGAAGAATGTGTTTCTATGCTTAAGAAATAATGGCACGATAAAAGTTGGAGAAAACCTCAAGCGTGGTCATGCTTATGACATCCCAGTCATGAAGGGAGGAACAGCAGTCCTAATGGACCACTACTGAGCCTGTGGAACAAGAGCATACATGAAGTTGCCACCAGAATGGGGAGGAGTTTGTTCATTAGTACTGATGAACATACCAGCCCTAGTAGTACCACAAAGCGACCTGCAGATCACAGATTTTCCTAAAATGGATACACACCCGAGAAATAAAAGATTGCTTAAGCTTTCTGACAAAAGAGAGAGAATTATTTCTCAGCAAAATCAATAGAAGCCTATCGTGACATTCCAGATGAGCATACATTAATCAGCAGAACGGAAGTGATATTTACAGCTATATACATTCCAGGAATTCAAATTGCAGTAAACGCCAAGTGGTTACAAATCACTATGTGGGAGCTGCTTGAAACAATCAACACGATAATAAAAGGATATAATGCAATCAAAGAAGAACTGAGAGCCATCCGACCCATGGCCCTCCAGAACAGTTATGTCCTGGACTTAATTACAGCAATGAAAGAAGGCGTGTGTGTCAAGATCGGGCCTTCCTGCTGTCCATACAAACCTGCCCACGATGGAGAAAATAGAACCCTGACAGAAGCAATAACTATGCTGTAAACCCTGCATACAAAGATGATGAAAGAAGTAGACGAGACTGAGGATGAAGATCGGTTTTCGTCCCTGTTTTCATGGATCCCAACCTGGTTGGTGAATGCCTTCAAAATCCTTGTAGCAATACTACTGTTCATGTTGCTGGGATTCTGTCTTATAAGAATAATCATAGGACAGTGCAAGAAAACAGCAAATAAAGCAATTGGGATGAAGATAATGATTGATGTGAATGCTGTGACTGACGTACACACACAGACCAAAAACAGCACCCGTGAGCACCTGATAGAAAGTCCTCTGGCACCCCCTGCAACAAAGTTTTATTACCCAAAGGATAATAAGAACTATGGAGGATGTTAGGTGTTCTGTCAACCGACTAGGGAGTGCTGCATATGACCTGGAGGGAGGTGACTAAGATATGGATCCAAAAGAAATCATTCTGTGGAGTAAACATGAAGAAAATTGAGGAGGAGGTGGTCGAGGACTCAGAGATGCAGACGTGTAAGTCATTGATAGAACCCGCCCCCTCACCTCCAATATACTGGATGAGGAACAAGAAGACACTGTGCATGACACCAGGTATCCTTCCAATGCTGCATTAAATATATGAGAGACTTTATGCACTCAGACAAATGTACCGAATGTACCCTCAAACTGAAGTGGTAGCAGGAGATTTGCAGACACCACTGAATAGCAAAGAGCTGTAAAGGCAATCTGACAGGTAAAAAGTAACGTCATAAGGAGAAGATACGATGACACACAGAAACAATACAAGAATACTTAAAAAAATTAACATGTAACTGAAGAAACAAAGTAAACGTATATGAGTGAGAAGAAACCATATATATATAAAGAAGATAAGTAACCAGTTAAGTAGTTAATGTATAAATGCAGAAACGCAAGATAGATGAGTCACATAGAAGCTTGCTGCAGTAAAAAATATAACAGAGGGAAATCGGTCATGTTGAAAAAATGGATGTGGGCTCTAATATGATATGATAGGTCATTTATAACATGCTTAATACCCAGAGATTTCTCAGCGCGGACCCGGGGATGGAACCTGTGGTGCTCCATGTCATCTTGCTTCCAAGGCGAGCACGTTGCCCCAGAGGTATCCTCTGAATAAAAGTAAGCACGAATCTTGAAGGAGAGAGACCAGGGCTGCAGGACTGAAAAATGCTGGAAAATGCATTTGCACACCAACAAAGGCTTGCTGTTGGCCAGAGATCAAGGATGCCACAGCAAGAGCAACTGTTGGGTACAAAGGGAGTCAACAAAGATAACAACATACGCAGGACATATTTCTCTTAGATAAAGTAAATGAGCGAACATTTGTGAATGCCACATATTGAACAATTAAAGATTCAGAAAGCATATGTGAGATGGAGCAACCAAGTTTCCAGAAGCCAAAGAGAGTCATGACACTCAGGATAATTGAATCAAATAGCACTAAATAGAAAAGCGAAATGGACAAAATCATGGTCTCTTCACATGTGGTGCAAAACCAGAAAACAGGGCCTATTCATAAGCTCCAGACGAAAATTGTACTTTAACTCCCCTTAAAGTGCCAGGGAAGAGAATATTCAGCAAGGACAAGTACATAGAAAAAACCTTGGCTGAAGGCTTGGTTGATGAGAGATGGTAGACTAATTGGGCAAGTAGGCAGAAGTCCGACGTTGTTCTGTGCACTTGCTTTTCGTTTCGCTTACGTGCTGCTAACAAGCCGAATGTCCAAGGTTGGGAGAGAATGCCAACCAATCATGAGGGCCGATGCAATGGTGAACATACATTGTTGCAAGGGACAATCTGCTGTTGTTATGCTGCTATTATCTGTATTATACGTAGTTAGAGGGAGGTTCAAGGTATGCCTGCCAGATAAAGGGCAGCCAATTATGTTATTAAAACCTAAACAAGTTGTACATCTAGATGTTCCTTTAACCAATCCCTCCCTCCAATAGGTTTTATTATTGGCCACGTAGGGTGACGTCATAACTGACCCACATTGAGCCCTTGTCTAATCAAAATGTAATCGAGATTGTGTGGATTACGATTTGCTGTTTGCCAGGTTTCCCAACTTTGTTGAGCTGATATTAAAATAGTATTTTTCCATATTCTTTGAGTCTATTCAGGTATTTGGGTTCGAGATCATTTATTATAGTAATCCCATTCTGTGCACAAGAACGCTCAAAGGGGCTACTGCACACAACAGTGTTGGTTTGTGTATAGTATTTGATAAGCTTTTCCAGGCAAAGCTATTATATGGCTGAGTAATCACACCAGGTTTCAGCAACTGTTGCCATCTTATCGCCAAGAAGTACTGTTGTGGCATTGCCTGCCAAATGCTCATCCCATGCATAAATACAAATTAAAACTGTTGGCTTTGCTAATGCTTATTTGTTATGATTAGCAGAGGCCAATAAACCGGTCGCAGAGGAATTTGCAGGTCCTCATCCCTTCCCTCTATTGCATCATCTAGTTTTTGCTATGGAAAGAAGCCACAAGAATGGGCTGTTGGTATGCATATATTGCCATTAGCCCAATGCTCCATCAGACGGTTTTACCCAGCTGTAAATTAGAGGGCCATCATTTTGAAATGGGCCCCCTACACAGCTCCAGATGGCCCTGGACGGGGGGCATGACACATGAAGACTCTCGGGGTGGTAACCCCCTCAGTTTCAGAAGAGAAAAATTGAAAGCAGTGCAGATAATGGCCATGAGAGAAGTGCAGCACACAGTGAAAGCATGGCACAGTGAGGCACGACAAGAGGTCATTGATGGGGGTAGGTATGGAGAAGGAGGAACCAGCAAGGGGCGACGTACCAAAGTGGACAGGGTGGGCAGGGATTGGGCTAACGTAGAAGTCATCAAGGTGCATGACTTCATGGGTGTCGGCAGAAAGAGGATGACGTGCACACACATAAGAATTTGTGCAGGTGGGACAGCAAAATAATCAGGAGAGAAGAGTTGCTGAGGCAAATTTATGATGAAAGGAATACGCCGACTTGATTTACAATTATCGGTGGACCCTGACCATATTTCTGCTACTCTTATATTCTCATTTATTCACTCATTCATAACCGGGAGCTAGTATATAGTGTTCCGCAAATCTAGCTTCCGCATTAGATGCAAACAGATCATTGTGTCCATTATTTATGGCCTATTATGCTTTAAATGTTGAATACAGAGTGTCCAAAAAAAAAAGCTTTAAATTCACATAGGTGTGTTTGTTTGACATCGGTTGGCCTGGGGAGCCAAAGGTAGCTGTGTAAATCTCACCAGGCTCTTCTAGGCCACAAGCAGGGCCTAAATAGTTCCCACCTCCCCTATATTTCGAATCCTGCTTGTTTTTATTTTTAAAAGTATCGACACACACACACAGCACACACCCAGCACTGCCTCACAAGGTGAGACCGAGAGGACTAAAGAAAATGATTACTGATACCTAGCACACCACATACATGTACGTGCTTGGTGCTTAGAAATGCACCTCCAATGGGCTAGTGTATTGTTAAATCGGAAAAAGAAATCTAAAATCACAAATCTAGCCTTGTCCTACTTTCCCTGAAGTCATCACAGCTGCTAGTGCCCTTCTATCATACTCTTGACCACTAAAAAAACATCTCTTTAGATCTCTTCTACTCCAGGGTGAAATCCTCTTACTCCTCTGTGCTGTTCTCAGCTGCCCTTTCCTGTCATCTCTGCTACTCCAGGGTGAAATCCTTTGACCCCTCTGTGCTGTTCTCTCTGCCCTCTCTTGTCATCTCTGCTGCTCCAGGGGGACATCCTCTAACTCCTTTGTGCTGTCCCCTCTGACCTCTCCTGTCATCTCTGCTACACCAGTGTGAAATCCTCTGAATCCTGTGTGCTGTTCTCTCTGCCCTTTCCTGTCATCTCTTCTACTCCAGGGTGAAATCCTCTGACTACTCTGTGCTGTTCTTTCTACCCTCTCTTGTCATCTCTGCTACTCCAGGGGGAAATCCTCTGACTCCTTTGTGCTGTTCCCTTTGCCCTCTCCTGTCATCTCTGTTACACCAGGGTGAAATCCTCTGACTCCTCTGTGCTGTTCTGTAAGCGATATTCAATCAACACTACAGCTAAGTCAATGCCTAGTCTGGGATGCTGAGGAAAACCCTTATTGATGTTTTTTATGTCCAGTTCAGTACTCTGGATGACAACCCTTGTATAACACCCCCCTCTTAGAATCCCCCTGACCCCACTGAGCCAAGAAGTAGGTTTGTTTTGCAAATTTTAAAGGTTTATTTTGACAATTCAACAATATATATCTATCACACTTTATAAATAAATTGATAACTGATATCATACTTCAGAATATGACCGTGATCAACAATGGATAATGTTACAGGGGTACACTGATTTGGTTACTTGGGAGTAGTGTAGAGGATGAGGTAGCTGAAAATGCTTGATGGTTTCAAGGAAATGCAAGGTGGAATAAAATGCAGTACAGAAATAACTTGTTATGATTTTAGCAAAAGGTAATATGATCACTTTTTCTTTTGACAATTCACTCCCCCCTATGCAATACAAGAAATGGAAGGGGAGCACACAGTCTTCAAGAATCCCAACAAATCACACTTTATAATGCAATACACAGTTCCAGTTCCCCCAGCAAGCTTAGAGAAAATAGGTATGAGTTTTAAACACAGGCAAATTACTTTAATGTGGTTTGCAAGGAAGTGAAAAGGTGCTAAAATAGCTTTTAATTCCCTCTAGAGGTTCAGGGTAGGTGATGGCTACTTTATATTAGTTCAGGCTCACTTTAACAATACTCTATGAATGATTAGCAGATTGCAAACGAATTTTAGCAAAGAGAAGCAAAAAGCTGCTGATTTTTACAGATGAAGAAATCGGGCCAAATCGCAAATCGCGGTAAATTTCGCGAGTGCGTGTCTCGCGATTACGGAGGCACTATAAAGAGCAGTCGGTTCTAGGTCCATTGGAAAGCCTAGAATACCAGCTTTAAAATGATAAATTTCGTTCCTAGCCCAAACAGGTCAAGAGATACGGACGATTTAATAAAGGTAGATTTTCGGATTTAAAGTAAAACTCAAAATGACAGATGACAGCTCGCAGCTTTAAAATGACAGATGACACGATCTCTAGGAGGCAGTCTTACTTAGGTTAAAATATTTTGAATTAGATTATTTTAACTAAGAGATTGGGTTCTGCACAGTTCTGGCGGATACTCACTCCTAATTTTGAAATGAATGAGCCTCGTCCCGGATCTGGTCAACTGGACTGGACTTCGGGCGGTTCTGCTCACAGCGTCTGGGTCAGCTCTGCTCTGCTGGTCTAGCCTCTCTGGATACAGCACGGCTCCTGGTTCTGGATGTTTCTGTCACAGGGTTCTAGGCCAGAATCAAACAGCTCAGTCCGGCTATTTGAAGAGTTCAGTTGCAAAAGATTTTGAGGCCTGCTGACAAATACTTTTGCTTGCAGTGGGCCTTCTTGGTTCAAAGTTCTGTAGTCTCTGTTTAGCTTGGAAGTCTAAGTGTTGGATCTCTGGATGTGAAGTCGTCGGTCAGCACGCTCCGCAGCAAATGGAATTGAATCTCTCTACCTATCCCAGCAGTCTCTTTTTATGTGTTTTAAAAAGTGGGTGGAGAGGCTAGCATCACTAAGCCTGCCCCTCTCTTGATTTGATAGGTCAATAGATTCTTCGGTCCCTGATTTGGGAAGGGATAGTGTGTCAGAGTGATGTCATTTTTATGACCTGCAGAAATGACACTCCCCTGGTCAATGTGCACACAAATCTATTCCTGATCCAAATACATATTTCCCAGGTACACAGTTGTTTGACATCACATACACACGTCATATATTGCTAAAGATAGTCCCTGTCCCGACTCTGGCGTTTCTAGGAGCTTGCATTCAAAAATGGCAACTTATTTTCGGTTTTAGTGGGTTTTGCAACATTGGTTTTTCATCAAAAATTATACAAAGGTACATTTCCCTTCCACATATATCCCAGTAACTTTCCATGTCTCTAGCTTAAATACAGTGTCTACAATATTCATAATTAGCGGGGTTTTGCCCCAGAACATGGTACAAATCGGAGTTTGGACTCAAATTGTGAGGATATTTTCCATACTAAGACTCTCAAAGTTGTACATTCTTGTCATTTGGTTACAATAAGTTATCACAGTTTCTATCAAATATATATTTGTTGCAATTCAACTCCCCAAAGTGTTTGGGTCCGCCTCCAGAAGTCTGGGTGGGTCAGTGATCACATGTCTCTCCTTGCTGGTAGAGGGCTGTTGACAGAAAACACTCAAAATTAACATACCCCATTCAACTGAAAGGGGCTATTGTCTCTCTCCTCCAGGCTGAAGGGGAAACCCCCTCCCTCTCACTCAGAAGGGCCATGTGATATCCTGCCTCCTGTTGTGAGCCTCTGGGGTGTTAAGAGTTCTCAGCCTCTTGGCCTCTGGGAACAGCAGGTGGCTAAGATTTTTTTAATTAACCCACAGGCCTTTGAAGTCCAGTTGACTCAGGTCCCTTTGTCAGCCAGTTCTCCTGTCAGAGTTTATACTGCTAGCGCCTCCTTGTGGAATTTGTCGGTACTGCATCCATTTTTGGGATCTGTCTTGAATTACTGCATTTCAATAGAGTGGTATTTTGCTTGATATAATAGGACCCTTGCTTAACATTGTTTTGATGGCATCCTTACAGTAGAGTGGTGATGTGGAACCCGCCACAAGAAGGTTGTATCTTTGGAGTGGTATTGTGCCAACTGCGCGGTTCTCCTGGACTCTGGGATGGAATGATGGGCGGCGGCAGCTCATCCCCACATCTACCCAGTCTATTGATTCAGCATGGGTAAAAACCCTTGACAGTTCTCTCTGCCCTCTCCTGCTACACGAGAATAAATCCTTGGACTCCTCTGTGCTATTCTCTCTGCTCTCGCCTGTCCTCCCTGCTACTCCAGGGTGAAATCATCTGACTCCTCTCTGCTGTTCTCTCTGCCCTCTCTTGTTATTGCTGCTACTTCAGAGGGAAATCCTCTGACTCATCTGTGCTGTTCTCTCTGCCCTCTCCTATCATCTCTGCTACTCCAGGGAGAAATCCTCTGACTCCCCTGTGCTCTTCTTCCTGCCCTCTCCTGTCATCTCTGCTACTCCTAGGTGAAATCCTGACTCCTCTGTGCTGTTCTCTCTGCCCGCTCTTGTCATCTCTGCTACTCCAGGAAGAAATCCTCTGACTTCTTTGTGCTATTCGCTCTGCCCTCTACTGTCATGGCTGCTACTTCAGGGAGAAATCCTCTGACTCCTCTGTGCTGTTCTCTCTGCTACTCCAATGTGAAATGATCTGACTCCTCTGTGCTGTTCTCTCTGCCCTCTCTTGTCATCGCTGCTATGCCAAAGTGAAATCCTCTGAATCTTCTTTGCTGTTCTCTCTGCCCTCTCCTGTCATCGCTACAACTCCCCACTGCCTGTAGAGGAGCAGCCGAATGCCTCTGCAGGAAGTCCCGCCCCCCCCACCTGTATGCTGGAGGCCTGAGATTGTGCCATGCTTGACACCAGCAGTTGTGACCATTCTGCTGCAGAACTTTGATTAAAGGTATCCATTAAGAAAATCTTATCAGATGTACTCTCGAAGAGATGACAATCTAATGGAGGAAATCTCCAAAGGAATATGAAAAGAGTAGGAAAGGGAGCTGAGTCATAAAATGCGAAGTATGACGCACAGAGAAGGCTGGCTGAAGAAGATGCACGACCCTTATAGAAACTGATGACGACATAAAGTTGAAGATGACTTGCACTAGAGGTGGGCACAAGATGTCCACCTGACAGTAGAGACCCAATCACAACCCAACCCCAACCCCTTATAGAAAGTATACGCAGATGTTCTCCTTGAGCCTGTCACAACTTGTCGTACGTTTTTTGGATTTGCTACGTAGTATGACATCACGTATGACACATTTTGCTATATAAATGTAATTTTTTATGCAATGTAATGAGAGACTCGAGGGAACGTTTGTTGATGTCTTTTGTAACTCCCTGTTTTACACAATAATAAAACAGAAACACTTTGCCATCTTCATGAGTTGGTTTGATTATTTGGTGTCAGAGTTATACTGCATCCCATCCATTGCACGCATGTTACCAAAAGGGCTCTAAAAGCTCACTCCCATCACTTATCCCTTTGTTGACTTCATTCTGTATGTTCTGGAATATTTGAGTTGCGCTCCACTTCCTTTCGGCTGGTGTTGGTGTTATTCAAAATACTTTAATTAATACATTAAATAGTATATAATGGTCACAGAGTCTGTCCATACATTTTCAATTACCGAGCAGACACGCTAAGGGTGGGGGAATGGGGTTCCCCCATAGGTGTATGCAGCTCTAGGCACCTAACCTAATAGTGAAACATTAGAGAAAGAACCTATATATGCATGGCTATTCACTGCCATACTTTAAAGCCTCAAGATGGATGAATGCGTTGGTAATTCAGTGAAAACGTTTCTCATCGGGTAGATAGTGTTCCAATCAAATTGCAAGGTTCGGAATGTGACTGGTGTGTGCCCTTGTTACCTATGGGATCGTAGCTTCTGGGGGATGTGGTGGGTGGGACACCACTCCAGTGTTGCTCAATTGTAGTTCTGAATGTACTGGTGTGTGCCCTTGTTGCCTACTGGAGCGTAGCTTCTGGGAGGATGTGGTGGGTGGGACACCACTCCAATGTTGCTCAGTTGTGGTTCTGAATGTGAGTGGTATTTGCTTGTTACATGTACTTGCGATAGCCAAGGCTTGCGAATTAGGAAACCCACCTGAAATGCCTGAGACCAAATTCATGGAGGAGAACGGCCCTATATGTGAAATGTAAAATATCCCTTTAAAGTTTGTAATGCAAGAACTTGTCTGCTTGCCTCATTGTCGATTTGTAAAACAGAGCTTCGGAGTGTACCCTGGCCCCACCCCCCACACTAACCCTCTTTGTGACTCTCTTTTCCAGCGCCTCTCCATTGCAAAAGAGTTTGGGGACAGAGCTGCTGAGAGGCGGGCCTACAGCAACTTGGGAAATGCCTACATATTTCTGGGAAAATTCGACATGTCCGCCGAATATTACAAGTGAGTGTCATCTCTGTCCCCCTCGCCGGGAGTAATGGACCAGTGTGTACAGCAAAGCAGAGAACGAGATCAGAATGTCTTTCTGAGAGCAACATGTTCGAAGGTTTCACCATATGGAAAGGTCTTTAGTAAGGGAAGGCGGGTGACCATACTACGAGGTGTGGGAAGGAGTATGTCGTGTGAGTGCAGGTGCTGCTTTCAGAGTAGCAGGATACTGTGTTCACCCAACAACAATATCCTAGGCATACCTGCCTACATTTGAAAATCAAAAACCCTGAGATTTATGTCCCGCCCACAGTCACAAGACTCCGCCCATTTGCACATGGCTCCACTCACACACCCCACCCACCGGTCAGTAAACTCGGCTGTTGTAACCGTCATTAGAAATACGTTTGCACTTTACAGTGGAATGCAATAAATGTGAATGTCCAAGGACATTAGCCTGCGCCAGACAGGATCTAGATGCAACATGAATGTTAACAATTGCCACACTCAGATACATTTGTTGCATATTAACAAGTACCACATTTAGATAAAACAACGATCATTAGCCTACGCCAGACCCAGATAGAATTGTGATTGTTAGCAAATGCCACACTTAGAGTTGTGAACCTTAGCCTGCATCACATCTAGACAGGTTGGTAAACTGTCAGCAGATACCGCACTTAGATAGAACAAATATTATCAGTAACTTCTACCTAGAAATTGCTCCTGCTGCATTGGTTCATAAATCCACGCAAACACTCCCATGCCATATCATTACACTTAGTCTCTACTTCACCATCACACAATTAGAATGCAGCTATACCCCTGATCAGTTCGGCCTAGCTGTTCACATACTAACATTACCCCATAAACACCTCATCACTAATAAAACGCAGCTATCCCATGACATTCCGGCCTACCTGCTCACATAGGCGTTCCTCAGGCCTAACGCCGCCAGAACCCAGTCTGGGTGTCCACCCACCAGACTGCACACATTCAACTGATATCTTCTCCACCTAACGCTAGGATGCAGCTACCATCTGGCAATTACATCAGCTGTACACATAACTGGTGCACCCACGAACCCTACAACATTTTCTCTCTTTACTGACCTGGACTGCGGTCCCTGAGGGCGTTCAATCTACCAGCGCTTTGAGATCATACCAATGATATATAGAGCGCTATATAAATGCCAAATAACATAACATAACATGCATAACCACCCAAATTGCATAGGACGAATGGCAATCGCCTTCCATAAAAGCAATACACACACAAAACCAACAGAGGATATTTTCCACAAATAATGTTTTTGAAAACGTTAACGTGTGTGCATGTTTTAAACTGCAAGAACCAATACAAAGGTTTTCCCTGGAACTTGCAGTACCGAAATTGGACATTTCACCTTAGTTGTTTATGCTTCAAGAGGTTATATAGTGCGGTGATGGGGTGTCCAGCCTGCAAACCTGATGGCTGGGGCTCAATCCCTGAGGTCGGCTAATTCATGCATTCAAAGAGGACCTTCAATGTTTATCATTTTAGCTGGGGGCCCGAGGCCACCCTCTGAAAAAGTGTGTGGACTCCGTCCACCCGCGTGTACCCTCAACTTGAGCCCTGGCAAACTGGCCAAAAAGAATGGAAGCTGAAAAAATAGGAATACTGCTTTCAATCCGGTGTCATTAATGACACCGGATTGGAAGCAGTATTCTATGTTATTTTTTGGTTGCTTCAGCTTTCATTCTTTTTGGCCAGTTTTCCTTATGTTTTAGTCGCCCTTCAATTTAGGGCGACTAAAACATAAGTCAAATTGGCCAAAAAGAATACAAGTTTTAGCAAAATAAACGCGGTAATACTGCATTCGTGCCGTTTCCAGGTCTCGTCCAATCCTCCATCCGATTGGCTGCAAAAGGCTGCTGCCTGTAGCCAATCGGATTGAAGATTGAACGGGACACGAAAACCCAGAGACTCCAGGGTCTTCCCCGGAGACCCGGAGAAATGGCAAAACACCTGGAGTCTCTGGGGAAAACCTGCAGGTTTGACAGGTATGTTCCCAGGTTTGTAGCCAGGCCGGCTGTATAGTGGAGCTAGTTCGTGGGCCCAACAATACATTTACGTGTGAGCTGTGTCTTGTACATGAGCCCTTAAAAATGCAACCCTGGAAGTCCCAGAATACAAAGAAAAGACAAGACTGAGCTATTGACACCAGCCATTGAACAACTAAAAATCTCAAGCATTTTAAAAGTTGCCCAATGACTTCTTGTCGCAATTTTTGTAGTCCAGTGTTCATGGTATTCAGAGAAAATATCGGGAAAAAAGCTGAATGCGCATTTAGTGCACATTTGGCAGTTACGAAAATACTGAATCCTATTTTACCGAATGAGTGGAGTGGGAGTGTCCTCCGCTCCCCATATTCGGTAAAATGGGATCCAGTGGTTGCGGGTGTGGCCCCCACTTGCATTGGTTGGATGGCGGGGGACAATCAAGTTCCCCAAAAAAACACTGAAAAAAGGACCCTGCGGCGCAAGTTCTGACCCACGTTGGGAATGGGGAACTGACGTCGCAGACGGAGGGGGAGTCGAGGCACGGTAAAGAAGTGTGCCGCCGAAAAGTAAGTAGGGGGCAAAGGGGCAGCGAGTAGGTGGAATGCAGGAAAATTTGATCTGCGATCACTGCACTGTGCCATTTTCGGATCCAACATTATCGTCGTCGAAATTTCGTGCCGTGGAGTGATCACATAGATCCGTGTTAACATCCATTTGTTTCAGCTGAAGGTTATGAAACCACAATCGCCTTGATACACCAGTGTAAGTGAAAGCATGTGCAGTTGCACAGTGGCATGGTGTCATGTGGTCACCCTAGACATTTTGCTCCCCCATCGTAGTCATCTGAACCTAGGCTTTCTGTCTTGCGTGGCTACACTTTAAGTGATTGTAGCCAAATTGCTGTATTTATGTAAGGTTCTTAAATCATTCTGTTAAGTGTCAGACTAGGTGGGCAACTGTCCAATCTGCTTTGCTGGTGGTGTTTCATTAACCTTTCCGGATCAATGCCGGTCTGGGATTTTTTTTATCTGTGGGAGTGGAAGGTGGCCAGCAAGCATGCCAGACACAGGTTCCGGTCCCACCTGGTGATATATGAGTGGTGATGGGGGGAGCGAATATCCCTCTAAACGTGTTCTGTGGTGGAAGTCTTTCCTGAAAAGACCCCTTTGCAGCCGACCCCTGAGCCTTTGCTAGTTTGCCTGTTGCACAGAGAATCTCATTCAAGTTGTTCCAGAGCTGGGAACTTTGAACACCTAGGGTCACAAAGAAGCGGACATCTAAAAATAGCGAGCTACTGGGGACACATACAAAATCCTAGCACACAACACGTGCTTAAAATTGGTTGAGATGAAGGGTGTGTTCAGGAAATGGGCCAGGCTAAACCAGACCTTTATGGGGAAATATTGCGAGGATTGGTACAATCCAAATGACCCTATTGCGGAAGCAGCTTTCCTTATTCTGCAAGCTCCCTGCCGAGTCTCTTTCTGGTAGACACAACGCGTCCCATGACTTTTTATGGGGAGTAGGTGCCAGGGCTAAACTCCCTCTGGCTAGGTCCACGAGGGGGCTTTAGATATCATAGGATAGGGCCTCCCCCACTGAGCACTTCACCACTGAATCAACATGGACACACAGTAGACACACAACTGGGTTGTTAATTAAGGACATCTCCATCTGCCCCTCTCCAATGGAGTGTCTATTGTCTATGTGTAAAAGGCTTCTGACGTCCTAAAACACACGCTTTTATAATGCAAAGCTTTGCTCAAGCTTCTAACTGGCCTGGGGCATTACCTGGCCTGGTAATGCCCCCCTGCTTGGGTTATATTGCTTAATTACATCACTCCACCAATCAAGTAGTTTTGGCGGCATATCGTAGACTTTCTTTTTCTTAGATATGCTCTTTTATCACAAAAAGAAAAAGTGACCCCAACATGTGAAGGCAGGAGGTATAAGAGGTACACTCGCTATTAATAGAGTGCAACTTGCCTGCAATGTGCATGTGTGTATGACCGATTCAACTGTACCATCGTCGGATGGATATGTGATCATAATGGGACAAGACAATAATAATGCCGTAAGCCTGTGCCCGGAAGGCTAGACAAGTTGCATGCTCTAGTTTCTGACCCAAGCACACTGAATGTTTTTGAGTATGCTGTAAAATTGTTTTTTTTTTGTTATCACACTTATAAAGGCAGTATCTGTTTGAAAGCAGCAAGGTTGTACTGCTTGTGTGAAAAGTTTATTTGTAACTATATCACACAATAAATAAATAAATGCAATAATGGAAAAGGCGGAACCAGAACAGACAGAAGTGTGAGAAGAACCTCTTGTTGAGGGAATCGTGCCTTTGGGGAAACGCTGTGATGAAGATTGACCGCTGGAAGATGGGCTTCAGGTCCTTGATGGAGGCAGCCCACTGGAGTTTGGATTTCTCAAGTTTGAATACAGGCTTTGATCGGAAGAGGTTCGGTGATGTCGTCACCTCCAAACTTTTCACCACTCTCTTCTCATTAAATGCAAGCATGCATTACCTCCCTCCCCTGCTCTCCAAGGCCTCTCCACCATCTGCTTCCAAGATTTCCCAGCTTCTCATCTCCTCTGGCATCGGCATTGGACCAACTGTCGTGTGGGAAAAATGTGCGGGAGACTGATCTGGGCGTGGAAATTACAGATCATGATTGGAACCTGATCTGAGCACGTGCTCACTGTCGGAAGGTGGACCTTATCCTCTACCAGTCCCAACAGAGGGCGATGAATTACTTGTATTGGTCACCCTGGCGGAACTGCGCCCCTCTAAAAACTCTTAGTTCTGCAAGTAGGCCGTTGGCAAGACTTGCCCATATGTCCTCGACTTGCCGTAAGGTCAAGTGGTTATGGAAATGCCCCCTCGTTTTGAGGTAAAGCCTTTCTCGAGTACGCCCACCGCCTGGATTCTGGGCCCACTGACCCCACAGCTACTGTGGTCCTTTAAAGCCTTCATTGTAGCCAAGAAGCAGAGATGGCACTAAACTATCCTACAAGGACTGGCTGCAAAGGGAGAACGTTTTGTTTCAGAGGAGAGAAAAGCTTGGGGATTATGATCTTGCGTGGTGTCCATTTAGTCCATAATACATTAAATCAATGTAAGAAATGTATTTGAAGTGATACATTTATGGATAAAGTACAACTTTTCTGGTTTAAATATATGCAGAATAGCCAAACGCACTCCCTAAAAAACTCAGCTGAGACACGAACAAACAAACTCTGTGTTTAAAACCTAGTGATTCATCTCGCTAGAATAATCCTGTTCTTTTCGCTGCCAGGACATTTTGTTGTGTTGTACCTTATGTTTCCCTGGTCCTGGACAGAGTAGGGACTGACCCTCACGTGCACTGGGGATCCTGGTGGCCTTTATACTAGATTTAGTTGTATAGACCTAGTGTAGGAGGTGATGAGCTTTAGGGAAAGCAGATCACAGTTTCCCTTTAGTTTATTTATTTATTTTTTGTATTTGTAAAGCACACTAGCAGCCCGCGGGGCATCGAGGCACCGTTGCATAAGAATGTCTTAGTTACATCGGGATACTTGGCTCTTGGTTACAGTGAGCATGATACAGTTCCCACGAAAGGTACAGAGAGTCAGACTGGAGAATGCAATATTAAACACGATAGGTTAGATGAACAGCATGGTTTTAATTAGCTTCGTAAAGGCTAAATGAGGTTCAACATTTCTAACCTGAGGGGGTATGGCGTTCCAATGAGTCGCTGCCAAAACTGGGAAACTAGAGCCTCCTGCACGCACTCTCTGTGTTTTAGGAACAGAGATCCTATTTGGCATAGGCCATTCTTGTGGGTCTAGTAGGAACAGGCTTAACAACTCTTTGAGCCAGGTACAGCGGTGCCAGGTTGTGGATACATTTATGTGTTAGAGTGAGATCCTTGAAGACTATCCTCTTTTTAATGGGGAGCCAGTGAACCTGCTTCCTAGTTTCAGAGATGTGTTCCCTTTTGGAGATCCAAGTGGCAGCCCACAGGGCATTATTCTGGACCGTCTGAACTTTGGTAATGTTCTTAATGGACATCCCCAAAAAGAGGGCATTGCAATAGTCCTGACTAGATCCAATTATTGCTCTTGCAATGGTGAGACAGTTTTGTTCAGAAAGAATAGGTCTGGCTGCGTTGATCAATTTAGAGTTGTAGGCTAAGGTCAATGCAATGGCATTAATCTGCCTATTCATGGAGAGGTCCAGGTAGACCCCAAGGGTCTTTACAGCTTGCAATACATGAATTGACAAGTGGTCAATAGTAAAGGAGATGTATTGTTTGTCCAGTTTCCTGAAGGTGGCAGGAGATCCAATTAGCAAAAGCTTGGTTTTGTCACTGTTAAGGCATGAACAGTTTTCTGCCATCCAAGTTTGTATGGTGGAATACAAGGACTCAAGGGTAGCTATAATGGCTTCATAGTCACCTGTAAGGGGAATGTGGATCCATGTATCATCAGCATAATTGGTGTATGTGATGCCCAACGTGTCCAGTATGTGAAACAGTGGCTTGGTAAACAGGTTGTATAGGGTGGGTGAGGTGCAGGAGCCCTGTGGCACACCACATTTAATGAAGCTTAGGTGGGCACAGGCTGAGTCAGAGAAGACTTTCATAGCCCTTTCCTGCAGGAACGAGGTGATCCAAGCAATGGCCGTAGGTGAGAAATTAGCAGCAGGGGAGAGATGGTGACAAAGGGTGTTATGATCCACCAAGTCAAACGTTGTGGATGAATCAAGGAGCAGAAGGAGGGGGGGGTTTGCCCGCATCTCTGAAATTGTCCATTTGATTTTTTAAGTCTAGGAGTGCAGTTTCGGTACCGTGCCCCGGATGGAATTCCGACTGCCGGACGCCAAGCAGGTTGTTTGCCTCAAGGAATTAGATGAGAGATATCCGACATTCAGGGGTTTTCTGTATATTAATGCAACCCCACCTCTCCTGGCGCCCTGCCTGTCTGCTCTTAGGATGGTGAAACCAGGGGGAATGGCTAGGGATAGCACAGGGCCCGAGGCTGGATGTAGCCAGGACTCATTGAAGGCTAAGAAGTCCAGGTTACGTGATGCAATGAGATTGTGGATGTCGAGGGCATGGGCAGGTACTGATCTTGTATTAATCAAGGCTCCTTTTAATAGGGTAAGCTGGATGTCCGAGACTTTAGAGGTAGCTTGTCCATTATAGCTATGGTTGGTTGTATTTTGGGAGGGGACTTTTTGGCGGTGGTGGTTGGCTCAGATGGTCCGTGCTCAGACAGGCTTGTAGGGTGGGTGTGAATGGCTGGGTGTCTTACACGAAGAGCTGTATTATGGGCTGATGTGCGGCTTGCCATCCTGAGGTTTCTAGTCCAAATGGACTGAGCATAGGTTGTGAACCTGAGGGCCGATCTACATTGGAGTCTTTCATTTCTTATGGTGAGTGGGGGGGATGCGTGTGGCCAATGGTGAAGGGAGTTTGGTGCGCAGAGGATGGGGTGTGGCACTGCGGAAGGGTGTGTGCTGGGCTACTGGTCAGTTGACTGTGTTTGTGATGCTGTATCGTACAGAGCGAACCTCTGTGCAGAATCTATCCGCTATTGCTGTGATTGGCTCTGCTCGGATGCAGTCAATATGTTTTTGTGGGCTTGCGGGAGGTCTCATGGGGGAGGGGTTATGTTTATGTTGTAACAGCTGTGTCCCTAAAGTTTACATTTCGTTCTGTACCGGTGTTCAGATATTCCATTAATTTCCCCTACATATCTTAGACCTTGGTGACAATTGATGCAATAAATCATTGGTTTGGAATGACAATTAGAAAACAATCTATTTTTCCATGTTTTTGTATTAAATTGACTTGTTATTGTGTTGGTAGTTAACTTGTAGTTAAAGCAATAGTCACATGGAAAATGGCTCACCGCTTTTGATTTGTATCTTAAAACTCTCCCAAACCTTTGTTCTTGTTTAATAGCCACCCGGTGTCTGTATGCACTGTGGAAGTCTCAGCGGGCTGGGCCCAGGCACACATACGCACTCAATAATAGGCGGGACACGAGACTGCAATCGAACGTCTTCTTTATTTAAACTACAGATACTGAACTGCCCAAAATCCCCTGTGCCCCTCCCTAGCCCAACGTCACTTCCTTGTCCCCAAAGGCCGCAACAGAGGACCTCTCACACAACGATGTGGAGGAGTTGCTGATCAGGATGTTACAGCACATCCTGACATCTTCCCCTTTTTAGCGTGTAGCCTGGGGGTGTCCTTTACCCCATCTCTTCAATGAGTCTTTGTGGCTTTATGCAACTTCTCTGCGGCCTTCCATGCCTCTGTGGTGTGGCCGAGGTCGACCTTGAGGGTCTCTCTTCTGGTTCAGTTTCAGACGCCTCGTTGTATCCCAGATAGGTTCATCCCTCCATCTTCCTGCCACTTCGTCTTCTGCTCTTCATCTTCTGCTCTTCTCCAGGCCTTCTCCCTCCACTGTGATCATGCTGCCTTTTTTTTTTGTCACTGTGAGCAGCTTGGGTGCAAAGGTGGCGTCCTCCTTTCACCCCCTTTGTTGCTTCACGATCACTATGTCTCCTGGTTCCAGAGTTGACTCTTGCGCTCTTGGTTTCCCGTCTGCCGTGTCCTTCATTTTCTTCTTTCCGGCTGTGTCATTTAGTCTGGCCTGTTGCTCTAATGGCGTTGGGGTTTCTGATCGCGGGTCCTCTTGCAATCTCGTCTTGACCGGTCTCCGGAACATGAGATCAGCTGGGCACGTCCCTGTGGTACTGTGCGGAGTGTGTCTATATTCCCTTAGGAATTGGTAGAGGGCTTGTTTGAAAGGTTTGTTCAATATGTTTGCTACTTGCAGTGTCCGTTTGACATTGGCCATGAACCTCTCGACGATGCCGTTCGCTTGTGGCCATCTAGGGGTGATTTTCCTGTGTCGGAAACCCATGTACTTTGCGAAGTTCTGGAAGTCTGTGCTGGTGAATGGCGGGCCGTTGTCTGATTTTATTATTCTCAGGACTCCATATGCAGATAGCATCCTATCCACTGCTGGAATGATGCAGGTGGCGGTGGTGCTTTCAACCAGCTGTGCCTCTGGGAATCTTGAGTGTTCAACAATTAGCACCAGTACATATGTGCCATTTCGGAGTGGGCCAAACATGTCCACTGCTAGCTTGTCCCATACTTGTTCTGGTAGCGGTGATGACTGTACGGGGTTTGGGCGCGGTGGAGGGGCTAACTGCGCACAGGTGGTGCATCCCCCTACTAGTCTTTCCACCAAGGCGTCCAGCTTGGGAAACCACACCTTTTGCCTGAGTAGCTGTTCGGTTGCTGCTACCCCCCGGTGTCCTTCATGTGCCAGTTGTACCGTCTTTTCGCGAAGGGACTCGGGTATGACGACTTTGCACCCTTTTAGGATGACGTAATCCTCTGACTGAGAGTTCGTCCCTGACTTGGTCTAACCACCTGATGTCGTCCTGGACAGTTTCTGGTTCGTGTCTAGCTTGGTGCTTCATGTGGGCACGTTTGTCCAGCTGTATGCAATGCCGGACTATTCTCAGGGCCGGGTGTTGTTCCGATTGTGCGGCCAGCTCCGGCCATCCAACCGGGAGTTGTTGCAGGTGGTGTATCAAGTAGTTAATGTACGCATCCGCTATGGATGGTTGGACGGCTGCGGGTCCCATGGGGTGGCGGGACAGGTAGTCAGCCGGGTTGTCTTCTTTGCCCTGTTGATGTCTGATGACGAATTTGTAGTCCTGTAAATGCAACCCCCACCTTGCGATCCTTGGAGGCATCCTTGCCTTGGGGTCCCCGTAAATCGTTAGTAGGGCTTGGTGGTCAGTTATGATGGTGAATTCCTTTCCATATATGAATAGATGGAAGTATTCACACGCCCATACTACCGCCAGACTCTCCTTCTCCACTTGGGAGTATGCTTGTTCGGTTGAGGTGAGGCTCCTGCTGGCGTATGCTACTATGAATACCTTTGACAGATGTGAAGGGTCAGTTTGTGTGAGGATGGCTCCCAGCCCGACGGGGCTAGCGTAGACAATCAGTTCCATGTTGCATTGGGCGTCAAAGTATGCCATGTCTTCTGCTCTGGAGATGGCGTTGCGATGGCTTCGAACGCGTGTTGGCAGTCTTTGGACCACTCAAAGGGTTGATCATTGCGCGTGAGTAGACGCAAAGGGTTACTTATTGTGGCATAGTATTTTAGGTATCTGGCGCAGTAGCTGGCGAGTCCGAGGAAAGAGCGTAGCTCTGTTGTGTTGGTTGGTGGCGAGGCCGTGTTGAAGGCGGCCACTTTGTCAGGATCCGGGCGCATCCCTTTCTCGGAAAAGATGTGCCCAAAGAACCGCAGAGATCCCTTGTTGAATTCACATTTTTCCTTGTTGAGTGTGAGGCCTGTTGCTTCCAGTGCGGCACATACTCGGTGTAAGGCTACGTCGTGCTCTTCTTTGGTCTTTCCGAACACCAGCACGTCGTCCGAGTAGTTTAGGCAGTTCGGCACATGCGTATGACCTGGTGGATTTCTTCTTGAAAAATGTCCGCGGCTGAAGAGATGCCAAAGCTGAGCCTCTTGTATTGGAAAAGTCCCATGTGAGTCACGAATGTCGTGATGTAGCGAGATTCGGGGCTGATTTCGATTTGATGGTACCATTGTGGAAGTCTCAGCGGGCTGGGTCCAGGCACACATAAGCACTCAATAATAGGCGGGACACAAGACTGCAATCGCACGTCTTCTTTATTTAAACTACAGATACTGAACTGCCCAAAATCCCCCGTGCCCCTCCCTAGCCCAATATCACTTCCTTGTCCCCAAAGGCCGCAACGGCGGACCTCCCACACAACGATGTGGAGGAGTTGCTGATCAGGATGTTACAGCACATCCTGACATGCACCATTTGATCTTTAAGATTTTGGGTCTTGTCAGTGCAAATAACAGTACTGGTTGATTATTGAGACTCTTCAGTAGCCAGTGTTTCTTAGTAATTTGTTTGATTTGTATTGTATTGGACTTTAAATTCGAAAGTTAGACCAACTTGTTCTCATCCTGTTAGTGAGTATACAGACTTTGCATTTTTTCTCTAGGGTCATATATCTTATACTTTTGTTAGATCTTAATAATAATAATTTAGCATTTATATAGCGCTACAAACCCTCGGGCATCTGAACGCTGCTTATTATTACCCACGGTGTGTGGTGCTCATTTATCGACCTCGGAAGGATGAAAGGCTGAGTTTGGCCCTGCCGGTATTCAAACCCTAATCAGCAGGCTCTGCACGGATGTCAAAATGGGCACTACTACTCGCTGTGCTATCAGACCAGCTCTTTTTGATCTATTTCAAGTGATTCCCTCTCTTTTATTCTCTGATCCAAAATGTGAGCATTAAGTGTGAAGAACTCCACCTTACTGCAATTTCTTCTAATTGTCAGCCATGAGTTATCTCGCAATGCACATAGGTAAACACTAATATAATGTAGTAGTGTATTGTGGTCTGTGTTTCTGGCGGTTTAGATTACACTTTAAAAGATCCAGTAAATGGATACCAGAGTCACTTTGTGATTTTGTGAACTTAATGTGTGGTTTCTTACTGGTAAACCAATCAAAACATTACTCCGGTAATTCCTTACACCTGGACCATAATAACATCGGCATATCTTCTGCATATCTTTTCCAGTTATTAATATGAGATGGATATGGATTATTGTCCTGAAACCGGTGTTTATCTTTATGTAGAGAATTGGCAGACTAGGAGCAAAGGCAGTCCCTAGCGCTGGCCCATGTATTTGTTTGTAGTAGGTGTCTTGACTAGAAATTATTCCGTAACAGGCACATACTGTTTGCACATACTGGTTACCTGGCCACCCACTGAACCTACAGGACCAGGCTCCTGCATGACCAGTGGCCCTTACACTGCCTCCAAACCTCCCAACCACTTAGGGACTGTATCTGCAACCCTACAGTCCCCTGACTCTGCACTTATAAGCCACCTCCATGGCAGCACTTATGCATTCCTTTGCACTCTCCCCTCCCACCTCCGCCACTTATCCCCCTCACTCCCCCCACACTTGCACGATCTGAATAACACAAGGCCTAGTAAGATCATTGTTTTGTCCTCCTTTTGTCTTCCCTTCCTTGTCTTGTCGCGCCTAGAAGCACTTCTGTACAGGCACGTTATAAATGACTTCTCATATCATATCATAACTTTACTTGAGTACGATCTACAATACAGTCCCTTGTAATTTCTTGTTCATATTCTATGTTGTGCACTTCATGGCCCACATACGCCTGCAAGCACTTGTCTCAAACAGGCCAGGTGACCATTTTTTAATTTCTGTTCCGCTTTTAAGTTATGTGGTTTGGTTTGCGCAGTTGTGGCCAGCAATGGAAAGTGCTCTTGTAGCTGTGCACAATCAGCGGCTCTTTGTGAATAGGGCACACGTTTAACCACACCCGTGAAGGGATACATTAGACCATCCCATCCTTTGCCGGATGAAAATGATTTATGAATTGGCACATTCACGCTTTTCCTCTCCGTCCCTTCTAATGACATGTCTGCCGAGTAAGGCTTTATCTCAATCTTTGGCCCTTGTGGGGTGTCATTGGGGTGCCACCCTCATTTGGTGGGTTGGGGCCTCTTGCCTTTGTAGACGTGGTGCGCGATGCACTAGATTTCCTCCAATGGAAGCCAGTTGAACACCTACAGGGTGGGAGACCCTTGCCTCTGATTCTTGAGATCGGGATACCTTTTACCCCATTTCTTTTTTTTGGTGTTAATTTCCGAGAGTGTGAGGAACCCAATGAGGACCATGCGGTGGTGAGATTGCAGTAGTAGAAGGTTCACTCTGAGGAGGTGCATCTAAGGAGTTGATCCTCCCTCTCCTACTGCACTGACACGGTGGGAGAAGGAGAAGTTGGGTCGAATCTCCTTTGGGCATTGACAGGTGAAAGAAAGGGGATCTCCTGGAGGGCTTCAGCACCCCAGTCTTTGTTCCATTGAAGCGCAGGAAGGAAACCCTCCTTCATCCAAAGATACTGCACTGGACAAGAGATGTGGTAACAGTATACTGAAAGACTACGCTTAACCAGGGGAGTGCCCCCCATCCCAGTCAAGATGGCCATAAAACACAGATTATTTTGGATCAGCTAGCCCTTTCTTTGACTCATATAGAGCCATGTAAATCCCTCCCCCGTGCCAACAATGAACCAACAACAAGGCCAGGGTATAGACAGAATATATATTTATTTAAAGTTTAGTTTCAATAAATCTTGCACTAAACGGTTACTTACACACACCACCTTCTCTGTGGCACAAAATAAAGCTTAAATGAAAAACACACCACTTTTTTCTTTTTTGTAATTAATAGGGAAGTATTGCTTTATACGGTTTAGATTTAAATCAAAGGCACAGTTTTGTTTTAAAGCAAGTTCACATGCTGCCCTTTGTACGTGTCAATTCACTGCACACTTGAAAAAGCTAGCAGGTTTGAAATTGCACAGACATTTAAGAATACTTTTGATTTATAGAACCCATGTTCCTTCTTCACCCCTAGAGCAATACAAAATCTTCCTTCCATCAAGGTCACCTTTTCACTCTCAGGAAAGAGTGTATATTTTTTCAGTCGAAAATTACACTTGGTTTCACTTTGCAAAGCACTTCTCTCCCCAGCACCGAAAACCCAGGCTTCAGGTATATTCAGCGCCTCTCTGTTTAAATACAAGGTCTATGCAGTGGTGACAGTTAGGAATCTCGTTTTGGGTCAAAGACACCCCTTTATGTAAAGGCAAAGTCTCAGGAGTGGGGGACAGTTATGAATTTCGTTATGGGCCAAGTGGCACCCCTTTATGTGAAGGCAAGGTCTGAGGAGTAGTGACAGTTAGGTATTTCGGTTTGGGCAAGGGCCCCCCTTTGTTCAAAGAGGTCTGGGGTTGACAGGAATAATAAATGTTCCCAATTACTTTCAATGACTATAAAATATCTTTCCGCTCGGAATGTGGAAAGAGGTTTCAAACTCCACCTAGCCCCCCCTGTGTCAATCTATATGGGAATTAATTAAATTAATATTGAGTAAAATATGCTAAGGGTCCACACAATTTTCCCCCACCCACTATTGAGGGAAAATATTAAGGCAGGCGGATTCCCCAGACCCTCGGTTTCAGATGGATCAATCTGCTTACATTGGATCTCTGTTTTTGGCATTCAGGAAAGATGGCAGGGCTCCTCTTTGGACAGCACAGGGGTCTTGTCAAACTCCTCAATCAAAGTTAGTCACCACCATCGATCCCTGATTTGGCTCACCTTAATTATAGGGCCTTGGCAGCTGTAGGATTTCCTAGTTTCTGTCTCTCATGCAAAGTTAAGTCTCCATCAATTTGAGGCCTCTTCACCCAGGTGATATCAGGCAGCTGTGTCAGGATTCACACAGATAGATTATGACAAGTTTAATTCAAAATGTTTTGGCAACTCTCCCCATGATGGTTTTGTTTGGCAAGTTGGTCTTTCTCTGGCTGGTGCAGCCAGTTTTTAAGTCCCCCCCCAAATATTAAGATCAGGAGGTGTTAACTTATAAGCCTTGAATTTGCATTGTACCTTTACAGTCCTGTCCTACCTCCCAGGTACAACCCCCTCTGCTGATAGGCCCTTGGAATTCTATGATTGAAGCGATGTGAAGAGGTACACACTTACTGTCATTTACATGTCAGCTTTTGCACTCAAAATGTCCCTACGTGGCACGAATTTGCAATTTACAATAACTGCCACAATACATAGATATTTATATTCCCCTATTCATGACAGATCCGTGGAACTTATTTTCATGCAGTGTATTGCACGTGCAAGCTATGATTTTTTGCCCTTTACACAAACATAATCATAGTTAGGAATGTGAAATGTTCTAACCAGATAGCTACTTTAATAGGCCATCAGCTCCCCAATTTTCAGGTTCAGAACATCTTCGGGGTAGCCAGAAACATATTTTTGGTTTTAACATAATTTTCACAACTCGAATTTGGAGGAATGTTATGTCAACACCATGTCAAGATCCCTAGAGAACAGAGCCAAATTGCAGGAAAAAAAGCCTTTTCAGGGAAAACAACCCACAGTTCTTATGAAGAAAGTGATGCCACGAAGAACTGAAGAGATGAGTGCTGGAGCTACGTTCTAATGTGGCAAGCAATATATGTCCAATAGAAGGATGGTAACTCCAGCAAAATCACAGGACCACAGAGAAGGGTAGCACTGGCTCGAGTCAGCAAGCGGCAAGCAAGGAGAAGCTGAAAAGGGGAGAGCAGCCTGCACGAGTGACCCAGAGTAATGGAAGCAGAGGCAAAGAAGACAGAAAGGAACAGGATAAGCAGAGAGGAGTCCAAGGGAAGAGGAAACAGCACTACTCCAATAAGACTGTTGTAATGCACAGGGATGCAGACCAGCAATTATTAAACAGAACGAAGGCGAGTGTTCCGGCTTCCGGGTGCGTGATGTCACTACATGCTGCATACGCGATGCGTGCATGCATCCCTGGAGCCTCAAGCGCTGCCATAACAATCAGGAGAACAACCCTGGACCACAGCAGTGAATCCTGACACACCACTGCATTGAAATCCTCTTTTAAATGACATATGTCCTAACCCTATATGTATCATGGTTCAAAGGTTACTAATGTAAGCCTACAGCCATATATTTATACATAGATTTGCTCAGTTTAATTTCTCCATTTATATTGCAGGGTGGTCACTGCATCTAGTCCAGTTTCTGGGCCCAATGTTGACTTAAGGCTGGGGTAAATGTATTAACCTTTGTTCTCTGAGGGCTAATGGATGCTGAAGAAATCCTTATCCTTCAGCATATGGCTCACCTCTGTCCTCTGAACATCATGAGGCCATGCTGTCATTTGTCATTTGTCCTTGCAATCTTGAGTACATGCGTTTTATGTCTTTGTATTTCTTTTAAGAGCTGCACCCATCAAGGGCTGACTCTGTCTTTGATCTGGCTGTCATACATTCCTGTTATGCAGGAGCCAAACCCTTCTGCTACGTCTTTAAATCAAGGGTCTTTCAGCTGGACAGCAGATCATCGCATGTCACGGGGGAAGGTAACTTTGAATCTCTATGTTGAAGTCAGCCCCACTGGCCACAATTCTGTACTTTGCATGTCACAATATTTTGCTTTAGACATGAGTTCTTCCTTTTATTTTTAACATGTTCGCACATCACTGTTAATTTTATCATGATACATTCATTCTTTAGCAACAGTTTACCCCATGTTCGAAATGCACTCACCTCTGGACATTGCAGTTTCCATGTTAGAAACCCCTGCTTTTCATGTAAAATCAATGTCTTTATTTTTCCTTGGCCTTATCACTTACATGCAAGGCCGTTTTGAATCTGTGTCTTTCCCTTGCTTTGTACCGCCAGTATTTTTAATGTGACATCTAAAAACTGAGAGGCTGCCCTTTCCTTTTGTCATTCACAATGTGCATTTTCCATTTAACAATGTTTTTCAAATTAGAGGCCTAGCCAGGCTTTTCACCTCATGTCATTCTGGGGCTGTCATTAAACTCCTCAATTGCTGCTCCTCGTGTCCGCCCTCCTCCTGCTGCATACGAGTCGCTCAATGATCAGGGATAATTGCCACATGTATGAATGAAACAGTACAGTGGAACTAGGGGGACCGTAAAGGACCCTGCATGTCATCACCAGGGCCAGCTACAGCTGTGTCAGGACTGGTGGGCGCCCATTTCAGGATGATGTTTAGGGGCCACCTATCTGCAGCTGGGAAAAATAGTCTAATGCACCCCTTGGGGGATTACATTATAATGGAAACAAAAGAAAGCAGCAAGGGGTTAACAGCAGCAGATTATGCCAGGACAGGCAGCCCGGTGGTCTATCATAGGCTACGCAGAGGTGCAACACTATTAAGGCTGACTGGTTCCCGTTGAGTGCGATGAGGGGGGGTCTTCGGATGCATTCACTGCATTGCAGCCTTCACAGATACTCCTCTAGCTCGTGTGCCGCCTCCTGTTTCTTTTGTCTATATTTGTAAGTTCTCTCTTTCAATTAATTGAAGAACAGCTGGTGCTGGTAGTGGCAAGTTTTATTTAAAAGCGCTTGAAATAATCTTGCCATGCATTCATCCATTCGTTCTACATGTTCGACATAAAAACGTGTTATCTTAGAACTTGCGGCTGACAAGAGCAATGCCCAATACAAGGTCACAGCAGCACTGGAATTGGAAAACGTGCGCTAAATCATTTGTGTGCAATACTGCCATCTAGTGGACTTTCGTAAGGTTTACAAACGTGTTCCTTTTTAGGTCCATCATGAATTACGAACCTTGATTGCCTTGTAGATCACGTTTTGTTAGCACAGCAGATAGTATAAACGACATATCTTCTGATGGTGCGGTGACTTTAAATAAATGTGCTATCAGTGCACATGCACTCTAAATGTTATTGTATTAATTTGGACATGTGTTCTGCTAGGTCTGCAACCTATGGCTATGCAGATGTTTTGGATCGGACACCCGCAATTCTTCACTGTTAACTATGCTGCTAGGGCTGATGGGAGTTGCAGACCACTGTGCTACGAAATGTCCCTGGGTGAAGACACTGTTAGAAACTAGTGAGGCAGCAGAGAAAATCAACAGATGACTACTGAAATATCCTACATGCGCACATGGTGCGCATCAAGAAACAGATTTCCAATATTCG
This sequence comes from Ambystoma mexicanum, assembly GCF_040938575.1. NCBI lineage: Eukaryota > Metazoa > Chordata > Amphibia > Caudata > Ambystomatidae > Ambystoma > Ambystoma mexicanum. The sequence goes on from NC_090929.1 coordinate 171,922,586, forward strand.
ATATCCCATGAAAGGCAGTAAGAGCTTGGCAACCAAGGTGAGGGCCAGGAGCTAAAAAGGGCGTTTGCACTGCTACACATAGAGAAATGGGCAAACTTGGATGAGCTTCGTGGGGAGTGTCTGCCATCACCGTTCATGTGTGCATGGTAATGTTAAAGGATATTTGTACCGTGCACTATCACCACCAGAGTGGTCCCCTGGCGCTCTGGCAGTTCTGAAAGAAAGGAGGCGTGGGGGGAGGTAATAGGGAGGAGCTGGAGAAGTGTAAGAGAGCAGTGATGTGCTTTTGGCGGCCTCAGCCCGGAATTCCGAAGGCTGGGCTTGGGGTGTTATACAGTCGGGAGGCGTTGTGTGCTGTTGTGCGTGTCTATGCATGCTTTGTTTGTTGTTGCAGTGTGGTGAAGTTTGTGCGGATTGTTGTGTTGTAAGTTTGTGGTTGTGTTTGGTTAGAGTTTGAGAGTTGTATGGAGAGGGTGAAGTTGTTAGTGGGTTGTTAAATTGGCATTCCTGGCTTGAAGTGAGGCGCTAAATTTCTGTATTTCTAATCAGGTGGGTTGTTTGGGAGTCTCCGTGGCTATGTCCAGTTCGGGGGCTGTATGACACTCATGGTCCCTTTCCAGTATGGAATCTGTTCATATGCATAACCTTGCCCAAATTGGGTCCCTGGCTGCCTACGTGGCCCTGTTTGTATGCGGGGCGGGCAGGCGTTTGTGTGTCCCTTGCAGTCTAGCCCAGAGAGCATTCCTAATCTAGTAGGAGGGCGGCATCAGTAAGCCCGGGTTTACTCCCTCCATGTGTTGAGACCTGCTCGGCATTCATCATCTTATTCGGTTGCTCATTCATCTTACTGCTCCCACCCCCTTTGGTATGTCGCAATGCTAACGCTTGCACTTATGTCCAGGGGTGGCGTCTGTCTGCATTCACCACTCTCTTAGGTCCATGCCCCTGCGAATATCTATAGATTAATTGGTGTGGCTAAGTGCTAATGTTCACCCAACTTTATACAGGTATGATCTATTGTAGCATTTACGGAGTGGGTGAAGGTTGTTCGCTGGGAGTTGGCTAGGGGCACTGGATTCTGTCCTCATGGGTGTCGCTTGTGTCCTATTAGACTTAGTGTAGTAAGCGTTTTATTTGGTTTCTCGTTTGGTAGTTTTGGTTTTTCAGTTCGGATCTGTGATGTTGAAGAGCCAGGTTTTTGTTAGTTTTCTGAATTGTAAGTGGTCCGTGATGTTTCTTATTTCTTTCGGGATGTTGTTCCAGGTTTTTGTGGCTAAGTGGGCGAAGGAGGAGCCCCCAAGTTCTTTCTTAAGGTATGGTTTTTCTTCCAGACGGATTTCATTGCTTGATCTGAGCAGTCTCGTTGACTTGTAGATTGTTAGTTTCTTTTGCAGCGGTTCTGCTCCTTGTCCGCTGATTGCCCTGTGTGTTATGCACATTGTTTTGAAGGTGATGTTTGACTGGGAGCCAGTGCAGTTTTTTTAGGGCTGGAGTGATGTATTCTCTTCTGGATTTTTTGAGGAGGAGTCTGGCTGCTGCATTTTGGATCCGTTGTAGTTTCTTCAGGAGGTATTCTGGTATTTCGAAATAAAGGCTGTTTGCATAGTCGATCCTTGACATGATTAGGGTGACGATTGTGAGTATTTTGGGGGTGAAGGAGAGGAAAGGTAAGATTCCTCTTGCCGTGTGAAGGAGGAAGAAGCGTTTCTTGATCATTGCATTTATTTGTGGTTCTAAGGTTAGGGTGTTGTCCATCAGGACACCCAGATTTTTTACTACCTTAGATGGAGTTGGTGCAGTTCCCATTTCCGTTGGCCATGGAATAGGTGGTGTTATCTTGATTTTTGGATATAATCATAATTTCTGTCTTTCCTGGGTTGATTTTCAAGTTGTTGGCATTCATCCAATTAAAGACTTCTTTTAGACACTCGATCAGGGTTGAGTGATCGGCTTGGTTGTCTTCGATTGTGTAGATGATTGATTTGAGTGTCATCTGCATAGTTGTAGCATGTAATTTTCTATTTTTTGAAGATTCTGATTAGTGCAGTTTGATTTTGAAGTACAGTGGTGATAGTGAGGACCCTTGTGGTACTCCTCATTGACTCGTGGGGTGGATTTGAAGGGTTTTAACCAAACGGTTTCTGTTCAAAGAAAGATTTAGTCCTGAGTAGTGCCGTGTCTGTTATGCCTATGTCTTCTCGTCTTTTGGTTAGGGTGTCATGGCTAACAGTGTCAAAGGGCCACATCACGACTTTGGCGGTAACCCTTAAATCTGGCGGTAGCGCTATTACCGCCGGATTTAAGGGTCCGCCAAAGCAGGACTAAGGCGGATTTCTCCCCAGCTCTGAGCTGGGGGGAAATCTGCTGAAAATTTGTGCTATTACCGCCGGCGGGAAATCTGCCGGCGGTATTAGCGCGAAATTTCCCCATTGAGCCCAATGGGGAATGGGGCATTCCCGAATGGGCTCAATGGGGAATGGGGATTGACATTACCGCCGAACACGTGATCCGGCGCTATTAGCGCCGGGGAGTTCGGCGGTAGGGCTAATACCGCCCACGCCAATAGCGTTACCGTTACCGCCCAAGTCGTGATGAGGCCCAAAGGCTGCAGAGAGGTCAAGCAGAATCAGGGCTGTGGGTTTGTCGGAGTCCGCATTTGTTTTTAGGTCATCCCAGATGGACAATAGTGCTGTTTCTGTTCCTCATGCGTGTCTGAAGCCGTCTTGTACTGGGTCCAACAGGTGGTGTTTTTCTACGTGTTCTTGGGTTAATTTGTAGACGTAGGTTTCCAGGAGTTTTGTTGGGTAGGGAATGTTTGAGATCGGCCTGTAGTTGGAGAGGTCTTCTACGTCGCCACTTGTGTTTTTTAAGAGTGGTTTGATGTATGCTGATTTGAATGTTTTTGGTATGGTTCCTGTTGCCAGTGAGCGGTTTAGCAGGTTTCTGTAATATTCTGATGGTGTTCCTTGTGCGAGGATTGATTTGTAGATGTCAGACGGGCATGGATCCATGGGTGAACCTGATTTCTTGCTGTGTTTCACCAGCAAGACAAAAGCCTCTGGCGATATTTTAGGAACGTTTTGGAGTTAGTGTTGTGGTTCTGTGTTGGGTTTGGTTTTTTCGATGTTATGGTTAGTTGGTCTGTTTTGTATGATTTGTCGGATGTTGTTGATTTTGTTCTTGAAATGGTCTGCCAGGTCATTACAAAGTTTCTCAGAGGGGGTTGGGGTGTTGTCGCAGCCCGGAGTGTTTCTTATTTCTTTGATGATTTTGAACATTTCTTTTTGTGAGTTTGTTGCATTGGTGATTCTGTCATCATAATGCCGTCTCTTCGCTTTTTGTATTTCCTTTTTGTATGCTCGGATTTGTTTCTGGAACAGTTTTTTCTTCCATGGGCTGTATTCTTTCCTCCATTCCAGCTCCATTTTCTTGTCCTTTTTCATGGTGCTTAGTAGTGGTCTGAACCATTTTGCCATTGCTCTTTTTTTTGATGGGGTGAATGGTTTTTCTGGAGCGATCTTTTCGATTGTAACAGCAATCCATTTGCATGCAAATCTAAGAACACTGTGGTGGATGCCATCAGCACAGGACCCTGCATGCACTGCTGCATGATGTAGCCTTTGCTGACTGCAGCTCTTTGCTTAAAACCATAGTTTAAAAGTGTTCCGGATTACTTTGGCAGGGGTATACCCATGCCTGGGTCCTTAATTTGCTGCACCCGGTCCACACTACACCTCAATGATGCTCAATGAGGCTAATACATGTTTGGCGTTTAGTCCCAGGCAGGATGGATGTTATGTAGCAGTTCAGGCTGGACTGTCGCTTGTAGTTTGGGACCCAGCCGGATTTACATATTTATTTTTATGTTCTATACTGGTATAGCAGGCTAAAAGACAATGTAATGAACTGCTGCCCACAAGAATTGCCAGTGGTTATGATTAATTAAGAGCTTTGCCATCCATCACTCTTCAGTGTGCCAGACAAAGGTGACATGTTGGTAATTAATAAACATCTTTTTAAAATATATGTTATCTATGTATATGATAAGCAATCTCTTTTTATGTAGTTCTCTAATTGTTTGCCCTATTGTTCTTATCTCTGTTTTTTATCTACTATTTTAAGAACATGTTCTCTTTTTGTATATGTATTTGAATTTTGAGAAAAAATCCCTAAGAGCTAAAACAAAATAAAAATAAAAACAAATAAAAAATAAACACCTTGAAGAGTGCCATGCTAGGCGCGCCTCGTTTCAAGTTGTTAACTCACATGCACTCTAAACAATGGGGCACCTGGTCCAAACAGTGGCACACTTCAAGCACCATTACAACTGCACACCAATTACAACATTACATGAACAACGAATGCCTAACTGCAACCACCCTGGTCCTTTGGCACTTCAGCATACAGCCCCTGCATATCATGGACAGCACCGCCTTGTGAAGCCCATAGAGCCAAACGCACAGTGGTGGCAGCAGAGTGTGGCTGTGTAGTGGAATTCTCCCCAACTTCCACCACCAGTCATCTCTAGATGGCCATGGCCTCGTCACACAAACTGGTACCATTAAGGGTTAGGAACCGACCTTCTGTGGCTACAATTGGCAAGGTGCTTTGTAACCGCTTTAGCAGCCAGAGACACTGCCTGGCATCCCTGGTATGATCTAAACCTGTTGTAAAGAGGCTGGCCCTGATGCACTGTTCCTCTACCACCAGAAGACCCGGAAACGAAGTGAGTGCAACCTGGACTGCACTTCCCCATCTCATCTGGCAACCAAGAAAAGAAGAGCCGAGTTAATTCTTCTTTACAGACCATATTGTGATCATCAACTATGATGTCGTATATGGGGTGTAGCCCATCGCTGTCGTTGGGTGTGGGAGTGGCCAAGATGAGGCGAGATTTAAGGGAAGTGACGCGGGGCTAGGGAAGGGTTCCGGGGCATTGAGACACGTCTACTTTAACTTTCAATAAAGAAGGGTATGTGTACAGAGCTGGTGTCTGCCGTCTTTCTTGAACAACTGAGTGGTCCTCCGTTGCAATGTTGACATTGGTGATGACAGAACTGGACCCGCACTGTGGTTCCCAGGTCCATTCCTCACATAAGCACCCGGGTGGGTGCAGAGGGCCGCGGAGGACCGCACAATGAAGCCGACGTTGGCCTTCTAATGGCAGGCAGGACCGGCGCAATCCGCTCCCACTCACGTTGAGGGAAAGGCAGGCAGAGCGGAGGGGGAGGGCTGCCGTGCATGAGCTGAAGCGTGCCAGCGCCCCTCCCATGTATCTCTTTCATTTCCCTTGCCGACTGCAGGAAAGAACCTCACAGTTGCACGGCGCCACCCGGGGAAATTAAGAGACGCTTCCTGCATGCACTACGCAGCTCTTAATCACAGCCTGCACACCAGCCCCCCGGTACTGGCATAGTTAAAGTGGTTTATGCCATAGAAGCACATCATTGCACGTAGTGGAAGCCTGCCCAAACAAGACTAAGGAGAATAAGAGAAGGACAACAACGTGCCCCACACCCCTAGTAAGATCTCGTGTCTGAAGATGAGTGTCTGCAAGGCTTACTCACTCCTTTCAGCCACCCTCAGGTGAAACACAATTAATGCACCGGACTCCTGAATTTGATCGCTGAGACACCAGCAATCTAGGGCCAAGATTGGTGCGGTGGGTAAGGGACTTTAAATTCCATGTAGGAGCCATGGGACTCACGGATGACATCAGGGTCAACAATATGCTCTTCACTCGCAGTGAGTCCTGTGGTGAGAGATAACGTGGGCGAGCTGATTGGCACAGAGACAGCCTCATTCCACCACCTGCATGAAACGCTGCCAAATGACTTTGCCCCCACACAAACGTAGACTATGAGAGGCACATCTTCCACACGACACACCAGTAAAAGCGTGAAACACTCGATAACTTCGTCATGAGACTGCTCTTCAAGATCAAACTTTGCGAGTTCCACAGGTACTCTAACAATGAAGCATTGCGCTCCCAAGTCATTGCGGGATGCAAATCCCAGGCATTCTGAAAGAAATTGTTGCATAAATAAAGGTACCTCAAGGAAATACTCGTAATAGACCACATGAAATCCACCATTGATCAACAAATGGACAACAGGCAGAAGGGGAGAGTGTAAACAAATGTACTCTAGCCACCAACAATATGTCCAGGCGTAGTGACTCCACGTTCTTCAAATGTGGCTATGAGTATGCCCACATGGGTGCATGCCCCGCACTGGGACAAAAATGCACAGCCCGCGGAGGCGAGGATCACTACCGGGCCATCTGCAAGAATGCACCCATACCTACACAAGGGAACGGACCACCGAAAGAGAGATGGAGAGCAGTGCAGACAGGCCCGCACCAGGCCGGAAATGGCAGTGAGACAAGAAAGTACAGACCAGATGACCGCGAGAGCACCAGATCATATGCCAGCGGCGACAGACAATCATCCGACAGCCACGGACAGTGGCATTCCAGGCAACATGTCCGATACATAGAAGTACGATCACTGTCAAGCAGTGACTCTGCATCGTCCACAGATGATCAGAGGAAAAAGAGATACATACAATGATGTGGTCAAAGAGCACAGCCCGATGCTGATCATCCACGTCAACAACACACCCACTGAATTCCTCATCAACATGGGGGTGACGGTAAACATCCTAAGTGAGGAGGCATACAAAAGTCCCTTGCAGCCCCCAAATCTAAAACTGTTGACCATAGACATCTACCTTTACGGGTCCACTACACCCTTGCCATGCAGGGGAGTCATATCAGCAGTCTTCTCAAACAAATCCTATGCAGCACGTCTCCAACTACATGTGCTCAAGACAGAGGCCAACAGCAGGTTTATCCTCAGCTTCAAGACTGCATAAAACATGGGGCTGGTACATGTCCTGTACCAGTTGATGGCACGTAAATACCTGGTGAAGGCAGATCACATTGAAAGAGCATTCTGGAAACTGTTCAAAGGCCCGACAAGCTCAGAAACTGTAAAATACAACTTCATATAGACCCAGACGTCAAGCCGATAGCACAACACTACAGAGCATCCTAGTGAATGTACAGAAAGAGATGGAGGACGAGCTCAAGAAATTATTGGACCAACATGTCATTGAACCTGCCGTAGGGCCCACGCCCTGGGTATCCCTTATAGTACCAGTCGCCAAGAAAGCAGCTGAAGGGTCCATCTGGCTATGCATAGATATGAGAAGGACAAACAAGGCGATACAAAGGGAGAGACATCAGGCTCCGGGAATCACAGACATGATCCACCTGCTCCATGGAGCAAGGGTGGTCTCAAAACTAGACCTCACAAAAGGATACCACCAGTTAGAAATCGTGTCAGAGTCACAATACATCATCACATTCATGACACGCATGGACCTTTTCCGATATAAACGGATCAGTTTTGGAATATAATCTGAAGCCGAAAGTTTTCAGGAGGAAATACATAAAGTCGTAAGACACAACTACTCAGATGATGTCCTGGTCTTCAGAAAATCCACAGAGGAACATGATGCCGCACTTTACCAGGTATGCCCAGCGCTTGAGGCACCCAGACTGACTTTGAACAAAAACAAGGGTGAGTTTCGCAAGGGCTCGCTGTGATTCTTCAGACATATTTTTTCTGAATGAGGCATGAGACCTGACCCTAATAAAGTGGGGGGCGCTAAACAATGCCACAAGACTGCAGAATGTGTCTGAGCTACATTCATTCCTCGGGCTTGCTAGCTATTGCTTGAGATACCTACAGGACTATGCCACCATTAGTACGCCCCTCAGACACCTCCCAAAACATGTGCATGCATTGCAATGGACACCAGAATGCCAGGAAGCCTTTGAGAACATCTGCAACATTATTTCAAAGGCAGAGGACATGGCATATTTTCACACTGACAGAACCACGTAAGTGGGCGTAGATGCAGTCCGAGGGGCCTGGGCACCAATTTGACTCAGCAAGATCGAGAAAATCCACAGAGTTAGTTCATAGTGGCATATCCCAGATGGAGCCTCACGCATACAGAACAAGCCAACTCACAGGCCGAGAAAGAGAGCCTGGCCGTTGTATGGGCCTGTGATTATTTTCCTTTGTTTCTCTACGGAAAAGCGTTCACAGTTGTCAGGGACCATCAGGCTCTCCAGCTATGTTTGGCAACCCAAAGGCAAGAATGCCCCGAGAATCACAAGGTGGAGCCTAAGCCTGCAGGATTACAAGTTCACTATTGTTCACCAACCAGGAAAGAAAGCAAATTCGGCTGACTACTTGTTCAGACACCTGACAGGGCCTGCTAGGGCAGGCCCGTCCATTGCAGACGCATACGTCAACTGCGTGTTGCACCACATGCAACCATTTCCCATTTACTGGACCACCTTTAAAAGTGAATCGGAGCGTGATCCACCCTTACACATCATCACCAGCTGTTTGAGCAAAGGGAAAATGAGGCACACCAGATTGCAGGCTAAGAGCCACAACATGGCGGTGCAGGAGGACGTACATAGCCTGGAACTAGTACAGGATGAACTCACGGTGGTGGAGGATCACATCGTCATGAAGGGATATAGAGTCGTATTGCCCAGCACACATGAGTGGTCAATTTCGCTAATGAAGGACACTGTGGTGTAGTTTCCACAAAACAATAACTAAGAAAGAATGTCTCGTTCACCAAGTTGGATGCCATGGAAAGGACACAATACAGAACTGCGCTACATGTTGTCACTCCGCCAACTCACCCCAGCCCCTTAGGCATGTCTCCACTTCCGGAAGGAGTGTCGGAGGAGCTGCCCATGGATTTCCTTGGACACTTGTGAAATGGGTTATATGTACTGGTACTGACAGGTGATTGAGTTCACCTCCGCCACCTGTGTCCTACCAGTACTGCATCGCATGCTCTCAAAAAATGGAATTCCCAAAGTCATCAAAGAGGACAATGGATCTCTGTTTACTAGTCAGGACTTTGCGAACTTTGCAAAGTATATGGGTTTCCAATTTAGGAGGATCACACCAATATGGCCTCAAGCTCAGGGAATCGGTGAACGATTAATGGCACACATCAAACGGTCTCTGCAATTGGCAAATGTCACCAATAGTCCATTAAAAAAAACCTTATACCAATTACTGAGAGAATACCGACACACCACACAGCACCACTGGAGTGTGTCCTGCTGATCTCATGTTTAGGATTTCAGTACGCACCCGACTGCCAGAAGGCCCAATTGTTTACCCCATGAGCACAATAGAACAACAGGCCCGGGTTTGTGATCAGGAGGAGAAAGGGAAAATGAAGGACAGGGCTGACGGCCGTCGGGAAGCCAAGGAAAACCATATAGAGGTAGGAGACCAGGTGGGTGTTCGTCAACCTCGATGTACAAAGTAGTATCTCACATGTGCTCCTGAACGGCTAATCGTAACGGACAAGAGAGGAACTATGCTGACAGCACAAGGAGGGTCTCACAAGACAATCACCCACAACACCTTGCATTTCAAGAAATGCCCAAGTGGAGATGCACACCTGTGGTACCCCACCTGAGCTGACCAAAATGGCTCAGACTCTGATGCCTCCGATCTAGGGGATGGGGAGATGTCAGAGGAGGAAGAGGAGGCCTTCAGACCAGCTGATGGTCCTGAGGCAGCAGCGCCACGGCAAGAGAGACGCCCTCAGAAGTCTTGTATAAAACTCTGCAGACTGATTGAGGAAATGGGGTGAATTGTGTATCAAATGTGTTAGAAAGGAGGGAGATGTGATGTCGTATATGGGGTGGAGCCCATCACCGTCGGGTGTGCGAGTGGCCATGACGTGGTGAGATTTAAGGGAAGCGACGCATGGCTACGGGAGGATCCGGGACATTGGGACAAGTTTACTTTCACTTTGAATAAAGAAGCGTATGTCTAAGAAGCTGGTGTTCGCCGTCTTTCTTGAGCAACTGAGTGGTCCTCCATTGCAGTGCTGACAATCAATGACATGGATCAAAGAAAGAAAGAGATTCCAGAATGTGGCACCAAACACTGAGAAATATCTTCCACCGCCACAGTCCACCTTCAACCCCAGCCTGATGTCTCTCAATGTAAGAGATGGAGTCACTCTGGGGGTTGGGGGGGGGGGAGCTCCTAGGAGTGTAAAGGTCTGTCTGGGGTGCTGGGAGGGCAAAGGTGTGCGTATGATGTATCTGAGAAGCCACTCGTGAGAAGAGTACTTGGTCGCGGGGGGATTTGAGCAGACATCAGTGTGAATAAGTGTGCAAACGTGGCATTAGGAAATGGTTGACCACAAGAGTGAAAGTGCTAGTTCATTATCTAAATGTGAGATTTAATAAACAAAGCGAGTGTATTGCGAACATGCAGCACGTTTTCCTGTGCACCATTTTGTAAATCTGCCCCAATGAGCTTACAAGGTCTCTTTTGTCCAGAGAATCGGGTAAAGGGCATACATTGCTCAGATGTGATCCCTTCTGTTAACCCTCAAAAGAAGATGGCTATGTGGGTTCAGCATTCACTTCAGCCTACATATTAGCATATTTAGGAGACCAGGGCCATGTCTGCTCCAGGAGCCTAATCGGGAAGATAGAAGTGTGCAACTGCACCAGCCCAGTATGAAAAGGGGGCAAAAGTGTACTTTGAGCACCCGTAGTACACCTAAGGAAAATGAGGAGAAGAAAGTCCATTGTGTGTGTTCTCACATCCCAGCTAGATCTCCTCTAGAGAGGCCCTTTCTGATTTATCAGGCTGATAGTGGACCCTAGGCTCCTATTTTCAAGGAGGTGTCCATCAATATCCAGACTTATAAAAGTTTATCAAGCCCAGCCTCCATTTTACTTACAGCCACCTGTTACGTCTCTGTACTTACTCACACACTCTGAAAGCAGCTCCCTGTGGATATTAGGTCACACCCTTCAATGTACACCGATTCCATGGTTTAACTGTACAGTCTCTCTGATGTTCTTTGACTTTCTTATTCACTTGTTACTCAGTGTTAAGTGCAGACGCACTATATCTGTGCTGAATAGAGACTTATGTATTCTTCCTGGAGGCTCTCTCCATACTCTAGATCCTGTTACCCCTTCCCTAGGCAGCTCGGGGCCCTTGCCTCCAGCTGTTAATTTCCTTTTCCCTGTAGTACGTGCTCACTTTGTGCCCACTCCCATACCCCTTTTTATATTCACATTAATATGGTATTCCCTTTGGTGCACCTTATATAATGGCCGGCACTCATATACCAAAGGCTGCTTTTTCCAGAGGTTGAAGTGGGCGGGAGCGGTGCTCTCATACTCTTTATTTTTAAGTTTCACTGCTCCTATACTTTTATTTGAAAAATAAACTGTTCTGGAATTGTTTATTTTTAAAATAAAAGTGAAGGAAGAAATTGAAGCTTGCACTTCAGTGCAATTGCACTGCACATTTCCTTAAATAGCAGGTGTGTTTGGGTGTTTGGATTGTGTGTGGGAGGGGGCGCAGGGATGGAGTTTGGGGGGATCGGGGCAGACCAGCAGGGAACATAGTTCCACTACTTCTTTTCGTACACTTCTACCACTGGCTTTTTCTGTTCACCTTTACAGAGCTTTCTTCTGCCACATTATTGTTTAACCTACAGCCTTCTTTGCCAGCACTATCGGTTTTGCTTCTACATCAAAAATGTTTAGGATGCACAACACTTAGGGCCGCATTAACGAGTTGGGCGGTATTCTGACGGCAAATCCAATGGACTACCACCCAACAGAATTACCATTACTGCCACTTGGTCTGGCGGAATTCCTGCCGGATTACAGGTGGCGGTGACTGGGTTAATCCACATTTTTTGAGAGTCTACTGGACTCTATGGGGCATTTTTGGTGGAATTACCAGCACGGTAATTCTGCCGATTTTGCTGATTTTCAGCAGAAAGTGGGAGGATTTACCTCCATCATGATGCTGGAGGTAAATCCCCCACTCCAGGGCCATACTCGTAGTATGGTGGTGCGGGAAAAGGGGTGGCAATTCCGTGAACACCAATTTTTGTACACGCTTCCATTGTTGTAATGAGCCTATTTGTTCTACTTTCCACATTCCTCCCCCATAATCGCTCTATCCGGAGTCTTTCCTTGAATTACTTCAGCATTTGCAATGCATTGTGGCACGAGTATTCACGGTTTTACTTCTGCGTAGGTAGGATGACACCTTGAACAAGTGCTCTCTGTGCGAAATGTGTTGATGCGCTAAAACCCTCTGTTTGGACCAAATCTCGCGCTGGCGCTTCTGTGGATCTCCTTATTTATTCATATTTCACGGTTTCTACATTATGGACCAGTTGCAAAAGGAGTTGGGGATCTTTGCATGTGTGTGTGTGTGTGTGTGTGTGTGTGTGTGGGTGTGTGTGTGTTATGTGTGTAAAAATTAAATAACCATAATACAGCAATGAAGGAAAGTCATATCAGCCCCATGCATACCAGGATCAGGCAGAATATTATAGCTTTATAGACCTGCAGCGAGGGCCTTACTGGGCGTTATGGGCCTTGAAGACCGAGTTAATGGCCCGAGCGAAGCAAGGGCCTTTAACAAGGTTTTAGGGACCATAACGCCCGGTTCAGCCTGAGCTGCAGGTCTACAAAGCTATTAGACCACCCTCAATGTTTAATTAAAGTAGAATAAATGAGACCTGTTCAATTGAAGTGCAGAAATTGCAAAATGGTAAATAAATGTTGCAGACATTTATTTACCATTTTGCATTTTTTGTACTTCATTTAAACACGTCTCATTTTTTTATAGGGTGGTGGAAGGTGATTAGCTGGGAGGAGTATAATATTAGACAGAAATCTGGTGTGTGTATGCCTGCCCAGTCTTTGAATTAAGGTAATTTCAGGTGTTTTCCCCCCTGCATAAGCATATGCTTCCAATTACTGCACAGTAAAACACAGTAACAAAACATTACCAATGCCACTCTGCGTATAAATTACCTTAGTGTGCTACTTACTTACATTTGTCAGCTGTGGTTTACCATTATCCTTCCCATATTATGCTGCTTCAAACAGCCAAACAACGTGAGGAGGTGAGGGCAAGGTTCCCCATCTTTTCATTGCAGTGAAAAAAGAAAATGCCACGTTCCATGAGAAAGAAAACAGAAGTTTTTCTTTCTCGCTGCTTTTACAATCATTTAAACTCTTTCCTTATGCAGCCACAGTAATTCGGAATGGAAAGTTGAACGCTTTCCGTTCCGAAATTACACGGGAGACCAACACAGCAGCGTGAACAGGTAAACCGTTACACTAGTAATTGCGGGCTGTATTCAATCTGCCGGCTATACCAGTTTGCATAGCCCACAGATTGACCAATCACAACCCTCAAATACCAGGTAGGATGTTCTAATTCAGGATATAATTCACACTTAAAGAAGTGGGACAAAGTGGAATAAAGTGTAACAGTTTAAAAGCTACACAATGAGGGTCATTACGACCCTGGCGTTAAGGGTTTAACGGCGCCGTAAAAGGTGTCAGCGCCGTTAAACCCTTAACGCCTGATTACGAGGTCCCTTTGCGGGACCCAACCTTAACGGCTGGTTTTACCAGCCGTTAAAGTAGGGTGCCGCAAAGGGACCTCGGTGCTAATTACGGTACCGCAATTTGCGGTACCGTACTTAGCGCCTTCCCCAGTCCCATTGAGCCCTATGGGACGAAAAATGGAATGGTGAAGGGCCATAGTGAAATGGGGAAATACCGCCCCTCCAACCTTGGAATGGGGCGGTATTTCCCGATTCCACCATGGCGGACTCGTTACAACACCGGCACCAACCATGGTGCTAATAGCGCCATGGTTTAGCGCCGGGGTTGTAATGAGGGCCAATGTCTGGGTTCGGGTGGTCCCTATAGTATCTTGGGGGCAGCCGTCTGGGAAGTGATGGTCGTGATCTGTAAGGGAATGACCGTGCATCTCAGTTTATCTCTGACAAGAGACCCCTCGGAGTACAGTGTGCCATGCAGGTGCCGTCACTCATCTGTGGTCTGTGCAAAATGGAGCAGTGTGAGGCTAGCGGGAGATGTGCTGGCATTGTGTGATCATAGCCTTGCCCTATTACACGTTGTGGAGGGCCACAATTGTAAGGCCTCACCAGTGGGTCAGTCAAGAAGTCAAAATGGGCAGGAACTAAAGGGTACAACATTCCGTTACTTTTCGGGGCAATCCTCCATCGTTCCCTTCTTCTAGGGGACCCAGAATACCGTTCTAGGACAGCAACTTTAAAAAAAAAAGTTTTGCATTTCACCCCTACTTGGGGACTCAAACCTGAGCCCTGCCGATCTCAGGCCAGTGTGACACTGTACTGCGCTATCTCACAGATGCTGTATTCTGGTTATTTATGTCAATAGACTATTTGGGTTATAAAACCCAAACCCATTCCCAAGCAGCCAAAAAGCCCAGCTCGACATCGATCTGCGTATGAATGACTGCCGACACAGCATTGTTTGCAGGCAATGGGAAGGGTGTGTGTGTGTGTGGCCAAGCATGTTCTTCAAGAGCTGCGAATGGTGGGAGATTGGAAGAGGGTGCTGCATAATGTTGTTTTCTTCAGTCTTTACTAGAACTGTTCTAAAACTCAGTGTTGCAGGTGCACTGGAGGAAAGGAAGGAGCCAGGTATAGGGTTTGAATAGGGCGGGTGACAGTGAGTATGCGGGGGAGTGGGCCGAATGAACACCGATCAAAAACATTTGTACACTTCAAACAATGGGTCAGTCTCATACCCGTGAACAGGGGCAAATGAGCCCACTAAGGGTGTGTGTTGAAAGGGGCAAGAGGAGAGCTGTGAGGAAAGGTTGGCTTGGTTGGGAGTGCTGTGTCTCACTGGCCTTACACTGCAGTGTATTCAACCCTATGTGCTTAAGCTCGTGGGGAAAATAAAGAGTTGATGTTAGAGGGGTCAGTAAGGCAAAGGGGTTCGCACACATATGGTTTTGAAGTCATTCCTGAAGTGGATGAAGGTTGATGATGCACAGTTTAGTTCTGAGGGAAGGGAGTTGCACGTTTGAAGCACACCCAGAAAAAAATCATAAAACCGAAATATTTTTATTTGGGTAACCGTGTTTCCTGTGGACTACGAATACATATTTTGTCACTGCAAAGGATCGACTTGAGCCTGATAGCTCCTATTGAACTTAAATAGCAACGAATGAACATAAATGAACTTAATATGTGAATTCATAGTGTTGCCCACCTCTCCCCCCATTTTTTCCTGTGGACTACTGCCACACCCGGGAGCATGTAGTGAGTTTCGAAAACTGCGTTCATAAAAACCCTGGGTTCAAAGTTAGCAATTTTATCTTAAAGGTATGATATAATTCAGAAATATTTACAAACTAAGAAAAATAGGTTGATAACTGCAAACCTGACATTGTTGAACGGAGGCCACTTTGAGTCTGAAATAAGTGCAGGTGATCCAGATTGTATCACTGCATTTCAGACAATGGGCCTCATTCCAAGTTTGCCGGTAACCTGGCAGAAAATCTGCCAGGATACTGGCAAGCACACCTATCATTTCCACCGCCTAATATCCCGGTATCCCATAGAACTCCTTGGGGGGATTTTCCTGTATTTTCGGCACCGACAATACCAGTTCTGAAAAATAGCTGCTGTTTTGTGCCGGTGAGGGCCTAAGCTACCTCCAGCTCTTGGCTGGAGGTAAGTCAGGTTACCCCCACCGGCATATTTGCACTCTGCTGGTCTGGTAAAGTGCTGGTATACCTAAATACCAGCACTTTTTTTACCGAACCGGCAGAGTCGTTCTGAGACCCAATATAACTTGAAATGTACCGTCAGCATCCTACATTTCTTACTGTGTATATGTTGATGAAGCGTGGAAAAGATTAATTCAAAGATCGATCCTCGCAGGAGTATTTCAGAGTCTGTTTTGGCAGCTGACTTGCATAGGTTCATGTGGTGTAGTGCGATTTCCTCTAGGTGATTAACCCAATGTTTGAAATAAAATATAATGCATGATAGTGTAGCCCTCCGTCAATGGCCTTCAGGTTTTGCCTGATTTGGTTAACATCTTTGCGGTTACCCAGAGCATGTGAAGTCACACAGCAAAGGTGGACAGGCCCATGGGGGAAGGTGAATATTTCAGGTATGGGTTGGTGTCTCTAACAGGCTTTGACGGCTGGAATAGTGGGCCCGACAGAGCTGGACAACAAGGAACAGACGTTGACTCAGCCTTTCCTGCCTTCCAGAGTCACAAGCCAAACTGGGAATCCTGCCATATAATCATAGGCTTTCGGCCTCTGGTACTCAGTTCAGTGAGAAGGCATTGGCTGTCTCCCCTCTCATTAGACGTCTTTAGAGCCTTGGGAAACAGTGACAGGCAAGGCTAATGTGTTTGGGAAAGACGGCCATCTAGTGGCTAGCTACAAAACGATTACGTTACCTCCTCGTTGAAATCCTTTAAAGTAAATAGCAGTCTAGGTTGTAGTGAAGGGACAAAATAAAAGCATGTCAAGGCTTTTGTAGAGCGGAGCTCTATGATATGTAGGAGATATTTATGCAGCAACAATCAATAGAGGGACTTCTTTCCCTCCCCAATCAAAAGCACCACATCAATATTCCTTTTATGTTCATTGTAGTCCTGTCTGTGATTCATATAGAGCCACATAGATCTCTCACCCTTTAGTAATAGGTAAGCCAAGAACCAGGCGGGTGTATGGAAAGAATATATATTTATTAATCAGTAAAATTAATATTTACGCAATGTCACACGATACACCACTTCCTCTGTGGCACAACACAGAGCTTCAATACCAAAACTCACGTTTTGGGAATAGACATGAAGAAAAGATCTAAGATTACACCACATGTCTGTTTTCAGTTTTGGGTCTCATGTAAATAAAACAAAGGTCAAATAAACAGTTCAATCCTTCTATCACACACAAAAATCCCTTAATGTCAACAATGATGCAGCACCTTAAACGTGACATGATCATAAGCTTGGCAATCCCTTCCATAGGGTTTAACTTAAATCACATGTAGCACTGTGCAATGGTAAAAGAAATGTTGGCAGGCGCAGCCCTCTTCATTTAATCGCTCTGTGCATTTCTCAATGCAGGCAGTGTTATGACACAGCAAACCTTTTAGAACAAATCACTTATTATTTATATATAGAACCCTTCTTCCTTTGCCCGTATGCAATGAACAACCCCTCTTCTATCGGGAGTGCCTTCCCACTCTCAGCAGAGAGTATGCTTTTCAATAAGAGACTTCACTTTAATTTTGGCAAGACACTTTTATGCCCCTGCACAAACAAAACTCAGATATTCAGTTTACATTCAGAAGCCCTCTACTTTAAGACATGGTCTGAGGAATGGTGAACATTTGGGAATTTCATTTGTATGCCCCTCCCCTTTTAGGGAATTTTGAGGCTGGCAAAAAAAAAAGAGTACCACCCAATTACTTTAACAGACTATATTTGTATTCACACTAGAATCAATGTTGTTGATTTCGAATTTCAACAAAATCACCCTGTGTTAGTTGGCTATAGGGAATTTAATTCAATTATTCTTTAGTACAAGTACTAAGGATTTTAGTCTGCCCACCCAATCAATAAGATCCCCACAAGACTTGTTCTGGTTGGACAGGCTTACATAGAACCTCTCTAGTTTCGGTCTCATAGGGAAAAGAGAGGCATCTGGTCAGATGGCCTCTCCAGATTCAGTCATGGATGCCTCCAGCATCAATCCCCTTTGATTTGCCTCTTCTGGTATGGGTCCCAGTCAGCTTTTAGTCTTTTCCTGGTTTCCTCCAGCCGTTCTAACTCCAATGACTTCAGACAGCTCTCCCTGATTCCCATTGTGCATCCCCATATAAAATGTAAACCACTCCCACCAATGTCTAAATAATCAAGTACCAGTTTATTGGCTCTTGACTTGGAGTAGACCTCTTTTGTGACTTCCATTTAAACGATTGGTTCCTGAAGTTACTAGGCATCACCCCTTTCAATAATAACCCCACGCCTTTGAAATTGCATTTTTTTCCACTTCAGCTATGACATAAAAACTACAACTTGCCAATATTCTTGCCTTAATAAATAGGAGTCACAAAATGTATGTGTTCAAAATGGCCTAATCATGCCGAACTTGGTGTGAGGCCAGAGACGATGTAGAGGAGAAGTGCCCCTCTCGAGCTCCCTGCGTGATCCTGTAATATGATAATTCCCGTGCATTTGTAAGAGGGGAAAAAAGCTCCGATCTACAGAGAAGTGGCAAGGTATCCCTGCATCAGTGCCCTCAGGACCCCCATTGTGAGATTTAAGGGTTCACAGGAGGACAAACATGAGTCGCAACACTGGCAATCAGGAGAACAAAATGGTGGCCACAACCTACTAATGCTGACATAGGGAAGAGAGCCTTGCAGAGCCGAGAAATAGCACCCAGGCGTCTCGATACAACCCTATATGGGAACAGGAGAGTCGGAAGGTGCACACCCAGGACCCACGAAAAGTTCAACGGAACAATCGATCAGACCAGTATAACTGCTGAACAGCTGAGCACCGGAGACAGGAGGCAAGCGAGAAACGCACTGAGGAACAGTGACAGAGGTAACGATGCAGAGTGCATCAGCTACCCAGAAGCTTGGTAGCCGGCCACCGGTCACAACGGTAAGAGAGGCCACAACAAGACCGAGCAGCATATCGTTACACACCCGGAGAGGAGCTGAGAGTGCAGTATAAGGAAAGAACACCCACCAGCGCCAAAGAGACCCGGCCCACCAGACCCTGACAGCCCCCAAACATAGCAGGCACACCAGAGAGGGTGAATTGACACCCAGACACAGGTGCTCGAGAGCAGGGTACATGGGAGTGAACAGAGCCCGGTGACTCACAGTGAATATACAGCAGAGGCAGCGGGAAGAGACATACCAGTGCCATGGCAAGTCAACAGAGACTGGTACGTGCGCAAATACACCTACGAGGGGAGGTCAGGTAAGGGGTATTCCCACTCGCACCCCCACCCACAAGAACACACATAAGCATCAAAATAGTAGCTGCGCAAGGACACGACCCCCTGAATAAAACCACACAGGCCACACTGCCTGAGGACAAGGAGATAACAATTGGGGCCACAAGAACAAACCAGGCACTGCTAATTTAGCAGGAAGCTAAAGAAGCGCAAAATGAACCCAAGTCGAGAGCTAGGAAAGAAGATAGAGAGTGGTACCCCTAGCCAGAAGAAGTTCCACAGAATGATCCAGCGAGGAGGAGGATGGATGCTGGAAGGCGGGAGGAAGAAGCTTGTACCGCGCCAAAACAAACTAAGATGAGGTGTTCACCAAAAGAGTGATCATAATCAAGGGCTGGCTGCTGCCGAGAAGCAAGCAACAGGACATGACCAAGAGCCCCAGATAGATGCAGCCAACAACATAATACTACAGGCTATTGCAGCCCTAAGAACATCAACAGAGACCCATATAGGCAAAGTAAAAAGGGATGTAGGCCTCATATGGCAAGACTTGCGTACTCTGGCAGGAACAGTGGGGGAAATGGAAGAGAAACTAGAAAGTGTCTCTGCCTCCACCAAAGACATACAAAAAACAGTCCTGGAACTGACGACGAAAGTCCAAATGCTACAGGACTGAGCAGAAGAGGCAGAAGGGAGTGCAAGAAGAAGCAACATCCGGATTCTGTGGCTGCCAGAAAGGGGAGGAGGGTAGAGACCCCTCCATATATATCAAGAGCATTCTCCTCCAAGAAATTGGCCCGGGAGAACTGTCACTGGGGTCCACAGTGGAAAGGGCCCACAGACCTCTGGAGAGAAAACGTCCCCCTGGAGCACCACCTCGCCCTATCATTGATAAAATATTGAACTACTGCGACAAAGAAAATAACCTATCCTTATCTAGAACAGGGGGGGAGATCTGACAGGGATCAGCCAGACTAGCGATCTACCCAGATCACATCATGCAAGCTCAGAGGAGAAGAGTCCAGTTCGTCCCAACTAAGGATCTGCTACGACACCTGGGTAAGAAATACATGCTTCTATATCCAGCAAAGCTGAAAGTACTTCACAATCGAAAATCCCTGTTTTCTGATGCCCTGGAGGAGGTGAATGCCTGGATGGACGACAACCGAATGGAACAGGCACCGTAGAGGAACAAGGACGGTTAAGGAGCTGCAGAAGAAAAAGATGGGGTACAGTATATTACATCGAATGCACAGACACAATATAGACTCAAAGGGAGCAGAGAGCTGAGAACCTAAGTACTTGAACTACAAAAGTTGGTTACCCCCCCTAGGCGAACCTCAAAGGTGTGGGCTCAGAAAACTGAGAGCTCCTAACCATAAGTTACACCTCCCCTGATGTCAGGGCGGAGACCACATTCTTCCCGTTGTTTTAGGAACACTTGGAGTACTGAGCGGTACTCAGCTACCATATCCCGAGGGTCACAGGGAACTAATGGTGCTTATGCCTCCACAGGGATCTCCTGGTGGGTGGTTGGTGTATGGCAATGTTTGGGGAAGTTGGTTTAAATTGCAGTACGCCTTATTCCAAGGATGCAGAATAAGGCGGATGCCCTCAGGTGGCAAAGAGGGTGGGAGAGGATTTCAGGACCCGCCAAAGAGATAGATGAGAAGGAGAGGGATGGTAATGCATCAGATGGCCGAAAAGCTAAAATATCCACATGGAATGAAAGAGGACTAAATAATTATATCAAAAGAGTGAGAACTCCTTTGGAGTCAGGCTTAACATGTCACTTAATGTGGAGGGGACCTGAAGGGGAGGGCCTGAAGGCCTTCCCGACCCGTGGGTTAACCGCCCTTGTAAGGGAGGAGGTAGACAGTGATGGGGAGACCCTCTTTTTGATAGATTCCAAGAGGGGTATGGTGTGGCTGACAGGTATTTTCTCATTAAGAATATTTTCCACGAAGTCCGCCCCTGTGGGGTTGGATTCATCCGTGTTTATGCCAAAGTGTTGGGCAGCCTTTTTTAATAGTTCATTATAGAGAGGCTGGTCCACAATGGGAGAGGAGTGACCACCTTCCTCTACCCCAGGGTCGATGAAAATGAGATCTGGGTCATCCTGGTCCTGTAGGTAAGTATCCTCTCCTCCTGATCGGGGTCCCCTTGATCATCTATCCAGATGTCTCGGTCCGATTGCGTGGACTGAATGTCAACAAAGGAGGACCCTGTGAGGGCTCCCCGGATGACAGGCCAGGGGCAAGAAAATAAGGTGCTACTGGTACTGTAGGAGGTGTAGGAGGCTGCTCATTAGACTTTGTAGGAGTGGGGGACTTGCTCATGAAATCTAAGAAGAATGAGATTTTGCCCATTTGTCCTCAAATTGAGACTGGGTCCAGGGTGTAGCAGAAAGAGTGGAGGGTGGTGTAACAGGGGTAACCTTTGGCACAGCAGGCTCCCTGGGGGTCTCCCTAGGGCGCTTCTTGTGAAGGGCGGAAGCTAGGGGAGATGATTTTTCTCAAACTCTTCATTGGTCTGAGAAGCCTGTGTATCGTGGGCAGGGGTGTTTTTTCCATGTAAGTGTGATTTATGCTTTTTCGATGGCTGTTTCGGAGTCTCCGCCTCAGCCGCCGATCAGTGTTTATGCGCACCTTTCGTCGGAGTGTGTGTATGAACGCCATGCGATAGACACGTAGGCTGAACCACAGCGTGCGCACTCAATGTGATGTCGGTGGGCTGGGAAGCATCAACTGATGGTGTGCAGCCCTACAGCGACAGAGTTGTCGAGGGACAGCTAAGGGGGTTGTGCTTGTGGGAAGAGGTATGTGCAGGTACGCCGGCATCACCAGAAGCCTTCCTCATAGCAGTGGGCTGCGACTGCCTATCGAGGCTGGGGACAGGTGTGTGGGAACTGGAAAATTCCACGGTAGTGTCTTCGAGCTCCGAATTGGAGTCTCGGCTGCCTCGGCCTTTGCGGTCCGACTCGAAGATCCCGGCGGCGGACTCTGACCCTAGGTATGGGGCCACCCACCTTTGGGTCCTGTGCTCCTTTACGGTCTTAGGTCTAAAGAGCTTGCACGCAGCACAATGGGATTCGAGATGGTCACGCGGAAGGCAGTGGTTGCAAACTCAATGTTTGTCTACCCACAGGAATTTCCTGTTGCACTTATATGATATGATATGATTGGTTATTTATAACGCACTTAATACCCAGAGGTTTCTAAGCCCGGACCCGGGGATTGAACCTTTTGGTGCTCTGTGTCATCTTGCTTCCAAGGCAAGCACTTTGCCCCTGAGCTATCCCCCCGAGACAAAACTTAGGGAAAAACTCAAAGGGAAGTGCGTTCAATAATGGAAAGTAGACAGAGAGACAGCAAGCCGAGAATGGCTGGGGCAGGAAATTGTTGTATGCATTCTCCAAAAAGGAAAGGATCAGTCCCCCCACTCTCCCTACTCGTTAGGTAAAACCAGGTGTAGGCCGAAGCCTGTTGTCAGAGTAGTCATCCTGTTCGGGAGCCGGGATCAGCCATCGAGAAGTTATGATTATGAGCCGTCTAATTATTGCGTCAAACACAATCTCTAACTCGAACTTTCAAGTAGCGCGAAGCTACAGACTCTGCTAGAGAACAACTGGCAACCAGTGGTCGAAGTGTACGAAAAGAAGTAATGGATCTATGTTCTCTGCTGGCGTGCATTGCTCCCCACAAACCCCATCACCACACACCCCGCCACGCAAAATACAAACCCCAAAACGCATGCTTCTGCTGTTTAGGGGAATACTCAGTGCAGTGCACTGAAAGTGAACGTTTCAACTCCTTCCTACACTTTTATTTTAAAACGAAACCGTTCCGGAACAGTTTCTTTTTCAAATAAAAGTATAGGAACTGTAAAACTGAATTAAAAGAAGTAGAGGAGCACTGCTCCTGACCGCTCCCGCCCACTTTGACCACTGCTTGCCACGATGGCGGAAAGAAATTATCTGAGGGACCTCGACACGTGAGGGATCATGGGTACAGGGTACGTCACACTAGTCACACTAGGGATAGTATTAGTCACGCCCTGTCGACGTCCCTTTTTTCGAGATTCGAAAACGTCATGTGCAATACTCTGCGACTTCCACTATATGTCGGCCTATGCAAAGATTGTGATTCTAAGACGATCCACAAGCCTCAGAAATATATATTAAATATATAGCTGATTTACTAAGCTAAAAAAATAGTATAAGTAAAACATGTGCCCAAAAATGGCATATCCTTCTACTTACACTATTTCTTTTAGCTTAGAAAATGTGGTCTCAGTTAAGCTACTTTTTTAGCTTAGTGAATCGGCTCCGTATATTTTTTAATTGGGGAAGGGGCATACGAAGTGAGAAAGGGAGCGGAAGGAGAATAAATGGAGAAGGGGATAGGTTTGGCGTGGTGGATAGGGTCATGTGTGGGGTAAACCCCCCTCCATTTAACAAAAAGGCCAAAGAAATTCTTCTTAAAAAAGAAAAATGAAATGAAGGGCGAACATGTCCCATCCCATTTAAGGGAAATTCGAATATGGGACCCTGCATCCTGAATGGCCAGATTAAAAAAATCCCAGTATTGGGATAACAAGCAAGATCTTGGTGGTTTTTGTGTCTGTGTGACCCTCTGAAGGGTTAATAGTTTCCCAGAAGCAGTCAAGCAGGAGTATCCACAAGTAGATGCGCCATACAAACAAGAAGAGGGGGTAAGCTGGCAAAGGCGAGCAAGCTGGGAATGCTGCCATTCAGTGTGCCAACATGCCACAAGGCACAGGGGCTGACCTGAAGGTAAACAAAAGTAAACAAGAACACCAATAAAAATACATAAAATAACAAAAATACAGAGGCAGGTATAGCTCTGTATGGCAAAAGCATCTCATATGCGTTGAGTTCCCAGTTTGAGATCATAGTTATTGTACATAAAGAACTGTGCACTAACAGGAGGCTAAACCTTCTGAAAATCCATTTGAAATGGTAAATCCTCTTTAGGCGGCGTAGCCATCACCAGCTTAGTAAAAGGGTCTTGGTTGGTTCATGCGCCTGCTGCAATTCGTACATCTGCAAGGCATGGTTCTGATCGCCATCAGCGAGCCCCTGCAGCTCCTTCCTTAGAGGGTGTTGAAAGGAGTACCAATGAGTTGGATAACTGTACGCTGATTAGTTAATGTTTGCATTTGCACAAGTATTAAGCATTGGACAACTGCAGTTAGTGCCAGATTTGCTGCTTTCTAATACAGAGTGGAGCAAACTCGCCAATCAAGTCGAGAGCATTCGGCCATCACCGCGTTGGTCTTTGCCTGTGTGCGCCTTGCTAATGCAAACATTTCCACAGGGCAAACTGGATATATCGTACATGCGTAAAGTCACCCAGCCTTAACTTTCTAAAAAACACATATTACACCCAGAAAGACATATTGATGAAACTCTTAGAACAATAATATTGCAATAATATTAGTATTCTGTGCGGTTAAATAGCGCTTCATGCAGACTGCCCATCTTCCAAGCGCTGTTGTAACAGCTGTCATAGGGTTACCGTGTACCAAGAAGTGCGCCAAGACTACATGTTCAAATTCAACAACTTTATTTGGGAATTCATCAGAAAATGGAACAACTGAAAGTAGATATGGGGTCTCCCCAAATGTGGTTGGCATGGTTGCTTTGGTCCTTTTCCACGAATAAATGAGGCTTCGGTATCAAAAGATGCTTCGAGGGCTCGCCATGGTGGCTGTCCTTGAAACCCAGAGATATTTGAGTTGCCAAGATCTTCATTTGACACATAAGAAGGGCAGCTGCACAAGGCACAAGCTGTTTCAAATGATCATTTAACATCGAAAACAGCAGCCGGAAATTCACCATCTCTTCTGTTCACAAGGAGTTACTCAGGGTAACACAAAAACAGGTAATTTGACCCAGAGGTGGCGCGGGCCAGCTTACCAAGAGGGTGCATGCAGTTGTCCCTGGGCCCCTTTGCTACCACAATGCTTTTATGGAATGGCAGGGGCAGGACGCCAACAAACCACCTCCTCCCCGTAGTGGTAGAACAGGGTCCGTTGACCACAAGCGAAGGGTGGAGGGCCCTAAATACCATAAAGCGAACTTGCGAGCAAGAGTGCTTCACAATAAAGGCAGGCATAAACCCACTAACAGAGAAACCAGGGTCGGGGACCCAAAGCGAGAAAGAGACACGAGTCATCTTCCTCATGTGAGTACTTGGCAGGGAAGTGAACCAAGTGGGAAGATCAAAGAAGAGAAGAAGCCACGGTCAATAACCCACCCAACACTCACGATTGTGTGTTGTAGCTCTCAAACCTAATGAGAAGACGACCAGGGGACGGGAGTCATTCACCCTGCTTGTAAGGAACTGATAACAAGATACAAGGAGAAGGGAGTCATTCTCCTGGTAACATGGACCGGCAGTAATGTCCAAAAAGGCACGGAGAAGGGAGTTATTCTCCTCGGCTATCTGACACTGGACATCAGGAGAAGAGAGACATTCTCCTGGCCTACCAAGTAAGTATTATTTGGAACTTAACTATCAGGGGAAGGGAGCCATTCCCCCTGATGTGTGGGAGAGTGTTTGTTTGGAACTTTACTATCAGGGGAAGAGTCATACCCCCTGACAACATGTGGGAAAGTTTTTGTTTACAACTTTACTATCAGGGGAAGGGAGCCATTCCCCCTAACAACGTGTGAAACACAAGATTGTTCTATGATTTAACTGTTTCAACAAACCATAGTTCTGGAGAAGGGAGTCATTATCTTGGGACTGGAGCAGTACTGCCACATTTAGTTTCTCGTGTAAGGGACAGAAGTAAGGGTTTTCTTGAAACAGGACGGTGGACACTTTTGAGTTGACAGACATCGCGACAGACACCTTATTTTTAGTTGAGGCAGGGAAACTCTGCTTAGTAATAGGGACAGGCAGGTGTTCTCTTGCTCTCTTGATTAATAAGTCTTTAGCCCCAAGCATGGCAACTTTGTATCAGCCTCCTTCTTCTGTACCCGTGCACCATTTTGACATATCATGGAACAAAATGGCACAAACAAATGAATTTAGGTTTTCACTAGTGCTTTGTTCTGTTACACACGCATGCATTGCATTCTGTGCGGAGGATTTGTTTGATGGCACTCAAGAAATCATTTGCACGGGCTTCGATTGCGTAATCCTTTTCACCAAATCTCAAGGTTCCTCCTACGTATCATAGATTCTAATACATGACGCCCTATATGAGCAGCAGCCTGCGAAGAATAAACCCCTACTAGGAACACATGGCCGCATGCTCATGGGTAACCATCTACAGCAGCTTTGTGAATGAGATATGTGGTTGCTGTTCTACATGGCATGCACCAGATGTAGGGTTGCCTCCAGGGGTGTTTCTAGGTCTGGAAAAGATCAGGGGCTAAGCTAATGTCGGGACTGACGGGACTCGGGGCTAGCTAGCATTTTGGTTGTAGCACCTGAGCTTCTCTCCAGGGCTACAACCAAAAGACCCGGTGCTATATCCCCTTTAGAAATCCCCTCCCCCCGCAACGCCTGCCTCCTCAAACGGTACCACATGCTGTTCTTTCAGCAACGCATGCACTCTGTATAGTGAGTAGACCGAGTCTCCTTCATACCAGAATCATTGGCCGCTTCTATCCCTTCTGCCTGCAGGGCTCCCACAGTTTTGGCGTCAGCGTGGCACACCTCGTGGCTGAAGTTAATAAATACGCCACGGTAAACATGGCCTGCAATGACCACATGGTGGCGCATCCTAGGGGCTATAGATACACAAGAGAGAGTGAGAAATAATTACAATTAGAATGCCGAAGTCGAAAATAAAAGAGGAGTGATAGAAAATGGAGACTAGGAGAAATAAAAAAGATGAGTGGAAAAGATAAAGGTAAGAGGAGATAGTTAAATGGATGGAGGAGAATAAAAGAAAGATCAGAAGATGAAGGGTATGCAAAGAAAGTAGAGGCTCTATGGATGAATGAGCACGAGAAGGAAAGGGAAAATAACAAGGCAAGGAAAGATAGCACAGAAATGATATCAAATGAATTGACAGAAGGGGAGGAAGTAAATAAAGAATGAAAGAAAGAAAGAACGCAAGAGACAAGCAAAGGAAGATCAAGAGAATGAGCGAAAGCAAACGTTGGGGAGAAAGTTAAGAAAAGTGAAAGCAAGAAATACAGAAATGAATGAGAGTAAAATGGACAGAAAAGGTGTGGTGGAAAGAAATACAGAGAAAAAAGGAAAGTATGAGAGAAACCAAACACGTATACGCTATTCACATGCCAAACACTGATATACCATATACTCACGTGCTAGACCCACTTCTACCACCTTCCCCTTTATGCCATGCACTTTTATTCCACTCCTACAACACACACTCTCCCCCCACGCACACATTGTCATGATATGCACTTAAACCATGCACCCATATCACATAGACTCTTATGCCACACTCTTCCACAACGTGCTCAGACAATATGCAATCGTATGTCATGCACTCTTTCATCACACACTCATACAACGCACACCGAGATGACATGCACTCTTATGCCACACTCTTGCATCAAACAATGTTACCCCACGCAACCATGACATGACCGCTTATACCACGCCTCCATACGCCCCTCACACACTACTATGCCGCACACTTTTATTCTGCATGCATATAAAATACTCTCTTAAGCCACGTACTCTTATGCCACTCCGCCTTACGACATACACTCTTACACTATGGACACATATGGCATACAGACTTACGCCATGCACTCTTATGCCACACTCGAATACGACATAAACTGTTTCACCATGCACTCCTATGCTGCACACCCACACGACAATATACCATGCACTTAAACTATGCAGCCAAATGGCATACACTCTTACACCAGACATCCTTAGCCCTGCACTCCTATGCCACGCTCTTATGCCACACACTCTTTTGACATAAACTAACATGCTACGCTCGCATACACCAGACATTCACACACCAAACACTCGGATGCAACATTTTCAACACCCATTGTTCACACATTAACGCATTATAGTTGCACACGCATACACAAGCACACATACATAGAAACCATCATTGCTGCGCACACATATAAACAGAAATGCATGTGCACACAGCAGCACTGTCATACCGGTTTACACACAAATACACACAGAAACAGACACGAACAAACAATGATCATGCCTTATACCCACAGGAGCATTTAAAGTACATGTAAAAATAATTACCACCAATAAATATTAGTACACACAAACCCCAAATATGTAAGGAATATTACAAGCAAACAAATCCAGAATAAAACAAGAGTTTGTGGTGCATGAGCTTGTTGTGTAAGAGTGCATGTCGTGTGGGTGCATAGTGTTCGTGTGTGGCATAATAGTGTATGTTGTATGGGTGTGTGTGGCGTAAGAGTGTTTGGCATAATGGTGTGTGACGTAAGAGTGTGCGGTGCAGCAGTGTTTTATGGGTGCATGGCATATGTGCATGGCATAAGTGTGGCATAAGAGTGCATGTTGTATGGCTGTATGGGGTAAGAGTGCATGTAAGAGTGTGTAGCATAGCAGTGCTTGGTGTATGGGTTCCTGACATAAGTGTGTGGCGTAAGAGGTGACGTGGTATGAGAGCACATGGCATAAGAGTGTATGTCATATTGGCGTGTGGCATGCGAGTGCATAGAGTGAGAGCGTGTGTTGTATAGGTGTGTGGTGAAGGAGTTCATTGCATAGGACAGCGATCTTCACACTGGGAGGGGGGCTAAAGGATGTTCTGGGGGTGGAGGTAGACTCTTTAAAAAGGGATTAAGATGACTGTTTTTAATATAAAATGATAAGCATATTTTCTACTACTTATATTTTCTATTAAAAGGAGCCACCTTAATCCTTTTTTAAAGAGCCCCGGGCCCCATGGACATCCTCTCCGACCCTCAGGTGGGGGGGTTGTGGGGAGGGCGGGGGGGGGGGTTAGAACCAATATTTGTAATTGAAGCGGGGGCTCGGTATCAAAAGGTTTGAATCCCTCTGGCGTAGGAGTATGTTGACTGGGTGAATGACATTCATGTTACATAGTCATATAGGAGGTGAACAGTCGTTCTGTGAACACATGACATGTAGATCGTTTTAAAGCTTGAATAGCTCAACATTGGGCGAGTCCATTCTTGTCTTTTTTTGATGGAACCAGGTCTTGAAGACATCTAGGTCCATGCCAAAAATCTCAACAATGGTCATTTTGTGATATTTGGACCAAAAACATTGTTTTGCTATGGGAACACCCCATGTTAATAAGTATTCAAATGCAAATAACATTGTATTAAATATGAAGCAGTCCAAGAAAGAAAAACATGATATTTTCCTTGTAGGGGGGCGAATGCCTCTCTCAATTACAGTGGCAATTGTTCAGACTGTTCCATGGAAGGGTTAAAAAGTTATTCTGAAGTGTTATTTCTGAAACCCGACAGTTTGCCATTAGCCTTTGCTCTGTGCTAATTGTTTATAACGAGCTGTGTTGCAAGACGAGCGTGTTGCCCCCGAGCTATCCTCTCCGTCTTTCCCTTCTTTCGTGCAGCTCCCGCAGCTAATCAAGCTCGAGCTCTTGATGCTGGTGCGGTGAACTGAAGGGCATTGAGGGGGAGCAGGTGGAGGGGTGGGCCCACTCAGTGACCAGCTGTTCTTATGCCGTGAAGGTGGGCGAGTGTGCTGTCGTCGAGCTGCCGGCCTTCAGGCTGAGCTCTCAGCGGAGCGTGCTGCGGGCCGCACTGTGCGTTCTTTCGTCACTGTGACGTGCTGTGAATACGGACACTGTGCGCATGGCGCATGCTCTGCCGCATGCCAGCACAAGAGAAGAAACATTCTTCCTATTCTGTTACCTTGTTCTCATTTCCTTTTCTCTGTCTCTTACTTTGTCTTTCTTCATGTAGTTAAACCTCAATTCCACCTTAGCTCTAAACAAATTCCCCTTTTCTTTTCTTGCTCCCTTTTAAACTGTCTTGATTTGTGCCTCATTCCTTCCCTCTTTTTAATTTTCCTTCATTTCTCCTTTCTTATTTTGTCTCGTATGTCTTCCCATGATGTGTTGATTTCTTTCACCGATTCTCTTTTTCCGTGGACGTTCTCTCCCATTGTCTCACCTGGTTCATTCTGTAAAACATTTCTTTTTGCTTTACCGCTCCTTTGCTTTTCTTCTGTTTATTTTTCTGCTTTCACTCATTCTTTGTACCCCTTTGTCTTTTCATCTTGTTTTTATTCTACTTTAACATGATCTTTTATTTTCTGTCCTCGTTTTGCCTGTTTCATGGTCTTAAATGTTAGCGCTTTCTTTTTCAATCTATTTTGCACCCCATTATGAGTATGGTGGTAACAGTAAAAACATGTGGTATTTTGAAAACCACTTGGTATTAAAATTCAACCTAATTATGATCATATGGACTATCTGTTAGTGCTGCGTGTCTTATTTTCCAGGTGCATCATTATGTAGTCCTTGGAGTGAAAATCCTATATCAGCTCAACTCATAATTTGCAGAGGTTGTCTTTATCCTCCTATATATTCTATAATTAATGTAATACTTTAACTTTTCTCTTTTGGTGTGTCGGGCTAATTTCCCGGGGGCCGGCAGTGCCGTCCGCGAACCGCCGGGGTTGGGCAGGCCCCATCTCCTCCTGCATCCCAAAGGAGTATGAGGCACACACAAGAGCAAATAGTTACTGCTGTTTATTGCATGAAACAGACCGGGACGAGCTCTCGGGTCACAGTTATCCGGTAGACATCTCGCAGGCCCTTTTTCTAGCTGTATGACGCGACTATGTGCGTCACCTGGGAAAACTATCCCCAAAACCTAACGCCATCTCGGGTTGGCTCCTCAAGTGGTAGGGTCAGTATAGGCACATATACAGGAAACTGTTAGTGGAGGAGGGAGGGTCAGGTGGTATGCTTGGGCCGTCCCTAATAATTGCTACAAGAGAATTGTTACAAGGGGACAATTAGCGATTGGCTAAACTATAGTGGCGTCAATGGTGAGCCCCTCGCATTCTGATTGGTCCACCCGCGAGCCCCCAAGCCTGGGACCATTGCTGTTCCCAGCTTGCTGTGTACCTGGTGCTGGCAACAAAGTATGACTATGTGTCAGTGGCGGACAATGGACAGGTCTGCCTATTAGCTGGTGTGCGTGTCTTTCCCACCGCTGCCGGTGTCCAATTTGTCAATTGATTGTTGCAATCTGTGTCCCAGATGTGAGACCCCAGCGCTTCTCTGGTCCTTGGGGTTTGACATCGTATCAGGTCAGCCTGGTCACGTGTTGTGAGACCATGGCTGGAGCAGAATTATGAGCATTTGATTTGTATTTCGGCTCCGAGGAGCGTTTAGCAGTGGCAGGTGTAACCTTGGCGCGGGGAGAGCGCCATGTAGATTGTAACATTGCGGCCTTGGCTGTGGGCTCTCGTCAGGGCTCGTTCTGCGTGATCAGCACCTTGCAGCTTTGTCTGAGCCGCTCCGGCCTGGGGACTATGGCTTTGCAGCCTACCTTGGCCTGGCTTATGGGTGGCGGTACATAGTCCATAATGTGGGGGTCGCGAGGGGCAACAGAGATTCATATGCATTAGTCCATATACAGGGTTAAATCTTCATGGTTTTTGTGGCGAGGAAGCATCTGCAAGCATGTACACAAGCTCTTCTGGCGTCTTGCGTTTCTGCAGTGCTGTAGTTGGCCTATGTGAAAAATAACAACGATGCATGTGTGAGTGTAAGTGGTCCTCTACGTCATAGCACTAAGTATGTTCTTCATGTGGATTGGTGTGTGTATGACCAATGTGCTTGGTGGCACGTGTGTTCTTGCCCGCTGGGTATGTCGTCATGGCATCTCTAACTATGGCAGTATTTGTGGTTGCTGTCTAATCGAGTTGATCCATATCGTCAATGTCAGCTCCACCTCGGGTTCCAGCATGTGGTTTGATTGACGGGCAGCTTCCCTGGGTGTGTGGGGCGTGGCCACAGTGGATCTTGACATCTGGGGCGGCCGTGAGCGGGTCGAATTCCTCTCGCAGTGGGTGCTTGGGTCGTGACATCCTAGGCCATGGTCTGGATGACAATCGGGGGAAGGGATTGTCCCATTTTCCCTCTTCAGTCGACCACAAAATGACCCACTCTCTTGTCTCCTCGTACCCGCCATACCTTTGTTATTCCTGCCAAGTGTCCGTACCGGTCCACATGGTCTTCAAATGACCAATACATATAAACGCATCTGCCACCGGGTTTGCAATAAACCCATTTTCCGTAGCTTTTCGGGTTCCTTGTGTTCTCAACCTTTATTGATGGTGGATACAAGTCTGCTTCTACGATCTGCTGGCGCAGCCGTTCACGTTCCTTAATAATGACATCTGTGTGTTGGTCATCTTCAGCTGGCATTAGGACGTGCATGCCGATCATTTCTTCAGCAGTATGCTTTGATTTTTTCCTTCCATACCTTTATCCCCATCAGAAAAGCCATTCCTAAAATTATGCATCCTGCCACAACCTTAAGACCATCTGAGAGCCATGATGGCATCCAGGACCAGATGTAAGAGAACCAGCTACCGTTCTTCACTCCCTTTGCTTCTTCTTCCATCTTGGCCAGCTGTGATACTGCCTCAGATAACGTACCTTTGTCCTAGTCGTTGGCAGGAATAAACGTGCAACACGAGCTTCTAATTTTTGCACAAACACCTCCTTCCATTGCTGTCAGGAGGTCCAGCACATATCTGTTCTGTAGCGCCACCATCCTGTTCGCTCTTAGTTCTTCCTTTATCGCGTTGAATCCATTAACTATGGAGTTGATTGTCTTCATTAGCTCCCATCTTGTTATCTGGAGCCACTTCACATTTCTATATGCCTGCACCCCTGGATGTACGATAGAGGAAAAGAACATTGGCACTCTGCTAAATAGCCTGTGTGCTGGTGGAATGTCACTCGGAGCTGTTTCTGACTTTCCTCACAGGTAGTTTCCTGTCAGCGGTTCTCCTTGTCTTTTTACTCTGGATAAGTGTGTAGTGTCGTTCCGTTGATTGCTTCCTACCATCTTCAGTGATCTTTTCTTCCTTTTATTGCCTTCGTCCATCTTAGGGAAGTTCTCCATGTTGACGTGTTTTTGCGGTACTACAAGTGATGGTACGTTGATGTGTACCATAGTGCACACTCCATTCCACAACGGTGGCAAGCTGTTGTATGCCTTCGCTCCGCAGGCCCAATAGTGGTGCATCAGAACTGCTGTTCCTGCACCCCCCTCAGAAAGCTTTATCGTTCTCTTGCAACCTTCATTTGCACCAACATCAACTTCTCCATCATGCTGGTAACACAGTGTTGGTGCTGTGAGTGGAAGTATTGTTATGGGTTCCTCCTCTTTATCTAACCATGTCACCAGTGCTGCACTCTTTGTCCATTCCTTGTAGAATTTGTTGTTTTCTTCTTGCACTGACATCACTGGTGACTTTGCCAAAGTGAACATTTTACTTCCTACAACTCTATCCACCCATCTGTCTTTCATGTATACCTTGCCATGTATTAATATTAGTGGCCTTACCCAGCATCCTGGTTCACCTGCAACTTCTTTTGCATACCACTCGCATGGTGGTGTAACTTTTTCTGTCTCTCCTTTGTCCGGTCCATCTGTTATGTACTTGAACCCTTTGGTCTGCTGCCACGATTTGTCATACATTGGTAGTGTTTTGATGAAGTTACCTTCATAGGGGTAGGTTGACCTTGATTTCCATCTTAGTGTTGCTCTTTTCCCTTGAAATCGTCCACGTGTTTGGAACAATGCTAGATATAACAAACATTCAGCAGTTGTTGCAGGTACTTCAGTTGCCACAAACGTTCTTGAGGCGCTCATGGCGTATGGGATCAATGAGCACACATAGCAGTTGTCCTTTGTCGTGTTCCTACCAATTTTGGACATGTGCTTGTACCACATGTTGTTGGAGACGTGTGTGGATTCTGTGAGGTAAGTGTCCACCCCATGTACGTCAATGGAAACACTAAGTTTATCCCTCTTTATGTTTGACCCGGTGCCACCTAACACTATGCGCCTTGCAGCCATGGTAGGGGAAATGTTAGTAGACGGAGATGCCATCACATTGAAAGCATAGTAGGCCTGCCAGACAGTGGCAGTAATCAGACCAGTGGTGAAGAATATCCCTAACATTTTTATTACAGTTGCTATTACCACTGGCATGTCTCTCTTACCTTTGCTGCGGTCCTGCAGCTACTTTACTTTAGATGATATAGGTGCCTGCCTGAAAATCTCTCAAAATATGCGTTATTATTGTTAGTACTTTTATTCAAGCCCTGCGTATCAAGTAATCGTTCAATGCCCAGGCGAAAAGCTCTTCCCACGCTTTCCTTATCGTCCTATCTCTAAGGGCGGGTAATGCTCCGTGGAGATGTGGAAATGATTGTGCTATTATCATAAGGAATGTGTTATAATATACACGTATTCTCCTTCATCTTAAGTATTTTGGCCTTTTTTATAACATATACAAACTGGTGCGACAGTGCTTCTGGGGTGTTATAGTCTGCGGGTAGCATTTACCCCTTGGCAGTGACTTATGCTTTAGTGACGTATGTTCCTTTTCTTTTTATTACATACACAGTAGCAATGTGCAATACCTGCATGTGCGAGAAAAAAAGAGAAGAGAGCATGCACGTGTTTACAAAGTGTGGTGTATATTGCAGATTGTTTTGACAATGTTCTTCATTACCTGGTGGCTGGTGGGAGTTCATTTTAGCTAACTTATTTACTTTGTCTGGGATCTCGTGATCATAGGGTGGGCTATGGGTGGTTGGTCATTTATGTCCTTTGGGGTATCCGGTGTCTGTACTGTGTCGTTGTTGTCATTTGTCGTTGCTGAAGCGTTGGCCCCTTCGCTGAGGTGAGGTGGGGTCTGTGCTTTGTAGGGCTTGATGTCGTGGATGTGTGTCCACACGTCCTTACCCTTCAATTTGACTGCTCTAGCGGCTACCTTTTCTACCAAGTGTGGACCTGTGAATCTAGGATTGTTCCATTGTCTACAGTAATTTTACGGAGAACCTGGTCTCCCTCTTTCACTGTCCACTGTGCAGTCTGTTCCTGTTCCTCGTTGGTTGCTTCTCCTTGTTGGTTGTTCTTCGACCCGCCCTGTGTCCGTTGGATCTGTTGAGAGATAAAAGCGGCACTAGTAACCAAGGAAGAGACATACTTGTGCAATTCTTCACCAAAAACAGTACTTGCAGTGTGGCAGTCAGTTATTGCTCTTGATGGTGGTGTGAGTGGAAGGTGCATTTGACGTCCGGTCACCACCTCGTGGGGTGTGAGGTGGTGGTATGACCCTGGTCTGTTTCTCAACTCAAACAAGGCCAACGGGAGGCAGTACAGCCAACTCTTTTTGGTTGTTTGTTGGATCTTTGCTATTTCTTCTTTTAGGATGCCGTTGAGGCATTCGCAGATGCCATTTGCTTGTGGGTGTTATGCACATACAAACTTATGTTTAATTCCCAAGAGGGCAGTTACGTGCTGGAACAATTCATTGGCAAAGTGTGGGCCATTGTCTGACTGCAGCACTTCGCATACTCCCCACCTCGAGAACACCTCCCTCACCAAGAATTTGGCTGCTCTGAACGCATCTGTATGAGAGCATTGACCAGCCTCAATCCACCTTGAAAATGGGCACACTACTAGAATCATGTATCTGTAACCCTGACATACATTGATCATGTCAACGTAGTCAATGTGTAGGTGCAGGAAGAGTCCTTCAGGCCGGGGTATGGCACCTTTGATCACTTGCAACATGTGGCCAGCTGTGAATTGCTGACATGTGAGGCAGTTGCTAATGAAATTTGGACCGAAGTCCAAGGTATGGGAACATTCTCAGAAAAGTCTTAGAATGCCTGTGTGCATTTGGCCAAGATTAGGAACTAGGTGGGCTGTCTGGGCTCCAGGAAGCAACCCAAGAGGTCAGGCATGTGGATGGGTTTTAAGGGGGTTATGACAGAGAGCTACTGCAAGAGACATGTTATGTGCCCAGCTATACCGAATTTGTCGTAAGTTGTTGCTGTGTTCTAATGGAAGGGTTGTTGAGGCAAGTCTGGTGTAAGGGGATGAAGACGTAAGTGTCCAACTAGACTACATTTGTTGTTGCTGCATTCTAATGTGTGTGGATGGATAGCTGTCCATCAAACTGGTGCGTTATACATATCTTAGCGCAGATGGAGCTTATCTATGATCTCGCTCTTTGAGCAGATCCTCTGTGTGAAAAGAGAAGGTACCCTCCTAGAACAGACTAGCCTCAAAATCTTCTAAGCGCACTAGACCAGCTAATTTAGTACATGCCAGACGGGTTATCATAAGATCTTGGGATCATAGGATTCTTTAAACGCAATAGACAGGCTACCCTTATAGTCTTACCATACATCTTCTATGTTGTATAATTGGCTACCTTCATATCTTCTAAGTTTAATATCAAGGATACTTTGTGTGTTACAATGGCTAACTTATATTGATTGATTGATTGATATTTTATTTCTATCGCGCTCGTACACAGTGTTTCAGAGCACGACAAGGCAAGAGAGGGGAACAGGAGAGAACAAAACAGCGATTTTACTAGGCCCAGTGACATTGAGAAAGCGCAAGTGCATGGGGGAGGGGGAGGGGAAAAGTGCATGGAAGGAGGGAGAAGTGGAAAGTGCGAAGCAGAGGAGAAACAGATAAATAACAATAAATAAATAATAAAGGCAACAAACATTGGTAATGCAGCCAGCAATTTGCAAATGCTAGGTTTAAGGCAGCAGACAGGGTAGGTCTGATAAGTGCAGGAAGAAAAAGGGATATAGATCTTATAGATCTTCTAAGTGCAACTGACAGGCTATAGTCATACATCCTTGAGTGCAACGGACAGGTCAACATCATAAAATGCAACACAAGGGCCCACTTCCAAGTCTATCTAAGTGCAGCACACTGCCCACCCTAAAATCCGTCTAACCTTCACCAATCTTCTGAATGCGATAAATGTGCTGCCAAACCAATTTCTTCTGGAGCAGTACATGTGTTAGCCTTCAGTTCTTCACATGTAATCCATCTGATAACCTACACAATTTCTTCGAAGCGCAAAACACGTGTTAACGTATCCAATATCTTCTACCCCTTAATCCATCAAAGTGTGACACATTTCCTATCCCCCAAATACAGATAAGTGCAATACACTTCCTACTCCCCAAATCTATCTGAGTATGACACATTTCTTATCCCTAAAATACAGCTAAGTGCAATACATTTTCTGACCCCCAAAATACAGCTAAGGGCAATATATTTCCTATCCCCCCAAAACCAGCTAAGTGCAATACATTTCCTATTCCCAAACTCCATCTATGTGCTAGAGTTATTCACCTGCTTGTGTGGCAGTGGAGGTCACATAGGTACCATGCACTTAGGAGCATGGCAAAAGGAACATGTCTCGAGATCCACCAAGGGTGCCGCTTCCCTGGGGGTTTGTTCCCATTGAGGCCATGTCTCACAAAGGATCCTTGACCATTCCTAAACTGTATGTGCCTAAAACACTACAGTGTGAATGAGTCCAGCATGCACTGCAGCCAAATGTAAATCTGTGGTTGCCACGACAGCAACCACCGCATCTGTGGAGCTGGAAGCAGCCTGTCTTCACCTAGCATCATTGCACATTCTGGAATACCGGTACTGTGATCTGGCAGAAAGCAGTTCTGGCATCCAAGATTGCCCAATTCATATAAGTTGGCCAACTCTGGTGGTCGGCACATCACCAGAAGTCAGGAACTGGCCAGACTAGCACAACAGAAATGCAAAAAAGAAAGAACCAGCAACCAAGCAGTCTCGTGCTACTCCACTTTAATCTTCTACAATCGCAGAACGAGAAGTAGTGCTGAGAAGCAACTCCCCCTCACATGTGACACCTTCCACAAATCCAGGCTACAAAGTCAACAGCAGTTTGCTTTCTAGGACTTGTCATTTTATACATTCAAGTCCCAGCATGCATTGCAAAGAGAAGGCACCGCCTCGCTAGATTGAATTGATGTGTTTTACCATAACCCTTTTAGATTAAGGCCATCACCAATCAGTCTAATTGCAGGAGTCTGGATAGGCCCGGGTGGTATCCGTTGTGCTGTGACAGCACAGTTTGGGTTTTATCCTTAGCTCTCTTAAAGCAACATGATATGATATGATATGATATGATAGATTATTTATAACACGCTTAATACCCAGATGTTTTTAACTGGGAACCCGGGGATCGAACCTGTGTTGCTCCTCGTTGTCTTGCTTCCAAGGCAAGCGTGTTGCCCCTGAGCTATCCTTCCGATACAGACATGTGCCCCAGTTGACCTCATAAGCTTTCTTGCATTTGGCTAAAGCTTTGAAGCACCCAGTTTTCACTCCTCCGCTAAATTAGTCCTCATTGGACCTGGCAGTGGGCAACATTTTCCCAGAAATGCCTGTGGGGTGATCGCCAACGCTTCCCGTTTTCCAATCTGGTCATCCAGTGCCAATGTTATTGGGCCAATGAGCTTTAAAATGCAACATTTGCCACTCAATCTCTAACATTACTTGTAGGGGGAATGTAGAAGGGGGGCCCCTGTAACAAGGACAGCGCCCACACCTCATCCCAAGTGCTAAGGGGAACTCTTGGCACTAGGGAATGGTAGCTCTATCGGGGTCCTCGGACCAGTGTGATGAGGAGGAAAGGGATGGGATCCTCAGTGTCTCCCTCCCTATCGCCGGGGAAGTCCCCTCTCCATAGTCATGGGAGTCCCTTCTTGGGACAGACAAGAAAGGGCACTTCTAACAAATGTTGGCCCTCTCCCTGACTGGCACTACAGCTCTTTCATGTAAAATTTGATAGAGCTGCTGAAAAAGGGTGCACAATTTGACAGGTTGGAACATCAAACAAATGAGTTGGAAGAGGTCAAGTTGTAGGTTGTCAATACACTACTCCTAAAGCTCATCAACCCCAAAATTGAGACCTTCATAATGGTAGCCTTTTGGATGAGGTATATGTTGACGACTTGTGGATGGGTCTTTGTGTTTGAGTCCAACCCATCCCACATCAGGTAAGTGTCCTTCTTTTCTTTCGTTATATAGTGACTTTTGTTTCTGCCGCTGGTCTCGTATTCTCCACAATATGTCCTTGAGGCGAACCGAAGAGTCAGACCTTATGTCAGGTGACTGGGAGGTTATGAACTTAGAGTACGCTTTCCTCCTGCCTCTGATTATTTGTAATGGTGATACTCCAGTAACTGAATTGGCGTGAATTTATTGGCCCTTTCAGCTGCTATAGCCATAAGGTAGGGGTGCTTGTGAGATGGCGAGAGGATAGCTCAGGGGTAACTCGCTTACCTTGTAAACAGATCAATTTACTGCTACATGGGTTCGATCCTAGTTAAGTGTTTAGAAACCAGAGAAGTCTGGCATGAAACATTTTATAAATAAGTAATAATAAGTAATAATAATAATAAAAAGTCAATATTGTACCTGACCGCTGTAGAAAATAATAAACCCACACTAGGAGAGAGCAGGAGTGACAGAACAGCAAGTAATGACCTCCTCGAAGGCCTGCTGTGGTCCTCCCTTGTGCCCCTAAGAAGTGTCCTACACGTGGCTGCGCTCCTCATCAGGGGTCTACGCAGATACAACCACATCACCCCGGCCCTCAACGACGTTCACTGGCTCCCACTGCACACAAATCACCTTCAAGTCTTGCTTCATCATCTATAAGGCTGTTGCCTTCAAGTCACCCAGCTACCTCGCAGAGAAACTCAGCATCTCCGGTGGACAGCACACCGCCAGAAGCCAGGACACGTGCAGACTTGAAATACACCCCTGCACAAAGGAAAAGACCAGAAAACAAGCCTATTCTGCCTAAGCTCTAAGACTATGGAACCTCCTCCCTGTCAGCACCAGACTCGTCCACACATTCCTACAATTCACAAGCTCACTACCCACCGCTTCAAGGAGTCTCTCCTCCTCAACACCTAGGCCATCATGTCACACCCTCACCCCCGCGCCACCTGACTCGCTAGATTCTATCCGGCCCTCTCCTCCCTGCCACCCTGTACAGCTGTACCCCTCCTCTGTGCCCCTTTGTATCCTACCTCCTACTGTATATCTGGTCTGTTACCTCTGAAAAGCACTCCGTTATGCATCTGTATTATCGTATACCTCTGTAAAGTGCTCTGTTGCTTCTCGAAGCTAGGTCTGTGCTCAATAAGTACCATGATAATAATAAATGTATTATTATTATGATAATAAAAGAGAGGCCTGGAGAACCCAATCACAGCCACAGGTTTCCTTCTTCGAGACAACAATGCTCATCCCTGAATAACTCTGCCCACATGGACCATGTGCTCGTTACCACCAGGCCCCGCAGTCCACAAACAACATCATGGAATCTTGGTGGCTTGACCACATGCAGAAGTGTGCAGAAGCATACATAGAGTGTGACTCCTGCCTGATTCCAAAATGGCCGCTGATACATTTGAAGTCTCGGAATTGGATATTCAGGTGAAGCAGCTGATCCAATCATAAAGACTAAAAGATTCCTCCACAGATAATGGCCA
This sequence comes from Ambystoma mexicanum, assembly GCF_040938575.1. Taxonomy (NCBI): domain Eukaryota; kingdom Metazoa; phylum Chordata; class Amphibia; order Caudata; family Ambystomatidae; genus Ambystoma; species Ambystoma mexicanum. The sequence goes on from NC_090929.1 coordinate 171,963,078, forward strand.
ATATTAAGCTAGTTCTGGGAACCTGCGGAAACCTGAACACACAGTCACACATACATGGCTGAAATAAATCTGTTCAAAAGCAAGGATTGTGGCAGATGTTGTGGCATCAGCAGCTGCAATTGCAAGGAGGAGGCAGAATGAGCTGAGCCACCCATGAGAGCTGAGCTACCCACGAGAGCTAGGGAGTCAAGAAGGTAACGGGCAATGCCTCTCTGAGAACGTTTTAAACAGGATGAGCTGGGCAGTATGATCCCTGTAGGTGAGCACTGCACTCAATCCCTGAGATGTTCAAGCATAGTGGAGATTGCACACATTTATCCCCTGGGAACTATATCCCTGAGACAGTCAAGTAGAGCAAGCTGGGCAAAGTATCCATGAGAGCGTAAAGCAGACTGAGCTGGGCATTCATCCCTGGAGGTGAGCAGGGCACTCAATCCCTGAGACATTCAAGTATAGTGGAGCTTGCGCACCATTTCCCTTGGGCACTATATCCCTGAGACAGTCAAGTAGTGCAAGCTGGGCAGAGTATCCATGGGAGCGTCAAGCAGACTGACCTGGGCATTCATCCTTGGAGGTTAGCAGGGCACTCAATCCCTGAGACATTCAAGTACAGTGGAGCTTGCGCACTATATCCCTTGGGCACTATATCCCTGAGACAGTCAAGTAGAGCAAGCTGGGCAAAGTATCCATGAGAGCGTCCAGCAGACTGACCTGGACATTCATCCCTGGAGGTGAGCAGGGCACTCAATCCCTGAGACATTCAAGTACAGTGGAGCTTGCGCACTATATCCCTTGGGCACTATATCCCTTAGACAGTCAAGTAGAGCAAGCTGGGCAAAGTATCCATGAGAGTGTCCAGCAGACTGAGCTGGTCATTCATCCCTGGAGGTGAGCAGGGCACTCAATCCCAGAGACATTCAAGTACAGTGGAGCTTGTGCACTATATCCCTTGGGTACTATATCCCTGAGACAGTCAAGTAGAGCAAGCTGGGCAAAGTATCCATGAGAGCGTACAGCAGACTGAGCTGCTCATTCATCCCTGGAGGTGAGCAGGGCACTCAATCCCTGAGACATTCAAGTACAGTGGAGCTTGCGCACTATATCCCTTGGGCACTATATCCCTGAGACAGTCAAGTAGAGCAAGCTGGGCAAAGCATCCATGAGAGCGTCCAGCAGACTGACCTGGGTATTCATCCCTGGAGGTGAGCAGGGCACTCAATCCCTGAGACATTCAAGTATAGTGGAGCTTGCGCACCATTTCCCTTGGGCACTATATCCCTGAGACAGTCAAGTAGAGCAAGCTGGGCAAAGTATCCATGAGAGTGTCAAGCAGACTGACCCAGGCATTCATCCCTGGAGGTGAGCAGGGCAATCAATCCCTGAGACACTCAAGTATAGTGGAGCTTGTGCACTATATCCTTTGGGCACTATATCCCTGAGACAGTCAAGTAGAGAAAGCTGGACAAAGTATCCATGAGAGCGTCAAGCAGACTGAGCTGGCCATTCATCCCTGGAGGTGAGCAGGGCACTCAATCCCTGGGACATTCAAGTACAGAGGAGCTTGCGCACTATATCCCTTGGGCACTATGTCACTGAGACAGTCAAGTAGAGCAAGCTGGGCAAAGTATCCATGAGAGCCTCCAGCAGACTGTCCTGGGCATTCATCCCTGGAGGTGAGCAGGGCACTCAATCCCTGAGACATTCAAGTACTGTGGAGCTTGCGTACTATATCCCTTGGGCACTATATCCCTGAGACAGTCAAGTAGAGCAAGCTGGGCAGAGTATCCATGGGAGCGTCAAGCAGACTGAGCTGGGCATTCATCCCTGGAGGTGAGCAGGGCACTCAATCCCTGAAACATTCACATATAGTGGAGCTTGCGTACTATATCCCTTGGGCACTATATCCCTGAGACAGTCAAGTAGAGCAAGCTGGGCAGAGTATCCATGGGAGCGTCAAGCAGACTGAGCTGGGCATTCATCCCTGGAGGTGAGCAGGGCACTCAATCCCTGAGACATTCAAGTATAGTGGAGCTTACGCACTATATCCCTTGGGCACTATATCCCTGAGACAGTCAAGTAGAGCAAGCTGGGCAAAGTATCCATGAGAGCTTCCAGCAGACTGAGCTGGGCATTCATCCCTGGAGGTGAGCAGGGCACGGTACCGTTGAGAGGTGCAAGTAGAGTGTTGGGTGCTATATCACAGAAACTGTGGCTGGGTGTTGTGACGAAAGACCAACAAAACACACAAAGGCGTGAGTTGAAGTACTGCACTTTTTAATAAGTACAACAGGTTAGTTGGATGTAACTCCTGTAGCATCTAGGGGACTTGCTACAAATAATGAACAATACTTATGCTAACAGTGTCAGACGGACTTAGCTACAGCAATGCTTCTCTTCCCTACGATTCCTAAACTAATAGACAGTCTCAGGAATATATAGCACCGGCCCTGCTTCGTGGCTCAGACTAAGTCTCATGGATATAGCACCCAGTTCAGATCTGGGCTTTACAGTATCCGGTAGATAGCACCCAGTCTGCTTCTTCACTCTACCCAACAGCAAGTTCTGCTCCCCCATTTAAATGTCGGATGGCCGATGTGACTGAAAGCTATATCACTAATACTGTGTTTAGGTGTCAAGAAGCATACCACTCTGCATATATCCATTAAACTGTGGTGTGGAACACAGAGATGTATCTGCATTGTATTGCCCACAGGAGGGCTTTACTTACCCTGGATGCTGTGGAAGTATGGATGGAGCAAAACAAAGAGGTGATGGCTGGAATGTTTAGAATAAATCTTAAACCTCTGGCAATTTCTCTGGGCAACCCTCCAGACCACCGTTCTTCACCTGCCAGACCTTTACAGAAAGGGGAAAGACCCTGTGTAAATCAGGCTTGGTCCCAAAGGGGCTGTCCAGCCCAAGCTGCTAGGTCACGTCCCTTCTGCACGACACCACAAGCATCCAAAAACACGTTTCGGCCTGAGGAGTAGCTTGGATCTCCATCCGCAGCAGACACAGGACTCACGTCTGGGCATACCCTTCCCACTCGGGGTGACAATAGCAAAAAGCAAGGAGGTGATGGCTCGAAGGTTTAGATGGAGAGCAATGGCCTAAAACTAAATGCCTCAAACATGGGACACCATTTATTTTAAGTCTCTTAGGGCAGCTTTTCTATCAAGTCTATTCTTGCTAAGAAAGGATCAAGGTGTCATTCTGGATACAGAGTTCAGCCTACACACTCAGACAGTTTTCAAAGAGTGCTCTTCATTCTAAGTCATCTGTATTTCTGAATCTCTTTTGTTGCCACGGATGAATGTCATACACTGGATGCCACTTCATATACAGGGCACATAACATGTTTGCTACATTGACAGAGCAAACAACAGAAAGATTCCTGTATAGACACTGGTTAAGCGCACAAGTGCATGCTGGAGGTAGAGAGCCTATTGCATGTGTGGACAGAGGCCGGTGATTGCACGCCAACTAGTGCAGTGTTAGGTAGTTAAATTGGGAGGTGTATTGTGGGGGCAGTGGTCACTTAGACACTACTAACACCCATGGAAATTGAGTGTATTATTGGTGGGCCATACAAGAGGGAGGAGTAGGGGTGCGAGGGTTCAGACATGGGAGACAGACACATGGGTAGATTTTTCTCACAAGTCGCCATTTATTAAATAATGAAGGGTGAGACAAATGCCTATCCTTCCCTAACCTAACAAGGGTTTCCCTACTTAACAAAGGCTAAAGGAAAATGATCTAATGTCCAAAAGTGTCTGTCCCTCACACTAACACATGCAACAAAATCATACAGGGATTATTTGAAGGTTTCAACTTTGCAAGATAACATATATGTTCAAACATAAAGAAATCAATAATCCTTGTGACCAGGGTTGGATGCCCTTCCCCTGGATCAATTCAGGATGTTTTAAACCAAAGTTCAAATTCAGAAAAGTTATTTTCTCTCGCCAAGTTCCACTCCAGGTGGAATACACAGTTCTTTCCATCCAATATGTCTTTTACTCGGCAGTGACTTTCTTAGTTTCTTTCTCATTCTTGGGACAATTGTTAAAGCTTTCACAACCTTATACTTGGCAAACCAAAAAAGTCTCTGGGCCTCATTTGGAGAATTGCGGTAAAAACACAGTCATTACCAGCATGGTGGTAGTAGTGTGTCCGTGTTCCCTCAATGCCGCAAATACCAGCTGATTACGAGAGCGGGAGCATGCGCGAACCCCCATGCCGATAATGGCTGCACCGCCATGCCGCTAAAGACCCCTTGATAGCGGCATCACGGAACCCGCTGATACCGCCTCTGCCCAGGAGCAATCCCTTAATAACAGACCAGGCAATACCATCATGTTAATACTGGGTTTGTAATACCAGACCCGGAAGTAACGTCACTGCGCCGGAACGGGAAATGCGCCTGCGGCCATCTTAAAAAACACAATCCATCGAAATCCTCCGACCCAGCACTGGTATGGAGTTGAGAGCAGGCCGAATCGCCAGAAAATGTCCAAGGCTACTAGGAAATCCACCCCCCGCCTGCGCAAGAAGAGGTTCTCTAATGAAGAGCTAAATATGTTAGCTGACACACTGATTGCCCATGCAGATGAAGTTTTTGCAACAGACCTAAAGCGCCCAGCCCAACTGCAGAAAAAAGGAATATGGGAGGAGGTGGCGAAGAAGGTCACTGCGGTTGGCACCTCCACCCACACTGTGAAGGACGTAAAGAAAAGGTGGGATGACCTACGTCTCCGCGTTTGCAACATCCTGTCTGCCAACTGCAGGGAGGGCCTGGCAACAGGCGGCGGAGAACAATCTCCCACAAAACTGACAAGGTGGGAGGAGACTTATAGCAGCATCATCAGCATGGAGTTGATAGAGGGATTTGGAGATGTGGAGTCGGGGGTGCTGTCTTCGGCAGATGGCGGTGATTGTCCCCACAAACCACAGAGAACCAAAGCATGACGTAGCACTACTAATGTGAAGGTGAACCAAGGCAATGCATGGCCCATCATACACACATTAACAGATCCATGTCCAGATGGTGGCCCAAACATTGGCACATTGATATGCATGCTGCATGCCAATCTCATTACCAATAGACACCCAACACACAGCAAAACATCACATGTCGCAAACCGAAATACAATGGTAGGCCACATAGCACACATCAGTGCAAAAAAGAGAGTACACGACGTATGCCAATATGGCTCCCCCTATTGCAAGCACCCTGTGCGTCACACCTACAAGTATGCAATGCTTCAAATGTGAACAACTGAACAACACCAATGTATGCATCATGCACGTACCACCATCACTGATGCCCTGCCTCTCTTGGTCCCCCACAGACACAGATGCTGACAGCGAAGGCCAGAAGGCTGCCACACAGGCCACAACACCCTCCAAGGGATCCAGGCCCACCCAAGAAGGCACAAGACCATCAACCTCCAGGGCAACATCAATTCCCAGACTGCCACAGAAGCCAGCACCAGCAATACAGGGCAGGCCACTGGCAAAGCAAAAAATAACTGAGACACCACCCGATGACACAGCCACATCGGAGTTGTCCACTGTTGTCGAAGCTGAAGCGGATGGCACACAGTCTGCTGCCACCAGCTCATTCGGGGAGGTAGCTGCCTCAGCCACCTTTAGCAATGTAGAACAATCTGACATGGACGGCAACCTCCATGGGGAATGTGCGCATACCCCAAGCGCACGATCCCAGTGCCCAGTGTAGCACTAAACCAGGACCATCAGCATCCCAGTGTCTCAGAAGAAATCGTCAATCACTGATTGGCGCACAGCACGGCCATCTTGTGCGTTGCGACCTAGCAGGGGTGCTGCTTCTCCTCCATCATCTCCTTCATCTTCACTCGGTGCATGCAGGTCAATGTCAGGTGGCAGTGATACGTTACTCCGGATGCACATGTTGTGCAGCATAGCACAGACCATGGTGATCTTTCCCACCTTCTCAGGCCCGTAAAGGAGTGCTCCATTAGACCTGCTGAGGCAGCGGAACTGTGCCTTCAACAGGCCAAAGGTCTGCTCAATCACGACACGGGTACGGGTATGTGCCCTACTGTAGTCCTCTTCGTGCCTGTTCTGTAGGTTCCAAACAGGGGTAAGGAGCCACGGCTTCAAGGGATAGACAGCATCACCTGCATGGGAGCACAATGAGGTATGTGTGAGCCGATTACTGACATGACACCTATACAAATCACTGCCATGCCTGCAGCTATTTGGTGTTTACATGCACATGTCCCTGGATGTATGCACACAGGTTCATGTGTCGCAATGTGTGCTATACTATGGTCTGCAGGTGTGTATTGCGTTGTCCAGATGATGCATGCTGTTGCAGATGTACTGTGGATGCCGAACAATGTATTTGCCCCCATATTGGTGATGTAGAATACTCTGTATGTATTCCCACTAGCAGCATTGGCACAGGTGTCATCACGATTTGTCATCCATCGGTTCACATTCCCATGGTGGCATGCAGCATGACTGTGGTGGTGGGCCAGTGACAATCAGTGTATTCCCTCGGTGGGATTTCTTTGTGGCCCCTCATGGGTGCATGTCCTGTGTTATGCTTTGCTGAAGTCATGTCCGTTACGCATACTCACTGTATGTGCTGGATTGTGTTGCAGAGGGTATGTTCAGATGATGTGCAGTTGACGCGTTGAGGGATGTGGCCTGCTCGTACATCTGGGATATTGGCAATAGTGTGTAGCATTGGTCTTATCTATGGCATTGATGCGTCATGTTCAGATTGGGATGTTTAGGGCCACAGTGTTTTGCTATATGTGCATTGTCAACTCACCATCCAATCCCACCCAGGTGGAGTATGCATCCCCCCAATCCCACCCCAGTGGAGTATGCATCCCCCCATCTCACCCAGGTGCAGTATGCATCCCCCCAACCCCACCCAGGTGGAGTATGCAAACTCCCCCCCAATCTCACCCAGGTGGAGTATGCATCTCCCCCCAATCTCACCCAGGTGGAGTATGCATCCCCCCCCAGTCCCAGTCAGGTGGAGTATGCATTGCCCCCCAATCCCACCCAGGTGGAGTATGCATCTCCCCCAATCCTACCCAGGTGGAGTATGCATCCCCCCCAATCTCACCCAGGTGAAGTATGCATCCCCCCCAATCTCACCCAGGTGGAGTATGCATCCCCCCCACTGCACTGCTATGGGCCTGTCAGGCGACTTACCGAGCAGCCCGGCACATCGCCCAGCATGTCGCTCCATGTAGCGGGGTAGCGAGGAGTTCCGCAGCACCATTGCATCATGAGTGGATCTGGGAAATCGGGCACAACAATGTGTGATCATCTTGCTGGAGTCACATACCATCTGCACATTGATGGAGTGGCATACCTTATGATTATGGTACACCACCTCCATGTCATGAGGGACCATCAATTCAACATGGCTGCAGTTGAGGGCACCAATGCAATTGGGCATGCCTGCCACTGCATGGAAGCCAACTTTAGTGTCAGTAAGCTCCTGGGCAGTCCGTGGTAGGGATATGTGGTTGCTTGTGTGTTTCAGGAGGGCATCCAGAACTTGGGTGAGCATGCGTGTAAAGAAAGGTTATGATATGCCATGCAGCTGCCCCACTGTGTGCTGGTACGTGCCTGTGGCCAGGAAGTGGAGCACAGACACTACCTTCAGTAGAGGGGGGATGGCAGTGCGGATTTCAATCAGGCTGACGATGTCGTCGTGTATCATGTCCACAATGGTGGTGATGGTGTCCCAGTCCAGCGGTAGAGAGGAAGTGCCTTGTTGAAAGAAATCTTGCTAGGAGATTGCATTATTGTTTCCCTTGCTGATTTTGAAGTCAGAATGTCGTGATATTGGCAGAACCTTGAAGTTATTGACTGCACTCTGAACATTCTGATTGGCTTTTGGAGGTCAATAACGATTTCCATGGGCAAATAGGTGTTAATACAGTCCGGTACAGGGTGTGGATCTGCACAGGGGTTAGGTTGTATGGACTGGCTCTGATGCAAGGGATTGGTGGCTGCCTACGTGGTACCACTGCCTGCACTGGTGGAACTTGCTGGGCCTGTCTCACCCTCCTTCTCCTCCTGTGTCTCCTCTCTGGTGCCTGTTGTTGTCGTTGTTGTTGCTGGGGAAGCAATACAGGCATGCCCTCCAGCCCCAAGATTACAACAGCAAGTGGGATCATTTTGGTGTAGGAAGGGGTGTGGTGTGTGGGTGTGCTCCTTTTGTGCTGGGACAGGCTCCATTGCCTCCACCCGTGGTGATTGTGTGCACCTGTGGCAGTTGGGTACACAGCAGGTTGCTATTTACGGGTGATCCGCGATGCCTGTAATACCGGCATCATGCTGACCCTAAATGAAGGCACATAAACAAGGGAGAATCACTGAGCCCCGCCCATCCCATAACTCCACACCCACGGGGTAGGGCTGCCTCTGGCCCAAACCCTGGTAGGCTTCCCACCCGAGGCTGAGAGGTGTCCCCTATCCCCTCTTGGCAAGGTCAGAGCCCCGTGCCTGTCACACCACTTTGAAATGTGGAGAACTGGGTCTTTTTATGATGACCAAACACACAGTAGGTTGGTTCCATATGTTTCAACTACCTTTCTTTTTTTATTTTAGTACATTTCTTTTGCAAAATGCAAAACTAGGATGCACCCCCTGCACAGTTAACCCTAAACCACTCCCCCACCCCTGTTAAAGCGCTATGCCTTTCTCCAATACTTAGTGATTGTCTGCGTGGGATATGCTGCACTGATGAATATATGCAGTGGATATTCAACAGTAACACCACTGATAACAGTGTGATTTATGGTGCTGCCCCAATTACATGTTCACCCCTCATCCCATTCTGGCATCTCTGGTCCACTCTCAGGCAGGTCTCACATCTAATAATAAAGGGATCCCACTTGCTAGGAGATGTTCAGCTGCTGTTTGTAGTCCAGAAGAGCCTGGGTATCCTGACACCAACTACCATCTGGTGCTACTTATGACTCCCCGGTACAGGGCAACTAACATAAAAGTTGGACTAACTCTTGGAAGTGGCTGTCAAGGCACTACACTTCAGTAGAGGCTGGAGGAGAAGCGGATTTAAGTGTTACTGTTCAAATAAACACATATTATAATTAATTTATCACAAACTAACACCATCTTAAGTTGTAAAATGCAGCATTTCTTCTGTTTCAGATTGTGCATTCATGCCTGTCAGCTATGCAGACCAAAAACCGGGACCACTGCAGTTTCCAATGGAAACATAATCTTGAGAAAGGGGTAGAGAGAACAAAAACCGGGACAGTCCCGGCAAAACCGGGATGTCTGGTCACCCTACTCCCCGGGCAAAATGATTCCGTGCAAGCACACCTCTGTGCAGTTGGGATATCAGATCGTGGAAAATTAGGACACAACTAGAATATATTTCAAGTACAATGGGTGTAACTAAGGCTCAACCGACACACACGAGAATGTAGGTTTCAGCACCTTTATTAGCAAACACAACAGGTTGCATGCTCGCGCCCGCCTTGCGGCACCGCTGGGCGCAGCTGGCGTTGAAGAGCACTTGTACGCTGCAGGGCACTCGTCCTTCATCACTGGATGTTTGTGTGCCGTGAACACTACCCGGGGAAGAGTCACAGCGTGTTCTTTAGTGTCACCAAACAAGAACACGAGAATTTGTCAAGTGTCTGCTTCCTATAAAGCTGCACTCACCGCACGCGACATATCTCGGCCTTCGGTTTATCCGGCGAGCGCCTGGAGCTGCCTCTTGAGATGGGTGGGGGGTCTCCGGCGTGATTGAAGCACAGGTATGGCCTGCCCAGAGGCTTCTGATTTCACTTCAGTATATGATTGCATGCTGCTGACCAACATTGGGTGGATGCCAGTGTGTTTCCCTATTCGTTATAGAAAGCAATTTTAATTACTGAGGCGATAGCAGTGCAAATTTAGAGCGAGCGAGTGAGTGGGGCCATTTGTATAGTACACACTGCCAATTCGAATCCCTCTTACTGCACACGGCCAGCTTGGGCACAGTAGGGCAGCTGGCATTACCACTGTGCTGATAAGAGAAGCATGGCAGTCACTGCCCTTAGCAAGGATCCATTGCCATCGGTATGCTGAGGGGAAACTAGAAGTCTTGGCAAGAATGGAGTCGTTTTCGAAAGTCATTGCACTCCGCCTGGAGTCACAGGATCAAATCCCAGAAGTGTCGACTAAAGCACAGTATCCATCCCAGGTCACGCACCATTAGATTGTGTAATATTAACACCTATTTGCCCATGGAAATCGTTATTGACCTCCAAAAGCCAATCAGAATGTTCAGAGTGCAGTCAATAACTTCAAGGTTCTGCCAATATCGCTACATTCTGACTTCAAAATCAGCAAGGGAAACAATAATGCAATCTCCTATCAAGATTTCTTTCAACAAGGCACTTCCTCTCTAAGAGAACATTGAGACAGTGTGGTCACCTAGGCCACCGGGATAGTGTGGTCGCCTGGGCCACCGGGACAGTGTGGTCACCTAGGCCAACGGGACATTGTGGTCACCTGGGCCACTGGGACAGTGTGGTCACCTGGGCCACCGGGACAGTGTGGTCGCCTAGGCCACCGGGACAGTGTGGTCACCTAGGCCACTGGGACAGCGTGGTCGCCTAGGCCTCTGGGACAGCGTGGTCGCCTAGGCCACCGGGACAGTGTGGTCACCTGGGCCACCGGGACAGTGTGGTCGCCTGGGCCACTGGGACAGTGTGGTCGCCTAGGCCACCGGGACAGTGTGGTCACCTAGGCCACCGGGACAGCGTGGTCACCTAGGCCACCAGGCCAGCGTGGTCACCTAGGCCACCAGGACAGTGTGGTCACCTAGGCCAATGGGACAGCGTGGTCGCCTAGGCCACCGGGACAGTGTGGTCACCTAGGCCACTGGGACAGCGTGGTCACCTAGGCCACCGGGGCAGTGTGGTCACCCAGGCTACCATGTAAACCCACTTTCCCTTGGTTCACAGGACACCTTTGAGATGTGCAGGGAAATGAAGAATGCTTGCATTGAGCACCAATGCTTCGGAAGGGTCATTGGTCACATTGTGAACCTTTTCTGTCTCTTCTTTCTGCAGGAAAACCCTTCATCTCTCCAAGCACCTGAAGGACCCGGCGGTGGAAGCCCAGGCTTGCTACAGCCTTGGAAACACGTACACCCTCCTGCAGGACTACGAGCGCGCCATCGAGCACCACCTGAGGCACCTTCTGATAGCGCAGGACCTGGGGGACAGGTAAGGGCAGTGCCACAATGCAACATGCTGGCTGGGTAGTGTACAGCCTGTAGATGCCACCAAAAGGAGGGAGGGCGCCGTGGGTTTATATACACTGTCATGGTGCTAAAATCATTTGAGCATGCTCCGTCACTTAATGTGTCGACTGCTCACATCTGTCTGTGTTGTGTATTGTATTGTATGGTTTATTTATATAGCGCCTATACACATGAAAGTGTTTCAAAGTGCTCAAGGAGGGTGGGAACAAGGGGAAAAACAACAGTCGCTCAGAGTCTTTGAAATTCTGAGACCATAATAGCCTGTACAGGCAGAGTAAGTGCGTAAATACAATTAACAAACTGAGATACAGAAAATAGGCCTAACAGCGATTCTGCAGTTATACAAGTGCAATACAAACTGTAACCTCAAGGGCGCAGGTTCAAGACGCCAGTGATCAGCTCAGAAACGTGATTTTCTTTAATTGACACTGCTGTGATATTGCCAAAGTATGTTGTCCTGTTGAGACCCCCCCCAGCTGGGAAAAAGTATTACTTAAAATGGGACAGCCCATCGTGTTCAAGAGGTTACTGCAGTGCGAATGGTGTTCAGTACATTCTTGTTAGCCGCAGTAGTCTGAGTTTTATTACCCATATGTTATATTCAATATGCATTATATTCCATCATAGTTTGAAAAGTACAATTGTGTAACACCAAGGCATTGCTTTATGATTTTTAAAAAATAACCTATTTTTCGCTACATGTAGCTCTGCAAAATAGTAGCCCAAATTGAATGCACCCGTTGAGGATTCTCGAGTGACTTGACTCGTTTCTGGAGGGGTGCTGGGGTTTTTAATCTAGTACTATGGGATTTGATCGAAAAGCACCTATGAAATTCAATTTAATCAAATTTTATATTTTGGGTAAATTTGTGCAAATATATGCAGGGCAGACCCACATGCAACCATCCTATAACGCCCCCACATTAGTTATTACCCTAAGGCCACCACTCAAATACTTTTTGAGAAAACTTCTTTGAAATAAATGTGATAGAATCGAATTTGATTAATTCTCCCGCGTCAGAACCTCCCTGTGCTGAGTACTCCTACTGCGGGTATGTATCTACATTTGTAGAGCAAGCGTATTGTTCGTTTTGACCACATTTCACAAGCCATCAGAGATAGTCCCGAAAAGAGGCTTTTTGTGAAACTGTGAACATTTCCTTCTTATTATGCTAAAAGTGCTTTGGAGTGCCTCTGATTGCACAGGTTGGCCTTTCGCAAGTATCCAGGCCCAGAGCATAACAATAAGACCCATCATTTATCCAGTAGGGAGCCATAAAAAGTCAAGGCGAACAAATGCTTGGGTGTATACCCTAGGTTAAACTTTCCACTGAAAATCACTCCATCGATGTCGAAATGACGTCCAAAATCCTTGCAAATTGAAAATAATAATAATTGTGTTTTAATAGGCACAGGTTACACCTTTGATCCGTAGACGAATCCATTCTTTGGAGGCTTAGATTACATTGAATTCATTTAGTTTTTCACTATTTGTATACCCCTGCTCATGTCTACATACCCGCCATGCTTTGCTTAAGTGGCTCTGAATTGGAATTGCACTGCATTGATGTCTACTGGGGGCGCTACGGCTTGTGGGACTTGCCTCAAATGACTTATTCTACTTTCAGTATTTTTAGAACAATTGATTTTTGATTTGGTTATTTTAATTAATGTATTATTCAATCTTTTAATAATAGTTTAGTTTCGATGTTTACATTTTATTCATTTCCAATTTCAAGCTTTTTATAGTAGTTTACGTTTATTACGTCGTCTCAACATTTTTTTTATTAAGCTTAATTTATAATGGTTTACATTTAACACAATTTGGTCCTGGAAGAAATAATAGGGAAGTCATTTTGATTTTCTGATTTGATCTTTGATGACTAACAAGTCCTGCAGACTTCGTGGCCAGCCTTGTCCATTTCATGGGGTCTAGAACTGACTTGGGTTAAGTGAATGGGAGGCATAGCCGGCGTCAAGAAGATGAAGAAGGTGGAGAGTAAAACATAAGACCCCGTGTTCAGAGGGTAGTTCAGGTGGGTCACATTGTCTCCAATGTCTTTGCCTTCCTCCAAGGACAATCCTGAACTTAAGGAACGTCTTTAGGAATCCATTACACAAAATCCAGAAATGCTTAATCTCTCTGAACTGTTCTAATTTTTACTTTTTAATAAGAGGAAGTTATAACAAAATGTTGGATTTTAAATGTTATACAATGCCCTAAATTTACTTGTTTAGACACCATAATGTATGCGAGAAATCCCCTTCTAAAGAATGTGTGCACTATGCCGATGGAAGTCGATGTGGGTGAAGATATTGTTTTCCTCTTCTCGCGAACAGTAAATCTGTCTGAAAATGCAACAAATTTGCCACAAAGCAAATAGTAGAGTTTTTTTCTGCTGGGTCTGGTTTAGCAAACTTAGCAAAGTAAATAGGTTCTTTTTTAATTTAGAAATGTATTTCTTTAACAAAAAGGATGCATTTCTTAAAGAATCAACAGATTTTAGTTGCTAATTGATTTCTTGAAAGAATCAATTTGTTTCTAAAGAATCACTCATTTTTGATCAAACTTATTTGTATTTTCCTTTCCGGCCGGATCACACATTTTCCCAGCCCTAGTTGAAAGGTAATGTTGCAGGTAAGGTGAGGCATCTTTCCTCCGGGCAGAGCATCGGGTTAGATTGCGTACGGAGGCCCTCTTTCCATGTCCATGGACTTAGCCAAGTGTCCACGAAGAATATTGTTATAGTTTGTAATGATCTGTCCCAAGAAGCACTTGGGAGCGACAGGTTCATGAAGAAACTCTGTATTCTTTGATACACAGAAGTCCAGAGGTAAGTAGCAGTAGTTGACATAGATGCAAACCACCTTCAAATGACCCTCACGGAACACTCATCCACATCACTCACTCAGCCACCCACTCACCAGCCCCAGGCTTAACATCACACCAGTAATCCACAGCAGTGTCCATGGCCAACATAAAGAACATATTAAATTGCTCACTGAAATGTAATTCTAACAAATCTGCGTGACAATGTGGGCTCTCTCAGTCCAAAGCACAGACCAGAGAACGAGGAAGTCACGTTGGTTAATGATTGGGGGTGCACGATCTGACAGTGGTTCACACGGGTCAAGTCCTAAAAATAAAAGTGGGGGGACTCCTCAACAAACGCATTGGGATGTGACATCCCCAGAAATGAGCATATCAAGGTGAAATATGCGCATTTCATTAAATTGGCTTTGCATAACCACCCAACTTGCACAGGGTGAATGTCTTTTGCCTTTCATGAAATCAACACATACACACATAACCAAGAAAGGATATTTTATTCTGATGATGTTTTTGAAAACTAAAAAAGGTTTGCATGTTTTAAATTCCAAGAACCAATACAAATGTTTTCCCTGGAGCATGCAGAACCAAAATGAGACATTTCACCTCTAGTTGTTTGTTATTTTCCATCCTATAGTGCAGTGGTGAAGTGTCCAGCCGGCAACTCTGATGACGGCAGTTCGATCCCCAAAGTCAGCTTTAATTCATAAATTCAAGGAAGAGTTCAATTTTTCTTGTTTTAGCTGGGGGGGGACTGAGTCCACCCTCTGCAAAAAGTGGGGGGACTGAGTCCACCCGCATGTACCCTCGACTTTAGCCCTGGTGGTTCACCTACTAGACTAGGGCTCTGCAACCTGCTGCTCTCCAGATGTTTTGGACTACAACTCCCATTAACCCTCCCCTTTGACTAGGCTAGCTATGATTGATGGGAGTTGTAGACCTCTGTACTCGATCAGTAGAGGCAGGTGTGATCTACTCCCTGAAGAGGTTTTTATTAGCTTACCATGTTTTGTGGGTTATGCCCCTTTTGATCATTGGAAGACCATGGCTATTGTTTGGTGTGTCTGAGCTACATACGTGCAGGGTGGGAGCTTTCACATGTCCGGCCATATCAGCTCTGAATATTGTAGAATGCAGGTGCCTGAATGTTGAGGAGAGTTCACCTAATTCTACCAGGTTTCCTGCAAACAATCTCTTCATTTGGATAAAAGCACTTCATAATACAAATAAATAAATCTCCCCTCATCAGGGAATTGTCGCTTTCGGTTAAAGGTGGTTGTGGGGGACGCTGCAGCGGCTCAGGCCATCATGGAATGTACCTATACCCAAGGATCTGTGATCCCCAATGCAATCCATCTTGTTTAGAAAACCAGCAGTGGATGTAAGCTACGGAAAGACGCTTACAAGCAGTGCTAGAATTAGGATGGATTTGCACAGATTGGGAATCTGGCAAATCTTTCTCCACAAATCACGAATCTGGGGGAAATGAAAAGCCCCATGCCCTTGCCGGAACTGCTGTAATATTCTGCACCTGCAGCGATAAGCTGTTCCCAGCACCCTGAAGCTTTTTGGGCTCAGAAAATCTATGTTTTTAACTCAAGCACATTCAAATGCAGTTAATATGTGTTGGCCGCATGCAGGCACAACAGTGGGTGAATGACTAGGAGTGGCTATTGTAAGAGGTGAGAACGGTGGGTGATTACAAATGGGAGGGATGCAGAACGATTCATGCATAATTGTGACTAAAATCAGTTGCATTTTCTTTCACTGTTGAGCTTAGGGCCCTTTAGGAACGTGCATGTAATGGATGGGATCGCACAGAATAATAACTCAGAGTTCAAATAACCAAACCAACTCAGGAAGATGGCAAAGTACTGTTTTATTAACAATTATCTAAAACAGGGAGTTTACAATGGATTTACGCTGAGGTTCTCTCAGCGTTCTTTTAACAAAACATAGTATATATGTCAAAAAAAGTCAGGGGTGACTTCATACTACATGGCAAATAATGAAAAACCTACTAACGGTGAGGATTGGCTTAAGGGGAACATCTAAGTATATTATCTATAAGAGGTGGGATTGTCATTAAATGCCCACTGTCAGGTGGACAATATATGCCTACCTCTAAAACATGTAATCTTCAGAAACATTAGATACACGGTTTCTCATTGGGTTTCAAACTATAAGGTCCTTCATTATATGGACTACTACAATTGGTTGACACGCTTATGCCATGTCTGGAACATTCGGTCCACTTAGCGGCATGTAAGCCCAGGCCCAGGTACAAGGAGATAGGGCATGACACTACCTCCCCACCCAATTAGCCCAGCACCTCTCATCCCCCATGCCTTCTGCCATGAAGATTGTCTTTGAACTTGGCCTTGCAAAAGTATCCTTGTCTTCAGAATACATGGAGTGTGAGCATTCACTATCATGTTCTGGGACTCCAAGTCAAACTCTATTTTCATCCTTGGCTCATGTGACTGGAGACCACGATTTGGTCCCTTTTGCAGGTTTTAAATGCCTTAAATGAATGAAATGTGGCACTCTTGGTGTTCTTTCTTTGCACCTCAACAAGGGATGATTCATCCTTTGCATGTTTGCTCCTTTTCAGAATAGATAGCTGACCTTGGCTGCTTCGGTCTTGACTCCAGGCCAGACAACCTTGCTGTGCAGCTCCACGATTCAGCTTATTCTTGCTGCGACACAGTTTTCCCTTTCCTCCTCATGAGTCCTGGCTTACTAAATTCATGGTACTGATATCCAGCTTCTATACAAGGGCAGCTTCGCCTGCATTCTATTCACTACGTATAGCCAGCTTCTATGATGACTTTGTTTACCTCGCTTTTCAGCATCTGTACAATTATTGAATTGTTAATTCTCTGCAGCACTTTGTGCATGTGTAATCTTCTTTTTTGTATTTAAAAGTTCACTTGATTCTTTACTTCATCTTTAGTTTCTGTCGGAGCCACACATCCTCTTCAGCCAGTATCTTGGGACGTCGTATATGTCTCTTGTGATGTCACTAGCTCCTTTCTTTGCTCTTTTTCATATTCCTTCAGGGAATTCCTCCCTCAAGCTGTCATCCCTTCGGGGATACATTCAGTACGGTTATCTGAATGGGTATCTTCTTTCGAACACACGCTTCGGTATTGGCACAACTGCTGGTGTCAAACACGGCACGATCTCAGGTCTCCAACCTATGGGGGGGTCAGGGTTTCTGCAGAGGCATGTAGATGCTCCTCTACTGATCGTTTCTTTCCAGTTTTAGGCTCTATTAATGTTCATGCTGGTAATTGCAGGCTTCCATACGTTTTGGGAACGTAAAGTTAGAATCGCACAATTTTTGCTAAACTGTACATCAGGCTGGTTTATTATGTTATATTAATTTGTACACGTTTTAAGTCATCTCTTTAAAGCGTAGTGGTATTTTAGTCTTGTGTTTTTTTACACTTTTTAGAAGTAGCTTCTCCCTTGACTGCAATGACCCCTCACTCCCTCTCTAGTCCCACCTCCATCACTCCCCCACCAAACGCTACACTAGCCTCAAATTCAGACCCCAGTCTCCCTTTGTGGAATCCCAGATTCTTTTTTTCCCTTTTCCAATACTGGTTAAAAGAGTATGTTAATGGCAGTCAAATACGCATTGACACCGTTGCTGGCCAACCAGTCTGCTCAGACACTGCCTGAATGCACCTCTACAAAATACCTTGGGAAAGGCCATACCCTACCGTGACTGAGCCGCACCCCCAATTAAAGAAGTCCGTCCCATTGTCATGGCACGCACTATTCAACTAAGAGCGTTGGGATCCAATCTCAAAACTACATTTTCATCCCACAGCTCAACTATAGTCAGTGCTGGAAATGGAAAACATGTACTCCGGGAACCCCACCCCACTCCTCCAGTACGGAGGGGTGGGAGAGGCCAAGAGGTGTGGACCTAAGCCAGGTCATACAACACCCTATCTCTTCATGGACCCCTAGCCTGTGATTTGCATAAAAACAAAGAACATTCTGGGGACAAAAGAATTCCCACAATGTTATGTTTGAAATAGGTCTGTGACAGTGATTCAGGAAGAATCCCTTTTGAGTAGTAATGGAAGTTGGGCTTTGCTCTTTTCATTGTTCACGATGCTCACCCTAACAAAAAAAGTCTGTAAATTGCAAGACATATATACCATTGTGTTCAGCTTCTGAATGAGGGTTCAGGCTTTAGCTGTTTGTGCACAGAGTGCACATTTAGTCCAGGTCTTCTGAAGTGCTGGCTGTTTGTGAGTGAGAGCTAGGTTCAGAAAGAACCCAGGGAGTTTCCTGGGCTAACACTGGGCCTCGGGACAGCTCTGGCTTGCCAAGCTTGCTCCTGCCCATCTCCTACCCTGACTATAGTGATGGGGCCTTAGCCTCCTGGAAGGGAAAGTTCAGCTCCTGCAAATCAGCAAGCTTGATATCACTGGTTCAAGCAATGAACTGGGCGCACACCATCATCTAGCGTCAGTCTCTGCTGGACCCTGGTGCAGTGTGTCACGCTCGGGGCGCTTGGCGCGCTTTTTCAGAGCCATCCTTGGTTGGTGTGCCTATGCTGGCTAAGAATAATCAACATTTCCCCACCGAGCAAACACCTCTGCTACTGTAATGAAAACCCTGTCCATTGCCAAAACTGATGTTTCAGGGTAGATGAAAGCAACTTATGTCACACCATTCGTCAAGTGGTGGAGCTCCGATTAGAAGGCAGGTCTACAAGCTTGGCAGTCATCTAGTGAACAGGTAGCCCATCACCTCACTCTTCACCTGATCCCCATGGCTAAGGGTGAAACTATTCCAATACTTTCGGTGGTTGAGGGGTTGTGGAGCTAACACTTCAAAAGGTGGGGCGGGGCTACCTTCAGGGACCTGATATGGCCCCCCCACTCTCTCCAGGGAATGTGTGTGTGAACTATTGCCAAAACAGAAGCAAATGGTGCAATTCAGTGCACATTGGGTCAGTAACATGGCCCAAAAACAGGATAGGATTTGAAGAGAAATGCACCTTTTTAAAGGTGCCTGCCAACTTGGTAATACTGTGGTTGTGATTCAGGTCGTTGCTTGACTTGTGACTTCCAAGTTAATGGTGGATGTCCAGCTGCATTGTACCCTAATTCCGTGTAAAACTGAGCGGCGCTACAGTCGGGGTGTCTTTTATGTGTTAGTGGATAGTCCGAAGGGATTTCCTGGGCAACTAAGTAGAAACTGAAGGCCCTGAATTTGTGCCAATGCATAGTGTCAGCTGACATAGCATCACTTAGCCTAACATCCCATAATATGGCATAGCAAGGCATAATACCTGGAGAAAGAATGCTTTTCATGGCTATAAAAAAAAAAGAAATTGAACAACTGTGATGTTCATGAAACGAAAGCAATTGCTCACAGTAGTTATTGTGAGGGTGCGGGGGGGGGTATAAGGTATGTAACAAAAACCACCATAAAATCATTGTACCTCGCACCCTAATCTACAATACATGCCACACATAACTCCAGCACCAAAACAACACAGGTTACACAATGGAAAGTACACCAGTGAATACATATTTCTACACTACATTTCCCAAAATGCCACGCTAACCCACCGCAGATACAGAACCTCCACACTTTGATGGACACCACAGGCAAACACAGAAACATTTTACTTTAGTAACATGGAATGTGCACCAACAGCTGCTCCAGACAACTCAGAAAATATCTCAAACTTTCAACATTGCAACAAAGCAACCTTGCCCTGCTCTCTTGCATATCCCGGAGCTCTAGCAACCCATAACAATGACTGAAGCTATGCTATACACACGAATAATGGTGCACAGCCAGGAGTATCAATCCTTCTCCTCTGGGGCAGTACTCGGCACTGCCCAAGCAACTTCATTCACTGGCAGCAACAACAGAGAACATTCTGGTTGGTTTCTCTTGTAATCCGTCCACTAAAATATAACCTCTGTGCACCGAGTGGCTGGTGAGACTATGGGCCTCATTATAGTAGCACCAGCGGGTTGCCGGCGACTTGGTAACACTGTTCCGCCACCTGAGGTCCCGGTGCCAGCTGGACAGTCCCGGCAGCCTGGGGTGTCAGGCGGTGGAAACTATAAATTCCCATTCCCGTGGAGTCCCCACGGGAATGGGAACACGGAAGCACCAGCGCCGTTGCTAAAGGTGCTGCTGCTTCCGTGAGAAACATGCCCGCAGGGTAGCACCGGCCCCTGCAGGCATTCTCGTAGTCTGGCCATTCAGAAAGGGTGCTGGTACGTTGCTACCGTGACCCTTATTTCCAGACCGGCAGACTTGTAATGAGGCCCTATATGTAGCTGCAGAAACTTGTGATATGGGACTGAGGGAGAGCCACGGCAACAATAACACAATCCTAGATGAGTGTCGCAAGGGCCACTAACAGGGGCGGCACACTATTGTTACTAAATCATCAACTCTGCCCCAATATGATATGATATGATATGATATGGTATTTGTAACGCGCCTATACACAAGTGTTTCAAGGCGCGACGAGGCAGGGAGGGGGGGAAACAAGGGGAAGACAGACAAACGATCCTACTAGGCCAGGTGTCATTCAGATCGCGCAAGTGCGGAGGTAAGGGGAAAAGGAGGAAGTGCAGGGGGAGGAGGTGGGGGGGAAAGTGCAGTACAAGGTAAGTAGCGTAAAAAATAATAAATAATAAATAATAAATAAAAAGGGCCAGCTGGTGGCAAGTGAAAGGGAGTCTTCTTTTCATAGTGTGAACTTAATCACTTTTAAGGACTCACATGTTTGCAGGTGTCACAGTAAGATTACATTATTTGTCCTGGATTGCCGCATTTGGGTAAGCAGTGGGGCGGGGATTTAAACCATCTACAAGTTAGGCATTTAGCAACGTACCTTCTGAGTTCTACTTTGTATTAACCGTTAGGTTTTGGCTTCCAGGGACTGCAATAATACTGTCTTATAAAGTTAACTTTCAAATTGCGCTAATCACATTGTAAAACAACCCATGCAAATCCTTGTTGGAAACATGTTAA
Organism: Ambystoma mexicanum; assembly: GCF_040938575.1. Lineage (NCBI taxonomy): Eukaryota > Metazoa > Chordata > Amphibia > Caudata > Ambystomatidae > Ambystoma > Ambystoma mexicanum. Next base: position 171,984,239 of record NC_090929.1, read on the forward strand.
GACAAAAGAATATCAATGTAGCTCTATTTTGCACATCCTGGATGGAAAAGTGCAAATCACAAAATAACATAAGCCCCCTAAAACTCCTATTTAACTGCAATGCACTACTTGTTCTTGTGTAATAAGGTCACCTGGGTATAGATATTGTTTGTCACAAACTTTCAGCATTCGGTTATGCATGATTTTAAGAAAATTTGACTAGCCCCATAAAAGCAAACCTTTTTTCCATGCCAAGCTACTAGATGCATTGGATACAAACTAATCTTTAAATGGGAACTTCATTGTGTTACTCACTGTAATTATCGTCCCGGCAGAGGCCACGGATGTGGTAGGTAACTGAAGCTCTGTGTCCTCTTTCCATTGGAAAAGTCCCATCACAGTGCAAATTGCCTAAACATTCACGCATAAGAAAGATGCTGCTAACAGAGGAAATGTGTTAAAAAAAAAACAATTGTGAGGACGTTGTTAAAGTGCTGGCTGCACAGCCCCGATGCTGTTTTTCATCTGCATTTAGGCCTGCTGATTACACCTATCCTGGTGAGCAGGTCTCTTCAACAGTGGCCCAGAATTTCAGTCGGAGGTGGCTGAGGAGCTAAAGCCCAGCTAGCCCTAGGGGTGCACCTCCGCGCAAAGCCCCACCCCCTCCCCGGGGCAGTGCTACTTTTAGACATGAAGTTCCCTGGTGCAGGGTTCCCGAGTTCTACTTGCTTGGGTTTAAAGAGTGGCCTTGGGCTGGAGCTGCTAGTCCCTGGGGCGTTTACAAGCTCATGGAGTCATGGAAAGTATTTTAAACAATTGTATTTTATTGGATATTTTTATTTAACTTGACACTCCTCAGGCCCCGCAGAACAAATCCTAAAATCCTGTCCAAAAACTCCCCCTTTAATCTTCCAGTGCACCCAGCAACGTTGAAAGCGTAAAACGACGCAATACAATACTCCAAAGCACTGTGGGAACCTGGACTATTTAACTCCCCACTCCCCTTTAAGAATTTATGGGTGACTTTGATGTTTGAAAATCTGGTCCGTCTTTGCAAAATGTCTAGTAATCGTAAAGACTGCCACTAGGTGGCAATCAAGCAATACTTATCGAAAATATTCACACGCTGGCTACTATTTTACAATAGCGCACATTCTGGGTTTGCAGTCTGTTACATTAAATGGCTCATATTTTGTCATTTCTCTTACCGTATGCTTTATTACTTGGGCTATGATGAGTGCGCTGGAGCGAGGGTCTTAAAAAGCCAACCATGTAATACAATGGAAACATATATTTCTGAGTGCAGTCATTGTTAAGGCCATATACAGATTTTCCTTTTTTAATTGAAACATGCACTTTCATCCCTGTTAAATGGATAAAAAAGCGTGCGAGTCAGCAGTGATGCAGTCCACTCTTTCCACAATGGGAAACAATTGCACCAAACAGTAATGACCCTTTTGTGTTTTGCGCCTTTCCTGCAAAACTGAAGAGTGAGGAAGAGTTTTCAATAACTAATAACCACTGGCATTGAGGTGGGCAAACCTCCAAGCCATTGTTTTTCAGAACAAAGTGCCAAAACAGAAGGGAAAAAAACATATGCATATCAGACTTGGTCCCACCCAAACTTGCATTTTACTTGTCTTCTACATGAGATCACAAGCAGCCGCAGCCATGTTTCCGCCTCATTGGGCATCATCAGTGAAGTGTCTCAGCTACCCCGCCGCAGGTACTCCATAACAGAACACTCGTCTTTCCTATCCTTCTCACACGAGTAACCAGCTACCCGTTGACCTGGAGACTCACTATCGGCCCTCCGAAACAATAGCGCTGACCTTTACTGTCACTGCATTCATTCCATATTATGCTCATTCTGTATTACTCGCACTGTAATGTTAGCAAATTACGCTACAAGCCGGGCCCTGTCTCGTTATGTAGCAGCCTCTGCTCCCCTCCTGTCCGACACTCACCTGCATGATAATCTGCTTACTGCGTGATGTCCCCCACACCCCCTGGTCACCTGTATGTTGTGCGTGTCTCTCCCCCACCCCCTTGGTCGCCTGTATGTTGTGCGTGTCTCTCCCCCCCCCCCGTGGTCGCCAGTAGCTGGAGAGCGCGGCTCACCCCACCCCCTTGGTCGCCTGATGAACCCTAGTCACCCGATTCTGCTGCTGCCCTTCAAGTTGGGGCTGCGCAGCGGATCTGGGCCACATATTTTGACTTTCTGCATGGTATGCTGATGCCGCCCTTCAAGATGTGGCTGTGCATCATGTCTGGGCCACATATCCTACTTTCTGCTGATGCTGCCTTTCAAGATGGCGCTGTGCATCATGTCTGTGCCACATATTTTGACTTTCTGCATTGTATGCTGAAGCCGCCTTTCAAGACGTGGCTGTGCATCATGTCTGGGCCACATATCCTACTTTCTGCTGATGCTGCCTTTCAAGATGGGGCTGTGCATCATGTCTGGGCCACATATCCTACTTTCTGCTGATGCTGCCTTTCAAGATGGGGCTGTGCATCATGTCTGTGCCACATATTTAGACTTTCTGCATGGTATGCTGATGCCGCCCTTCAAGATGTGGCTGTGCATCATGTCTGGGCCACATATCCTACTTTCTGCTGATGCTGCCTTTCAAGATGGGGCTGTGCATCATGTCTGTGCCACATATTTTGACTTTCTGCATGGTATGCTGATGCCGCCCTTCAAGATGTGGCTGTGCATCATGTCTGGGCCACATATCCTACTTTCTGCTGATGCTGCCTTTCAAGATGGGGCTGTGCATCATATCTGTGCCACATATTTTGACTTTCTGCATGGTATGCTGATGCCGCCCTTCAAGATGTGGCTGTGCATCATGTCTGGGCCACATATCCTACTTTCTGCTGATGCTGCCACTCTGTGCAGACTGAAATGCCTGGAAATGCAACCCCACACCACTGGATTTATGAAAGTCTACACATGATTGGAATAAAGCATTGGAATGTGTGTGTCATTGATGTGGACCTTAAGCAAATTGTGCTCTCCCCCAAGCACAACAAAGGCAACACCCTAGACTTAGGGCCTGATTCATGGAACGTTTTCCTATGGGATTGCTCCATTGTAAAACACTTCCATGAATCAGGCCCTAAGTCTTCACATCATCCCCCTGCATCACCTGTGCATACCCTTTCCGACTTGAATGGTCTGACCATGCCGCCATCCCATTGTCAGTCACCCACTCGACTATGGCTCACAAAGATCAGGGAAAAATTTGGAAAAATGCAACAGAATCAACATATTTTTTATTGGAAAAATTAGACAAAATCTGAGAGACCATCGAATCATCCTCTCACAGCATTAGCATCCCCTGTACCCCAGAACCCACATTGGCCCTCTGGACCGAATTCTCTCCTCTTTCCCCCGGATCTCCTAAAAATGATTGCCTCCCTCAAACCTACTTCTTACTCTGACAATATCATTCTGGCCTCCATCATTAAACAATTGACGGGCCCAGCACTCAATGCGCTCCTTAGCAACATCAATGCCTCCGCTGCATAACGATAATTCCCAGACACCCTCAAGGCTGGTCTCATGCGACCTCTTTTGAAAAATGCAACCCTAGATCCAGACGACCTGGCCAACTATAGGCCCATTGCAAACCTTCCATTTATTGGCAAAATCCTGGGAAAAGTAGTTGCTACAAAATTACTCACCAGAATCAAATAACTCCACCTCCTAAATGACTATCAGTGGGGGTTGCATCCAAACTGTAGCATTGAGAGAGCCACCATCCAGGTGGTGGATGATGCTCTCCAAATCATGGTAAGGGCAACTCATGCCTCTTCCTCCTTGAACTGCCAGCTGCATTCGACACCGTCAACCACTGCATCCCTCTCTCCCTCCTTGCTGACAGGATGGGATTCTCTGGCACTGCCCTTAATTGGTTTACCCAATACTTCTCAGTCAGACACCAGGCTGTCCAGATTAACTTGGGTTCTAACCGACTCCAGGTCTTCTGCTGAGTCCCCAAAGGCCCCATCCTCTCACAAATCCTTTTTAACATTTACATGGAGCCCCTGGGAACTCTTCTCAAAGATCACAATATAGCCATCCACCAATAAGCAGATGGTACTCAGTTGTGCATGAGAGAAAATAGCATTTAGGACATCATTCGTCGCTGTGATTACTTAGCCATCATCCAGTCCTGGATGTCGACTGCTTACCTCAAACTAAAACCCATCCAAGACTGAATTCATCCTCATCGGTCCGCCCGCTAAAAACAACTTGTCCAATAATGGCTCATTGATATGCGCCTAGAAGAATTTGATCCCCAGCTCTCGGATTCGTCAAAATCTTTAGGATTCACCATTGACAGCAATCTGTCCTTCCAGAAAGATATAAACACGAAGGCACAAATAGCCTGGCTCAGAACCTCTACCCTTTGAAAATTCAAACCCTTCAACCTGCCGCAGGACTTCCGGACCATAGTGCAGGCCATTGTGGTCTTGCAAATGAATGGGGGAAATGCTCTCCTGACAAGGCTCCCAGCTGCTCCCTTGGCCCCTCTAATAGCAGTCCACCACACTAAAGCATGTCTTATTACAGGAGCCCAGAAATGTGACTGAATTACCCTCATCCCACATGAACTATGTTGGCTTCCACTCCAAGCCAGTATATTGTTCAAGACTGCATGTATCATCTACAAAGCAGTCACGAGTATGTGAGAAACCTGAAGGTGTCTCCCTAGCTAGTCCCCGGGGATCTGTCATCTAGTGGCCAGGACACGGCCATCGCTATTGGATAGAGTTCCAGGGGGTAGACCAATGCAGGAGGATTACCTGGATGGGGGGGTCCTTGGGGAGTGGGAGTGGGACACCAGCGAGTGAGACAAGATATCCCCCTTCCTTAAACACCTTTTCCCCATCCTACCACATAGGATATTCCAAAACACCGCCCCCCTTTTCTTACACAAACACTTTCGCACAACATGAAAGACACCAGAGCCGTTTACCTGACATGTCGCAATACAAGGGTCAGGCAAAGTCAGTCAATTGACCAGAATCACACACAGCTGACAGCCCTTTCCCTTCCCCAGAGGGATAAAAGGTGGAGCACGAGGGCACAGGATGAGCAAGGCAGACCTCACGACGTGAGAGCTAACTCAGCATGGCAGTTCAAGAGGAGGAGAAAGACGGCATGAGTCGAGAGGATTCTAAGGGGAGAAGTGACTTTGCCCTTATCGACAGAGACCCGTGAAGCCTCAAAAGAAGGAATCGTAAAACCACAAACAATAGCAAGCGTGTGTTGCAGCAGATGGCAACGGTACCCAGATGCCAACTCCGCTGACAGCCAAGCAAGGGAGAGACGCATGGCCAAATGGTACCTGTCTTGCCTTAACTCTACAAGACAAGAAAGCAAAGTAGTTCAACACAGCCATTGAGTTGAGGGGAGAGCCGATAAAGAAACCAAACTGTGTTGAAGGAAAGTAGCATATGCTAATTGAACTTTGAATAAACAAAGAACTGATTGCTTATTGGAAAAAGGGGAAAGCTAGCATAACAGAACCAAACACCACGTGGGTGTTTACTTGAGAAACGCTAGGCGATTACCCTGTTAACCAGAAGGCCATAGGAAAAGGCAGAAAGGGGTGTCACGTGCCCGCTAGAGTGGTGCTTGTGGAGCTGATGGAAGGTATGACGACATTGAACAGTGCTGCCACGTTCTTTGCTGCCTTGGAGCCGTGTTCTAGTTTTTTTTCTCCAGACATGGCAGCCGCTGGGCTGCCTTAGCCAGTCGGAACCCGGCGGCCGGCACGTTGCAACCCCCTGGATCCCTCTGCGTTAGATGCTAGTGTTTCCTTTCTCTCAATACCTTTGAGCCCTGCTGTCTCTGCTATCAGTCTCTATGGTTCTCCCTCCACTCACCATCCTCGTATGGCGCTTCTGTTGTTTCTCATTTCTTTGGACTTCCTCTCCACTCCTGGCATTCACCCACATGCTTCGAGTTCCGGTCAGCGTGACTTCTTCCAGCAATTTCTCCTGCATACTTACCTGGTCTGTCCAGCGTCTGCGCTCCTCTCACAGCGCGTCTCCCTCCTGTCTTCCCCTATCTGTGGCTTCTCCCTTCTCCCTCTAATTTTATATCCGACCTGCCGCTTCTGCTTGTCCTGCTCTTCAGAGGGCAGGATTGATTCCAAGTGGATTTACCATAGACGAGACTTCCTAGATACCGCTGCTGGCAACATACATCCACGGTTGGATTTTGAATCTTCTTTAGAAGGATGCAGCCTCTCTCTATCCGCTCCACACCGGGCCATCGGATTCTCGCTCTCAAGAGGTTTTTTTAGCAGGACTGGGCTTTTTCCTCTTGTTGGCTTCCTCGGGGCAGAGGCCACTAGCCCGCCCACTCTACTCAGTCAGGCACAGTGGCTTCCCTCCGAGGAAGATCATACCTCTTCCTCAAAAAGCGAGGCTCAAGAAGAAGGGACAAGGACAATCGGTCTCACTCGAGTGAATCAGGTGAGGACGAGGGGGAGCTGTCTGAATTGAGTGACGATAACGGTGAGGAGAGTAATCTTCACAGGGGGACAAAGTGGTCATACAGGGGTCTTGTCAAATCCCCAGTACAGTCAAAAGTCTTTGACTGGCAGATGATTGAGAAACTAACGGAAACGAATCCTGCATGGCATGAAAAGTACACGAGCAGTAAGTTGCTAAGGTTGGCAAGAGTGAACCTGGCAGAGGAATGCTAACAAGAGGGCACGAAATCTGAAGTCCCATGAACATTGTGTTGACAGGAGTAAACCCGGCGGAGGGATGTCCACAGTAAACTAGTTTTCAATAATTGGCGAGAGTGAACCCGAAGGAGGGAGATTGGCAATTGAAAAGGGGTCAAAACCCAAAGGAAGGAGATCGGGGGTGGAAAGTCATCACCCAGAGTTCGTTGAGAAAGGAACTGTTTGATTGAGTTGGCAAATACGACTTGTCAGAGGTCTGTGCCCGGGAGAGGGGGACCCAGGGGTGAGAACATCACCCAAAGCCATAGGAGGAATAGAACTTTGTGTTTTTGTGTTGGAAATATCAGGCCCTCGAAGGCAAGAGACTTTTTATTGAAAAGAGACTTTAACCATCGAAGAACCTGATAGCTGGAGCGGAACTGTCGGATCTTGCTGGGAAAGCTCGAGTGTGTGCTGTGCTCAGGAGACCCACCATGCCTTGTGCTGAAAAGTTGGGTAAGGGAGACCGCTGGCAATCACATCCTGACTTATTATTTGTGAACACTTCTTTCTTTATTGGAAACCCTATTCCACACTCTTTCTATAATTAGTAAGGATTTGGCAATCGTTTCTTTTAGTATAGGCTTTTTACTTTGACAAGACGCCACAAGGACAGCCTTATTTTTCATTTGACGGGCGACGCTTGCTCCCATCTTAGATTTAGGTTTAGGTTAGGCATTTTTCCCCTGAACTGTGATCACTTGTGTCTGTCTTTACTGTTGCCACCATGAGTTCCTTACAAGTAGCACACCAGCATACCTGGCGGCTAAGCTCCTACATATCTGGTGGTACACGCTCCTCGCGCAGCACATCGACCAACAGGCTTGATTCGCAACTTGCCCGCAAAGAGAGGACCCGCAAACAATTCTTCTCTTGTCATGCACTCACCCTATGCGACTCGATCCCGGTGTCAGCTCGGAATGCCCCCACAATTCTCCAATTTTGCAAATCTCTCAAAACATGGCTCTTTCAACAACACCTGACCAAGGACTAATTGCAGTGCACACCCATACTGACGCACAGACCTCACAGTACTGCGCCAGGTGCCAGCCCAAATGCTGGCTACCCACACTGCACAGTGCTCCGCTGCTCTCGAGCTAGCTTTCCACTTTAAACAATAAATCTAAAAAAATACAATTTTAGGGGACTCCATTTTTTTCCCGCCAGTGAAGTAGAAGCGCTACTGGATGCACTTCACTTGTAGCATTACATATTTCTGCAAGGATCCCATAGATCAGGCAGTACCCACCTGAATGGAAGGTATTTGTGTTTACTGTTGCAAACCTGCATTTTGGATATTAGGGAAAATCATGCTGCACTTCTGTATATGCTGTGTTTTTTATTCAAACATATTTTTAGATCACTGGTACAAAATGCACCAGTAATTGTCTAATTTGGCTGATGGCAAAGGCAAACCAAAAAGCCACTGACAAAACACAATATTCTGACATTCTAGAACAGAGGTGTGCAACCTTTGGCTCTCTAGATGTTTTGGACTCCAGTTTCTCTCAGACCTAGTCATCATAGGCAATAGGGATGGATCATGGGAGTTGTAGTTCAAGCCTTCTGGAGAACCGCAGGTTTCAGACCCCTGTTCTAGAAGCAGAACACCCCCCAAAAAACATCAAATTTAGATGCAGAAAGAGGCTGTCAGTGCATCGCCCACATATTGCTGAAAGCGCTTTAAAAACTTTTTGCATCAGAAAATATCAAGGTACGGCCAACTCAGCATTTCATCATTCTGAGGTAGGCAAATGAGCACCAACTTTGTTTGGGAGATATTGTATGTATACATTATGCTTGGGCATACTCTCTATATAAATAACACCATTATATTATCATTAGCAATTTCGGTGCTGCTGTGCGCTTTGTCATGCTAAACCACACATTTGCCCCATCTGACCAGAATCATTGAAAGTACAGACAATGGGCAACTGTGGTGCAACTTTGGAGGGTATTTTTTTTACTTAAGCAGAGATAAACAAAATACTTGAGAAGATAACCAAAATAGAAAGTGCTGTCCTTTCATTATGCACCTGGTCTTATTGCGAGAGAGGAATAATAATAATATTGTGTTATATAACCCTTAATGCCATACTCCTCCAGCTTCTAAGTGCTGTAATAACAGTTCTTACTGTTAACCAATTTTTAATGCTACTTGATTCAACCCCATCAAGATGAAAGGCCTAATCTACCCTGACACATGATATTAACTTGCGTACTGGAAGCTGCCCTCATGTCAGCGACCAGTGCTTTACTTGTGTAGTTATCCACCCTGGGGCCTTTTTAGTGCCAATGACGGAGGAATCTGAACCCTGGCACTGCAGGGGGTTCATGAGGTCTGGTCAAAAACAGAAGCAGAATGGACATACAAACGTGTCATACTTCCAGTCCTGGACTTACATTTAAAAAAAATGCATTCTGGGAGTTGCAGTCATGGTTCACTTCCCTGTATCTAATTGCTCTATAATGCTGGAGCACAATTCTTTGTAAAAGGAAAACCCTGTTGTATAAAAGGCACTCTACCAGTCACATGAGGGCATTCGGCCAGTGTAGATGCACCGAGCTACAAAGGAGTTACAGCCGGTGGTTCTAAGAGGAGTCTGGTAATGCACGGTTGCACTGGTATCCCTGGGCACTCAGGGCGCTGGCACTCATGATGCTCTGTGGTGAGTGGTTTATTGGCAATGGTGCTGGCCAGATTACTTGGTGCCGCTGGGGACTGGGGGCCATTAATGAATGAGGATACTGGTCTTCATTTCCCTCCTTAAGATATATCCCCTTCTTCTAACCCCCAGTATCCCCTTTCTGCATATCCTTCTAACTGTACCCTCAACAGTCTGTCCTTCTAATTGTATCCACACCTTTGTGCCCATTTACTGTCTGCTCTTGTTGTACAGTCTTGTTGCTTACAGCTAGCTTCTTGCTATATAAATAATAATATTGATTTATTTCTTATATAACGCTATAAACCCATAGATCTTAGAGCGCTGAAATAACAGAAGACATTATTGAAGCCCAATGCATGAATACTTTAAACAATGACACACGTGTGGTAACATGTGGCATTACCACGTATATTTAGTGGGGCATGTGGCACATTGGACATTGTACACCATTGCCGACCCCCCACTATATACCCTGACCCACAACCATATATATTTTTTGATGAGTTTTTTCAGAAATAAATTTGCACAAAAATCCATTGAAAAAAACACTGTGGAAGAATGAACGTCATACCGTGGCAATACTGCCCAGTCCCATTAGCTGCCTAGAACACTCTACGCATGGGTGCCCACGTCACATAGTCAATGGATTGCCCATAATCTGATGGAACTACGCGTTACTCTTCTGTTGTCTTCCCCCTCGCAACGCCAGACCTATATAGATTCCCCCAATTATAAAGTGGAATTATTGTTAGAGGTGGTCTGACGCTCTCTGCGCGAGCTCCCACTGCATGGACCCCTTTGCCCCTGGCATGCAGGTTATAGGTGTATTTTGTTGGTCCCAGAAATAATATAAGGAAGCATTTTTAGCAAAGCTTAGCTGCGGAGTGGCCCCATACTAAATGTGACAACTTCAGCCATTCCCTGATTGTTACGCAGTGGGATCGTGAATGGGGGGACTTCCCCCTGTCCAAGTATAAACCTCCAAGTCCCATCATGCACAGCACTCAGGGAACAGAAACCCCATGTACTTGACATGGGGCCACTTGGCGGCTATGTGCTGTGGCTTGTCTTTCCCTGCACCCTGCCCTGTAGGCATGGAATGCTGTGTGTGGGAATGTTATGTTCTGAATGATTCTGTGAATATAAATTGAGAAGATGGGTTGACTGAGAGAGGATGCCAGTGGATATTCTGCCCATGTAACCTACCTGATGTGGTGTATTCCTGTACTCTGTACCCAGAGCTGGAACTTAGTAAAGATGTTTCCTGTTTGTACATGGGTGTCTTTGTCATACTTGGCCAGGAACCCAAATTAACAATGGTGAGGATGCTAGCTGTGCTGGGGGGACAGCACCTGGACAGGAGCTGGACATCCACCGCCCCCCTAAACAAGAGAAGATCCTCTGTCGAGGTAGGAGCGCTGCGGGCTGCAGAGGAGCCAGTGAGGGCCAGCCTTTGATGTGAGGAGGTAAAGCCAGATCCTAAGGGCCTATCGGGTCTGCAAGAGGCAGACAGAGACATTGCCAGGGCTAAGGGCCAGCAATCTGCAAGGGACAGATAATAACGTTACGTTACCGAAAGGGGCAGCGAGATTCTAGCTAAGGGCCAGTCGCATCTGCATTGGGCAGATTGAACAGTGCTCTAAGTGGCAGCAGTATAACTGGTGCAGGTATCAGTGGTCGGGAGCAACCAGAGAGAATTGTCACAATGGGGCAAAGATCATTCTGCAGAAGAAACCAAGACAGGCCAAGGAGGGCCAGTAGTGGCTGCAAGAGCCAATCATGTGTCGGAAAGGGTCAATGGAGCGACATTACAGTGATTCCAAGAGTTACTGTGAGGAGCTGAGATTTCAAAAACAAGGAATTGCCCAGCAGTGAGCACGAGCCTTACCGGCAATATGTTGAGAGCAGGGTGAAGCAACTCCATGAGGCGGCATCTGACAAGTGGTAAGCTGGACTGCAATGAGCTGCGGGCAGCGGGGTGGTGTCGTGATGTGCAGCATATGCCATTGCTGCTCTGGTTGTAGGCGGTGATCGGTGCTCGTTGTGTAGGGCCCACGGCCAGTGTGAGCAGCGCCAACGGTGAGCCACTGGACAGGATAGATCAAGGAGTAATGTCGTGTGGGTGACAACTAGGTACTACGGCTGCCACGCACGTCTTGGGGATTGTGCCCAAATGAGGACGTCGGCAAATGCACTGGTGCGAACATCCAGAACCAACGGTCTTTCTTTGGGGCAACGTTTGGCGTCACACACAAAAAGAAGGTTCTTTTCTCTGGTTGTAGACTGTTCAAGGGCCTGATGTCACTGGTGAAGACCCTGGCATTTGGTGGCAAGCATGGATTAAAGTCAGGACCTGGTGGATGGCTGACAAGTTGCTGTGAAATCGGCGCCAGCGGAGGTGTGGTGAGGTTGTGGGGTTCAACGAGGCAACGTTCGGGGCTGCGGCATACGGCTGCTCAGCACATGTTTTTGTCAAGTCAGAGTTTCAAGGAAGTTCAAATTAAACCGCTCAAAGCATTTTCTGGTGTGAGTCATCCCGCTATTCCAACTCGAGGAGGAAGCTGGCCATTGGTGCCAATGAGAGGCACCAAAATCATTCCCATATTTTGATGAATGCAGTTTTCGGGTAGTGGAACTCAAGTTGAGCAGCGGTTCTCATATTGTATAAAAGTATAGAATTGTTTTAGAGATTTCGTACTCATGGTATGTTGTAGCAGTTTTAGTTTACACATCATGGTAGAGGATGTCAAGTGAGGCCTGTGGAGAGCGTTGGATTGTGCAAATTATTGAATAGTTTGGTAGTCGTGGCCTCTGTTTAAACAGATGTATTGTGCACCATAGAAAAGTGTGGTTGAGGTTTAATGTGCACTAAATTCCGATATGTTTCAACCTTTCTTTCACAGTCTGGATTTATTAGGACATGGACTTTATAAGTTAGTTAGTATGGATGTATGTGAAAACAGTAGAATATGTTTAGTTAGCAATGTTTTAACATTTTCTTCCTACAGGTTTGACTTTTATAACATACCCATTTAGGGCATGGCCTTCCTAAGTGCAATGTTGTTATTGCATTATTTGGAGGAAAAAAGAGAAAAGTTTTCATTCATGTGTTTTAGTGAGCAATTAGAATTTTATACTTTTGTAAACAAGATAGGCATTTTGCTGTTTAACATGTTGGTGTGGTTTGCTGTTGTTTTGGATAGTGTATGGTCGTGCTTGGCTTCCTGAATTGGAGTGTGGAATGTGGTCTTTCGGCACAGGCGTCATGTGGGGTGTCCACACCGGCAAACCTGGAGTGCTCTTCATTTGTGGTGTCTGTTACCAGGGTACTTGGAGAACCGTGCCGTGTTGGAAATGTTGCATATGTCATAGTGGGCAGCCAGTGAGCTGCAAATGGAAAGGTTAATGTGTATTTAGGGTGGCTGAGCTTTGTCTATGGTATAATGAGTGTGTGGTATATTATTGTTGAGAGATCCGCTTTCCGTGTGTGTTGGGAGATCGATGCCCTCTGGGGTACCCTGGTATGTTGTAGTGGAGAGGTATTTGGGAGATCAGTTCTCTGTGCCTCCACTTTGCATGCTAGCCTGGCATGGCTTACCTACGTTGTGTGTTTGGGGCTGGAAGCCTCAAGTTGCTTGAGGAGGTTTGGTGTGGTATCCTTTATAAATTGGTTGGTGTCTATCCCTTGAGGAAAAGAAGTATCTATTTCATGGTGCAGTTGTCCCACTAGGATGAGGTCGGTAACAAGGTCTGTGTGGATGCATCGCTAGAAGGATTTGTTTGGGAAGTTGAGGGATATACATGCGTTGGGTTTGCGTGTGTATGTATGTATTTTGCTTCGTGGGTGTGTCTTGTGGTGTTTGAGGGGGAAGATATAGTGTGTCCTGTCTTTCCCTGCACACTGACCTGTAGGCATGGAATGCTGTGAGTGACTGATATGGAATGATGTGTGTGAGAATGTTATGTTCTGAATGGTTTTGTGGATATGAGCTGAGAAGATGGGTTGACTGAGAGAGGATGCCGGTGGATATTCTGTCCATGTAATTTACCTGATGCGGCCTAAATGTATTCCGGAACCCTGTACCCGGAGCTGGAACTTAGTAAAGATGTTTCCTGTTCCTGTTCCTACACTGTTGTCGCTGTCATGGCCAGGAACCCACTTAACACTATGCTAAGCGTAACTCATTTAATCAGAACAGTAGCAGCTTTAGTGCACATAAGAGGCCAGGATATGAGGTCTTCTGCAAAATTGAGAATAGTGGAACCAGGGGCCCGAGTTCTGTTTTCTCTCCATACACGGGTCCTCATTATGAGTTTGCAAGTATTAGCAGCACTAATTGCTCCTAACTGTATTACAGCTACCCCCGGAGTTACTAGTTGTGGTTAATCCCCATTCTGAAGTCCCGTAGGGCTTCATTGGGAAAGGGATGAGTGACCTCTTGGGGTAATTGCCCTGGAAGCAATTTCTCCATTTTTTGGAGGTAATACCTCTATGCATATGCTGGAGGTATTGCCTCCTTATGGGCTTGCAGCTCATAATCGGGTGGACTGAAGAAGGTGTCGCTAATTCCGTTACCGCCAGTTACTTTCAGTTACCTCCAGACTCAAAATGAGGCCCCATGTATGGTCCCAGTAAAATCACTTCATTGCCTTTTGCCTTGGCTCTCAGATCTGCCAAACGTGAGAGCATTTTTAAGCTGGGTAACCCCACCGGTAAGTGCTATATACAAAAGCGCCCGGGCATTCAAATGTACTTAGTACGCTGTAATTGTGAAGTGTGTGCCGCAGAGGCAGGCGATTGGTCCAGATAATGAATGCAGTGGGAAAGGAGCGAGCACGTAGGCTGGGGCTTTACTTTAAATTAGCCAGACTAGTAGAGGGAGAATTAAGCAGAGCTGGTAAACGCCAACGCGATGCCAATCAGAGGAGACGGGTGCGCAGCATCGTCTCCCTGCCGGATCCTGGAACCCTGTGTTCTAAACCGGTGGACACAGGAGTCTGATGTTTATCAAACATAATTAAAGAACAAATGAGAAGGCATTTGGCCTCATTATGAGTGTGCTGGTGCAGTAATAATGTGCTGATATTACTGCATACCGGCATGTTACCGAACCAGCACGTTATCACACCGGCACACTCCATATTTCCCGATAGGTTGGTGGATTTACCTCCAGCTCTGAGCTGGAGGTTTATCTGCAACCCTAGCGGCAGAAATCTGCTGGTGTTACCGGGCCAGAAATTTTGGTGCCGGTAATAACAGTGAATCCCCCATGGAGTCCTATTCCAGCAGACCAAGTGGCGGAAACAACATTACAGTTTGCCGGTATCCCACTGGTAATACCAGCGGGATACTGGCATACATGTAATGCTGCCCATTATCTGACATTATTCCTCCCTGCACACCTGGCAATATTTTAAATCGGTTGCTGGGGCATTTGGAGAGAACTTTGCCTAGTGTTCCACTAAAATGAACCCTTTCTAGAACGTAAATAGAAAAGTGCAGAACAGTGCCTAAATACTGTTCTTTATATAAATGGCATCTACTTGAGCTATGGGGACAGCCAGTCTGCTATAAATAGTGTCCCTGCATTCATAAACCAGACTTAAGTTCAATGAAAGGAAGCACCCTTTATAAATAAGGGCTTTCCCTCCAAATGCAAGATTAGTCGTCTCCCTCCACGCTTAAGGAATTTCCCTCCATATATTTGAACCTCCCTCTGTGTATATATAAGGCGTCTCACTCCAGGTAGGTGGAAGCCTCCATTCATTTATAGGGTTGTCTCCAACTGGGTGTGTGTATAAGGAATCTGCTTCCAAATATATAAGGAGTCTCGCACTATAATTAAGTTAGCTCAGCGCGAGTGTGTGCACTTACACTGAGCTAACTTAATCGTGTGTGTGTGTGTGTGTGTAAGAGACAGTTAAGATGAGCTGATTAATTGCAACAAAACCCTTGCAATTCAGTGGGTAGATACGTGATGGCCATCTTAACTCAGCGTACCGCCCCTTCCCCGTAGATGCCCCATGATGTAATTGTGTATGTCATTGTGAATCTCTTCTGCGGCATTATATATGTGCTCATGGGCTTTTCAATGGCAGGGGGCATGGTTAAGATGGTTATCACTTCCCACATCCACTGAATTTCAAGAGTTTTGTTGTGATAAATCAGCTCACCTTAACTGTCTGTTAACTAAAGTGTCATTCAGTGAATTTGAAGGGTCTTGTTATGCTATATTTTCTTTGGAGCCCACTAGCCACAGCCTTCGGACATGGCCACTGTACATGTTGCACCAATAGGTTTCTTCAGGGCCTACCAGCTATGGCTGAATGCCATGGCTAGTTGCCACGGCCTTCAGCTTTGGCAACTGTACATGTTGTACCAATAATTTTAAAAGAGGGAATGCCAGTGGCCCTGGGCTTGGCCATGGCCAGTGACCTGTGCCTACTGTCCGATGCCCATATCCCCCTAGTAAACTCATGGTAATTTGAAAGGAGGGTAGACCACAGGCCATGGCGTTTGGCCATGGTCAGTTGGCCATACCCCCTAGCAACCTCAGGGTCCATTGCCCTTTGACCATTTCCAACCTTCGGCTGTGGCCACTGTCCTTTTTGCCCAAAATATTAAAAAACTTAACTGGCGGTCTTAGTATCCATTTAGTATGGCCGTGTCCACTGTACATGCTGCACCAAGTTTTTTCCGAAATGCCTCATTGCTCACTGCCTAGCAGAAGTGATTGCTGCAGGTGTAAAATTTGTTTCCACTTCCTATTCCTGCAATCATTTCCCAGGAATCATTTTTAATTGTGCAGAATCCTGCGGTTGCCTAGCGGCGTGCCTATTCCTATAATTATGGCAAAAATGCATGAAAATGTAAAGGTCTTTCCCATCCGCACAGGCATTCACCATGTTGCCCCTCCTCTTTTCTTGTCCCCCGCCCCACATCCCTCAATTGCCTTTTCGCTCCCTGAACGGCTCCCATTATCCTCTCACTCTTCGGTTCGTGTGACGCAGTTTCTTGTCCGAGCGTGACTTGCAATGTTGCCGGGTAATCTCGTGAGATTCCCCTAGGAATGCCCCGATAAACACAAACATTTTCTACCTGTAACTGGCTCCCCAGGCCACACTTTACTCCCCTACTTTGCATGTTGTTCTCTTCCCCCTCCCCTCCCCTAGCCTGATGTGATTGCATTCCTTTTACTTTTCCAAATCGCATTTTGAGCACTTTTCATAGCCCGCTTCCCTCGATATTCCCCTTGGAATCCTTTGCATAGAGCAAAAATGCTGCAGTTCTGAAAAGCCTCTCTGCTGTAAAATAACATGGGATATATATATATATATATATATATATATATATATATATATATATATATCAGAGAAGGGTGTGAGGGGTGCACTCTGGGTCCCAGCTAGGTGTACCTTTCCACAGTCCAGTTGATGTTCTCCTCCTAGCGCGCTTTCTTGCCTCTTACAATCATCAGGGAGGCAGTCTGTTCAGGTGTTTGTTCAGGTGTTGATGGTTACTACCAGTGATGGCCTCAGGGAATTCTGGTTGCTGTAGTCATTCAAGTAGCCAGGAAACAACTCACAACTGGGGTTTTACACTTTGTAATTGGAGGGTGAGTTGTTTCCTGGCTACTTGAATGACTACAGCAACCAGAATTTCCTGAGGCCATCACTGGTAGTAACCATCAACACCTGAACAGACTGCCTCCCTGATGATTGCAGGAGGCAAGAAAGCACGCTAGGAGGAGAACATCAACTGGACTGTGGAAAGGTACACATAGCTGGGACCCAGAGTGCGCCCCTCACACCCTTCTCTGTCAAATGTTCTTTGGGAGTCCCGGCTCCAGAGGCGGCGGCACCGGGGTGACACATGCCCCTACTCAGGAGAGCCACACTGTTGGTTTTCCCCCCTCTCCCCAACTGGGGTTTTACACTTTGTAATTGGAGGGTGAGTTGTTTCCTGGCTACTTGAATGACTACAGCAACCAGAATTCCCTGAGGCCATCACTGGTAGTAACCATCAACACCTGAACAAACACCTGAACAGACTGCCTCCCTGATGATTGCAAGAGACAAGAAAGCGCGCTAGGAGGAGAACATCAACTGGACTGTGGAAAGGTACACCTAGCTGGGACCCAGAGTGCGCCCCTCACACCCTTTTCTGTCGTTCGTATATATATATATATATATATATATTTCAAAAATAAGAAGAAGTAATTTCACTTCTTCAAAAAGGGGACAGCACTCTCCAAATTGCGGTCGTACGCCAGTTCCAGTTTTCTTAAAATCAGCCCATCACACAACGTCGAGTGTATTCAAGTATCTAGTTTTATTTTGGCATCCACAAGATAGATTAACCACGGTATAAACGCGTTTCGCAGCGCTCCCGCTGCTTGATCACGTACAAATGAACAACAGTTACCTAACGCCATTAAATACATACACATGCAAAACTCTATGGTTTTGTAATTTTTCTTTGTCCATTTTTGCTTTTTACCCAAATAAGGGTCTATAGCTTCCTTTGGTAAATGCATTCGGCCATTTTGTAATGGGTTTTACATGCATTTCGCCACTGATTCAAATCACCTTATGTGTGCGATGTGTATTTGCATAGTTTTCCATATATTCCCTATGTTTTCAGGAATACATAAGTATAACAGAGAACACTACTGAGTTATAAAAATTATTATATAAAGTGCTTAGTGCATAGAAAAAAGATAAAATTTGTAGTTTCATTTCTCGCACATATTTGTCTCTCCCCTTCTCACCTGATTTTCTTCTTTGCTTGTCACCTTCTTTGGTGACTTCTTTCGCACGGTCCGGGATTTATATAAGCCCGTGTGCTGGTCTTTGGATTCCAGCGTGAGAAAGATGTTTCAATTCCAGGGTAGGTTCAGAAGATCAGGACGGAACCAGGAGAGAATAGTGTCCGGGCTCGGAAGCACGGAACGCCGTGACTCGAGCGCGGGCAAAAATCCGGGAAGTTCGGAGGAAGTTAGAGGGAAGGAAGGAGGGTGACTCAAGGAACTGGAAAACAGGAGTGAGGAAAAAGCCCCGAGCGAACTCCGGCAACACACGTCCAACTACAGCGAGCGGTAGCGTTGAGATGCGGAGCGCCACCGGGGCGTGTCTGTTTAGTAGTGTGCAAAGCGTGGAGCGCAAAGACTGGTAGGCTGCGTTCCGTATCACGCAGCCATGTTGGGAGGATTACTGCATTCAGTCATCTATGGGTCAGGGACCACGAAGTCCAGAATGGACGCAGGCGACGGTTCATGACAGTATGCCTCCTCTGAAGCACAGCTCCTCTGGGTTTACCTGGATGGATAAGATGGTATCTTCGAATCAGCCTGGGGGCATTCATGTTTGACATGGGTTCCCAGGTGCGTTCAGTAGGAGGATACCCTTTCCATTCGACCAAATATTGTAGTTGACCACGTCGGTACCTAGAGTCACAAATTCTGGAGACCTTGTATTCGAGTTGGTCATTGACAGTCACTGGGGTAGATCTTGGAGCAGTTCGAGAGGGCTGAACATATGGTTTCAACAGAAAAGTTTGGAAGACTGGATGGATCCTCTTCCATGATTCTGGTAGACGGAGTCGAAAGGCCACTGGATTGACGATTTCTTTTATAGAAAAGGGTCTGTAAAACCTGGGAGCCAATTTATTTGGCCGTAGGTGACGTGGTAGGAGTTTTGAGGATAACCAAACCTTATTGCCTATTGAATAGGAAGGTCCTGGTCTTCTTTTGGAGTCGGCATAATGTTTAACGTCTCTTCGGGCCTTTTCTAGGTGTTCTTAAGCTTCCTTGTGCACATTGATTAATGTCTCAATCCAGGAATCAACTGCGGGAACTGGGGTAGGGTGAGGAAGAATGGACGGCAGTACTGAAGGATGAAATCCTTGACTACAGAAGAATGGACCAGCCTTGCTAGCTGAATGATCCAAATTATTGTATGCAAACTCGGCCACAGGTATTAGGAGTGACCAATCATCCTGGACCTTGGTGGCAAAGCAACGAAGATATTGCTCCAGGGTTTGGTTTACTCGTTCAGTAACTCCACTGGTCTGTGGGTGATAACCCGAAGACAAAGCACGTTGGATTCCCAGTATACGACATAACTGTTTCTCGTTATGTCCTCGGTCAGAAATGATCTTGGAGGGTAGTCCATGAAGCCGGAATATGTGTTCTAGGAAAATTCCAGCA
The DNA here is from genome assembly GCF_040938575.1 of Ambystoma mexicanum. Classification (NCBI taxonomy): domain Eukaryota; kingdom Metazoa; phylum Chordata; class Amphibia; order Caudata; family Ambystomatidae; genus Ambystoma; species Ambystoma mexicanum. Next base: position 172,003,850 of record NC_090929.1, read on the forward strand.
AGTTCAGATGAGGATGGTAGCTTATTTAAAGGCATAAAATGAGCCATTTGTGTGAACAGATCTATGGTAACCATTATGGTTGTGTAGCCTCTGGAAGACGGTAGTTCCACGATGAAATCCGTGGCGATGATTTCCCAGGGTCTTGTTGATATTGCCGGTTGGACCAGGAGACCTGCTGGTCTTTTATTGTCGTGTTTGTTCTGGTTACAGACTGCACAAGTCTGGACGTGGATCTTGATATCGTCCTTCATCCTTGGCCTCCAAAACTGTCTTTGTATTAGATGGAGGGTGTTGGTGATGCCACAGTGTCCTGAATGGAAGGTATCATGGCATAAGCTTGTGATCTTTTGTCTCAATCCAGGAGTGGGGATAACCAATTGATTATCCTTGAATAGATATCCGTCTTTTGTTTTGAGTTTCCATTGGTTGTTTCTCCTAAACTCCTTCCAAGGTTCCGAGGACTGAGTTTGGATTCGTATATCCTCCAGGAGAGTAATTGCTTGAGCAACAAATATAGTGTTGGGAAACATCTTAGGAAAGGTCCGGTCTTCAAGGGTTTCATAATCAGGACGTCTGGACAAGGCATCGGCTATAATGTTATGTGTTCCAGGGAAATGGTGGATTTGAAATTGGTATTGGGCAAAAAAGAAAGCCCAACGGGCTTGACGACTGTTTCTGCATTCTAGGAATTGTAGGACTTGAAGGTTCTGATGGTCCGTGCAGACTTGTACTGGATGTTTGGCTCCTAGAAGGAGATGACGCCAATCAGTGAAGGCCTGACGGATGGCTAACAATTCCTTCTCCAGGACGGAATAATGAGTTTCACTTTGAGTCAAGGTGTGGGAAAGATAGGCGATGGGGTGTTCTAACTTGTCAGCAAGTTCCTGTTTCAAACTGCCCCAATGGCGTAGTTGGAGGCATCAGTTTCAACAATGAAGGGTCGGTCAGTGTCGGGTTGAGCAAGGATGGGAGCTTGTGTGAACTCCGACTTCAACCGTTGAAACACCGAATCTTGGGCTGAGGTCCACTGAAAAGGAGTGTCTTTCTTTAGTAATGTGACTATAGGATGCACGACCTCAGAAAAAGTTGGAATGAATTTTCTGTAGAAGTTAGCAAGCCCCAGGAAGGATTGAATTTGCTTTACAGTAGTGGGAACAGGCCAAGAAAGAATGGAATCAACCTTCGAAGAGTCCATTCCAATCCCCTTTTGGCTAAGAACGAATCCGAAGTAGTGAACAGTAGATACATGGAAAGGGCACTTCTCGGGTTTGGCCAGGAGTTTGTGTTCACATAGACGTTGTAAGACTGCCTTACATGCTTTTCATGTTTTGTATGGTCCTTGGAGTAGATTAGTATGTCGTCTAGGAACAGCATGTCAGAAAATACCCGATCCATAAAATGTTGGAAGACTGCTGGGGCGTTACCAAGTCCAGAGGGCATAACCAGGTATTCAAAATGGCCAAAGGGTGTTCTAAAGGCTGTCTTCCATTCGTCACCCTCCTTTATACGAATAAGATGGTAGGCGCCCCCGAGATCTAATTTTGTGAAGATGACTGCACCTCTGACCGCTTCCAGGATGTCCGAGATGAGAGGCAATGGATAACGGTCCTTGAGAGTGCATTGGTTAAGGCCGCGGTAATCCAGGCATGGCCTAAGCTCCTTGGAATCCTTCTTGGGAACAAAAAACAGAGAAGCGCCCGCCGGGGATTTGGACGGGTGAATAGTTCCATTTTCCAAATTGGTATCCAGGTATTCCCAGAGGGCCCTCTTTTCAGGTTCTGACAAAATAAGCATTCTTCCGAAAGGAATAACTGCCGAAGGTTCAGTATCAATGGCACAATCCTCAGGTCTGTGGGGTGTTAAGGCTTGAACAATGACTGTGGAGAACACATCTGCGTAAGCCTGGTAGGCCCTGGGAATCTGGATGACGTTGGAGACGGTGACTGGTGTTTGCTGAGTTTCTTAGAAGTCATCAGGGGGCTTTGGTAAGGTGTTTAGGGACAAACAGTGGGACATGCAATGTTCCGAACCAAGAAACAAAGAGCCTGCTGTCCAATTAATGTAGGGGTTGTGCTTCTGTAACCAGGGCATGCCTAGAACCATAGGATAGTGGGCAGATCTTATAATATCAAATGTAATCCTCTCTTGGTGGTGGTTAATGGAAAGAAGAATCTCCTTGGTTTGAAGGGTTATGGGTCCTGAAGACGGGGGTCTTCCATCGATAGCTTCAACAGGCTGCATATTCTCTCGTGTTTCATATGGAATGTGATGAGTAGTGACCCAATCATGATCTATGAATATGCCCATGGCTCCACTATCCACTAATGCCATGATGGGGTAGGATTCTCTCTTGGAAGGCAATAGGAATGCCTGTAGAATCAAAAGGTTGTTTTGTCCAGGAGAGTTCAAGGAAGGAATTGATGTGGAGCAGACACCACTCTCCCGAAACTGTGCCCCATCTAGGATCGGGAGCTGGCGTTTCCCAAACGCCGTGGGGGAGCGATAGGGCACTCTCTCACAAGATGTTTATCAGAGGCGCAATACATGCAGAGACCTGTGTGAATACGGCGCATCCTTTCTTGTGGGGTAATGGGTCCACGGAAGGCCCCCAGTTGCATGGGTTCTGGATCCGAGGTCGGAGAGACTGCGGGCTCTGGACTGGAAGGATGGTCTATGGCAGTTTTTTGGAATGAAGATTTAGACTTCTTTTTCTCCACTCTTCTTTCCTGGATTCGAAAGTTGATTTGCAGGGAAAGGTCCAAAAGGGCCTGGAAGGAATTTGGGTGAGCTACCCTGGCTAACTTGTCCTTTATTTCTTCATTCAGGCCTCTTCGAAAGAGGGTGAAGCTGGCCTCTTGGGACCAATCAGCTTCCTTCATAAGTTGTTTGAAACGAGTCACATATGTAAGCATATCCTGGGATCCTTGTCGAAAATGAAGTAGACGTTCCTGAGCGCTGTAAACCTGTTCAGGGTGATCAAACATGGCTTTTAGGGCTTCCACGAACCCATTGTAATCATCCAGGAGGGTGTCGCCCGAATTGACTAGGGGGGTTGCCCAGGTCAAGGCGTTACCAGTGAGGTGTGATATCATAAACCCCACTTTTGCTCTAGGAGTGGAAAGAGTGGAAAAGTAGTAGGGCTTGAAGGTGAAATGTACCAAACATGAATCAAGGAAGGCACGAAGGGTCTTTGGAGAGCCATCATATTTGTCCACTACTCCACCCAACAAGACACTTTCCTTAGTAGCAGAATCACGAGACAGGACTAGCTGATTTAAAGCAGCATTCTCTGCCTTAAGATTTTGAACTTCTGTGGTGAGTTCCTGCATGCCTCGCATGAGATCTTGGACCGCGGCTTCCATCTGTGTATCTGTATGGTTCTTTTGGCGTCTCAATCTGTCCCCCCTTCTCACCTGTTTTTCTTGTTTGCTTGTGACCTTCTTTGGTGACTTCTTTCGCACGGTCAGGGATTTATATAAGCCCATGTGCTGGTCTTCGGATTCCAGCGTGAGAAAGATGTTTCAATTCCAGGATACATTCAGAAGTCCAGGACGGAACCAGGAGGGAATAGTGTCCGGGCTCGGAGGCACGGAACGCTGTGACTCGAGCGCGGGCGAAAATCCAGGAAGTTGGGAGGAAGTTAGAGGGAAGGAAGGAAGGAGGGGGATTCAAGGAACTGGAAAACAGGAGTGAGGAAAAAGCCCCGAGCGAACTCCGGCAACACACGTCCAACTACAGCGAGCAGTAGTGTTGAGACGCGGAGCGCCGCGGGGGCGTGTCTGTTTAGTAGTGTGCAAAGCGTGGAGCGCAAAGACTGGCAGGCTGCGTTCCGTATCAGGCAGCCATGTTGGGAGGATTACTGCATTCAGTCCTCTATGGGTCAGGGACCACAAAGTCCAGAATGGACGCAGGCCATGGTTCATGACACATATTATTACATATAGGTAAGAGCATAAATGAAACCATTCGCGGTTTTGCAACTACCTCTAATCTATTTACAATATAATTGTTCCTTAGATCTTTACATGTGGGCACTTGTTAATTATTAAACTTGAATTAGACTTATTTTAGTCTTTCAAGTTATCTACCAATCATATTCAGGCAATGTGTAAAGTGCATAGTGCTTGTGCAAATTTGTTCTGAATAAAATTCCATTGCCGAAGAGAATTGACTACAAAGTGCTATCATGCATGAATAATTATTTCAGTTGCAAAACGTCTGGATCACATCACTTTACTTTTTATTGCCCAGAATGTATGTGCAAAATATTTCTGTTTGGAAACCTACTACGCACACCTATGATGAAAATAGAATGAGGTAATGGTTGTAGATCAATTAAACCTTGTTGAATCAGATATATATATATCGTTTTTTTTTGGCGCTTGGTCCACCCCCTTCTTCATCAAATATTTAAAAAACTACTGGATGAATTTACCCCAAACCAGCAAAAGAAATATCTGCAACGCTTTCTGCCAAAGTTGTTTCTCATGTGGCTCACATGTCCAGCAGTTATCCCGTTACTGGTGATCAATCCTTTTGTGACGATTCATAAGCACTGTGCCTCGAGATCAGCCGGTTCCTCATATGCATTCAGTTTGAGCCATTTCCCTTTAACAGTTCATGTGGATCATCCCAACAGAACGTCCTACCTCCCAAACATGGCGGCGCCCAGTGGAAGCTCTGGAACTTTTGGAAGAAAATAATCACCTACATGATTGTCCCTATTTATGGCAACTGATCTCAGTTTTTTACAATCCAATTCATCCCCTTTTGACTTGCATTCTGCTGCTGACAACCTCTTCACGTTCCCCAAACTTTATAGGCCTCTAACTTTGAATTGGCCAAACTGTGCACGGTGGCCAGTAGCTTGAGTTCCAATTTTGAGTCTCTTTTTACAGTGTTAATAGGAATTTCTTTTGGATTTGCCAAGCAATGGTGCCATTTTATTCCTGTCTGACGAGGGTGATACCAATGAATGATTTATGCTGAATGTCTTTGCTAGTCCCGCATGACCCCCATAGTCCAAATCTGCACTTGATGTGACTTCTCTTTCCTTTTCCTTCATCTGCCCCAATGAAGTTGTCACATCCTGATCTGAAAGAACCATACTGCTCATACTAACCTTGCACTTTTTGGCAACGCTGGTTTCTCAGGTGTGGTGCAGGCACCTGATAAAAGGATGTGCAACCGTTCCTCAGTCTTCAGCCTTGGTCCTCATCATGATTCATGATTCAGGGCACGCAGAGTGCCCATTCCAAGATGGCGCCCAACAACAGAAGCAGACTGGAACCTCCCCGAACAAGATGGCCATCAAATAAAGTCAAAACAACATTGCAGATCTACTGCTAGTTTGAAAGCTGCTGTAAGCCTCTGTTTCATTTTTCCCCCTGGTCAGCCAAAGTATACTCAGCCCACTTCCTGCAGTCCCTGTTCTTCCTTGCTAGTCTGATGGCTGTATCCTATGCCTGATGCTGGAGGTGCCAGTCGTCACGCTCAATGTGCCGGATCTCCGCGTGCTCCGTATACACACCTTTCATTACTTTGAGTTGTCCTCCTTTGACTGGCGTGGCGCTCAGACCTGGGCAAAGTCTGTCTAATGTTCATTGCTCATACTCTTTGGTCTGAGTGGTTTCTTTTAGGGTTGTCTGTTTTTAAACGGTAACAAACACTGAACCGGCATCCAGGTAAGATCTCTACGTGACAAGTTCAGGCTGGGTTGTATGACAATACAGCTCTGCATCTAGGGCCACAGCAATAGGTCAGTGTCTGCCATATTCTTCATGGCAACACTGGCCAGTTGATCACTGAGTGCACTGTGCTCCTTGTACGCTTGGTCAAGTCACTGGTCCAAAAGGCAGTAGAAATTAGTTGTGCTTTCTAACATATACATGGGCGTAATTTTAGGGGGGGAGAGTGTTTGTCTCCCCCGCAACATTTGTGGCACACCATTTTCTCCCACTTATTTGGCAGAGGCCACTTTCATTTCGATGTCATGTCCCCCAACATTTTCAGCAAAGTTACTCGAATGAACGGTACAACGTCCTTTCATCATGGGATGTTTTTAGCGGGGGATTTTACTGTGGATTTTTTAATGATAAAAACTCATCTAATTTTTAGGAGGGTTAGAAATATATATATATATATATATATATATATATATATATATATATATATATATATATGGGGTGTGGGTGTTCGAGAATAGCAACCAATTTAAAGGGATAGGGGACTTGGGGGATCCAAAATAAAAATAAATTAAATCCAATGTCTTTTTTTGTTAAAAAATATGCGGTAAAAAAATGCAAAAAAAATCCCACAATGAAATGACATGGAACCCACTGAACGTAAGTGACGATTAATATCTGAGCCATGCCTGCTTTTTTGCCCTGGAGAAAGGAGCTCTGCATGCTAACATATGGAAAAAGTCAACATTGATCGTTGCATCATATCGGGAATTTGCAGCTGACCACCTAAGGCAGCACAGAGGAGTTCTTGCAGCTGTGGGTGATTATGCCACTGCCCACCCCCTTTCCTGCCTACATCCTACGCAGTGCCAGGTGGCCCATCGCCTCATCCTAAAGCAGCATCCGATACAACCCACCACCTCCGCCAGTCAACGCGCAAGGGATGGCGAAGGGCCGCGTCCATCATTGCAGAACGAGCTGACACATCTGCACTTATCAGACACACTCCCTTCCTCTGATTGACTGAGGAGTCACAACATTCCACGACATCTGCTAAATGGTATCAATATAATGGCAGCTTCACGCCCAGCTCAGCGAACCGCTCAAACACAGTATGCCAGCATGAAGAGTCTCTTCGGCAGGTCTCCTGCGAGGGAAGAAAATTAAGGATTAACAGAAAAATCAGCTCCAGCTGCTGCCAGAAATTGGCAACCCATGATTATTTTAGGGGAGAAAACCTCACATTTTGTCCCACGTGGATTTGTGACAGCTGTGGAGCCTCCTTTCTGAGGCTGGACTGTCGCCTTCCATTAAATGCCGCGGGCGGTGTCTTAAGCAATGCCTTTTTGCACATGGAAACCCACAGATAACTTGCTAACCTCGCCCCTGGTGTAAGAATGCGATATTTCTTAACACATGGTTGAAACCTAGATATACTATTAAATCAATAGAACCCTCAGAGGGGGGGCATTACCGGTCGAGTAATGTCCCCGCGGCGATAGTCACAAGCTTGAGCGAATCAAGGGCTTTAACTTAGCACTGGGAGTATTACCCAACCTGTAATGCCCCCTTCCAAGGGTTCTATTGCTAATAGTAACCCGGCACATTGTACCGGTGTACTAATCATATTTTTGCTCTAGTGGAGAATCGGCGTGTCAACCGTTTCTCCACTTGTTAAATGTTAAAGGTATTTGAACTGCACACCATCACCAATGGAGTTGGTCCCCAGGCGCTCTGGAGGATGTGCAAAGGAGAAGGCGGGATGGGTTAGTAGGGTGAGGAGGGAGTAGGATAGTGAGAGGAGTGGTGTTCTGTTGGTATCTTCATCTCGGTATACACCGTGCTCTGAGCTTTGGTGCGAGTATCAGATCGATGACCGTCCTCGTGTACTGTTAGGGCGGTTTATGTGTTGTTGCGGTGTGGTGAAGTGCATGCGGCTTGCGGTGCGAGAGGTGGTTGTGTGAGTTTTTTGAGTGAGTTAAGTATGCAGAAAGTTTGAGTTTTTTGGTTAGTGGGTTGTATGTTTTGCAGCTAAACTTCACAGTATGGCTAAATACCTAGATTTCAGGAATCCTGCATGGTGCGAAAAACAGCTAGATTTGAGAGTCCTGTACAGTGGGAGAGAAGCCTATGCCTAACAGAACGATTGAGTATAGTACCATACAAAGCTGGATTTGAGAAACAATTGAATAATTCAGTACAATCCTAAAGCACAGCTAGATTTGAGGGTCCTGTATTGTGGGAGAGAGGCCTACGCCTCACAGAAATGTTGGTTTTAGCACGGCACACTCCCTCTAGTATTCTAATGAACTATGTATAGTGTTATATTCTGGTGAGCTATGTATAGTGAGGTCAGAGTGTCTATTTTCCTCCTTGGGATCGGAGCAGGAGTTGTTGTCTCCTCTTCCCTACTATCTATGTGAATATGTCTGCCGGAACTTCGGGTGTGGTGTTGTGGATGTTGTGGATGAGTCGTATAAGTGTTTCCATCTTGGTATGTATATGTGTTCAGTCTTTAGCGTCCCCTTTTTGTGGCTATCTCTCATTATGTTTTATGGTATGTCGTAGAGTGCGTTCCTTGGATTCTGTTCGTGTTTGGTTGGTTGGTGCAAATAAAACACCCAGAAATGCTGCCATGGATTGAGGAGAAGGGACTGCACATTTTCCATGGCGGCCAGGGCGCGGCTGCGACCGGCCCGCAAAGACTTTGTCGGGCTGGTAATGACCCGGCGAGGGCAAAGGAGCTTGCTTGTTACAAGCACATTGTCCCTCGCGGGTACTAATCGGTGGTAGTAGATTTCAAAATTGGCTTGGCCTTGACTGGGATGCTCTTTGGGTTTCTGAACCAGCCATGGAGGACCGAAGTTTTGTAATTCAGCAGAAATGTTCCACAAACAATAACTCGTACTTAAATAACCTGTCTCTATTAATTTTAAGATAATGGGCCTCATTATGAGGTCCCCGACCACTTAAATGGCTGGAGAAATTGCTAGTAAAACCGGCACTGGGATTTCTACTGGACCGGGGAAACCTGAGTTTTCCAGTGGGGGCTCTGATCTACCGGCAGGCCTGACCTGCCGATAGATCAGGCCTGTACCGGCAAAGAAATCCCATGGTAATGCCAATCCCATCCCATGGAGTCTAATTGGACTCCACGGAATGGGAATTAACTGCTGTCTCTGCCGCCAGTAATAACCCTGTACTACTGTGAAATCAGGTGGCAGGGATGGTAGGGGCTGCTTTCCGGTATCCAACCGGAATTACTGGTGGGATATCAGTAAACCTGTAATGAACCCCAATATCTTGCATTAGATCACCCTGTTTATTCAGCCATACTCTTGTGCATACAAAAATAGGTTAGACTGCAATTTCTTCTATAATACATTAAATATCCTGCTCACTATGCACATTATGATCAGAAGTAGATTGTGGAACACCCACCTAAGAAGTTAGAAAAATTGTCTCGCCAGTCGCTTCGACGCCAGCCTCATTCAGAAACGTGAAACGGGCACATCATGAATGGTATACTTCATACACCTCTTATGGTGGCATGGGGTTAGGAGGCTGTGAGCTATTAAAAGCACTACCAACCCTTCCCTGTAAGCAAATGCACAGGGAATATAGTCCTTGGCAGAAATGGGCACAATGGGCATTGAAGAAAAGGGATCTGCAGGTAAATAGTCTTGTAGAAAAGTCAAGGCTATGTCTTTTCTGCATGTGATGGGGTCTTCCGTGTTACCAGGGCTCATAGTACAAAACCGGGGGGCAGAACTACTTATATACCTTTTGCATTTTCTTTCAGGGTCTCACCAGCATCGAGCAGGGTTTCTGGGCACTCTTCAGTGCATCCAGTCATGTTCAAGTTGGAGAGCAGACTTGACAGTATTGGACAATGAGATTCGGTTTGGCGAGTGGCAATGGTTCCAGGCCCATAGAAGCTTGGGACAGGCAGACGATGTTCCCGTCGGCATAGCTTGAAGGCTCGATGGGCTTGCAATGTGATTAAAGCAAAGATTCAGCTTCAGCAGCAAGCTGGTTTGATTGGATCCAACAAACGATGCGGTTCGGCAAGTGCCCATGACTCGTGGCTCAAAGCAGCTTTGGACAGTCAGGTGATGTTAGGGTAACGGAGCTCGAAGGCGCTTGAAACAGTTTGAAGTTGATAGTGTCAAATTCATATGTTTGGGATATTTCTTCTCTGTGACAGATAGTGAGCTAAAGACTCTGGGTAAGTCTCTCATAACCAGGACTAATGTCTGGCAGAGGGACTCCCAGGACCCCCTTGCTAATTTGCATAGTTAAGTAACTTTGGGTCTCACCCTAAGTTACTAGGGGAATCCAGACGTGGACCCCTTGCTCACTATTCTTAGAGAGGCATAGCTCCACCCTACTGAAGCGGTCCAACCAGACCGAAACACATGTCTGGGGTTGCTGTTGGTACTCTTGTTCAGAGGAGAATTGCCTAACATTTTGGTGCTGGACTGCCCCAAGGCAGGACAAAGACTGATGTTTGGGATATTTCTTCTCTGTGAAAGATAGTGAGCTAAAGACTCTGGGTAAGTCTCTCATAACCAGGACTAATGTCTGGCAGAGGGACTCCCAGGACCCCCCTTGTCAATTTGCATATTTAAGTAACTTTGGGTCTCACCCTAAATTACTAGGGAAATGCAGACGTGGACCCCTTGCTCACTATTCTTAGAGAGGCACAGCTCCACCCTACTGATGAGGTCCAACCAGACCGAAACACGTGTCTGGGGTTGCTGTTGGTACTCTTGTTCAGAGAAGAATTGCCTAGCATTTTGGTGCTGGACTGCCCCAGGGCAGGACAAAGACTGATATGTTTGGGTTATTTCTTCTCTGTGAAAGATAGTGAGCTAAAGACTCTGGGTAAGTCTCGCATAACCAGGACTAATGTCCGACAGAGGGACTCCCAGGACCCCCCTTGTTAATTTGTGTTTGGTCCTAGCAGCGGCTCGCAGTTTGGAGCACTCAAAATGGTTTAAATTGAAGAGAGAGTCAAAGGCAGCTTCTTTTGATTAGGAGGGGGTGGTCTGTGGGGCTTTCCATCAGGTCCCTGAAGAAGGGCGAGTCCTTCTGTCCTTCCCAGCCAGAAAGGTTGCCAGGAACACTTAAGGCCTGCCACTCAAGCAGGCAGAAATCTGAGTACCAGTGTCCGGCAGCAGAGAGGCTCTCCTCCGGCAGGTCACTTCAGATCAAGAAGGTCTCAGAGATTGGTCTGTTCCAAGCCTTTTGTAAGGGTCCAGTCCTGGCTGCTGTAACAAGCGTCATTTCTCTTGATGTCATCTCCCAGAGTGCCTCTCAGGAAGGAAGTGGTGAATGGCCATATTCCAGGTGGCTGGCTTCTTCTCCCCAAATGAATCCATTTACAACTCCTAGTGCCAGAGTTGGTCTCCCGGACTGTACAACAGGCTTTCAAAAAATCTATTTTAATTAATTGATTAAAGTATTTTTAAAAAGATAGATCACCAGAGAGGTCTAATGTAAATTCACTTTACCTATTTTCAGAATTATAAAGAAAAATATAACCAAAATATATGTAACAATTTACAAAAGATTTTTCAAAGAAAATGTTTTCATCAATCTCATGTTAAGAAATCGTTTGACACAAATATTCATGCAGTTTGATTTATACACAGATGTGAAAAGGAGTGTGGGAACCCCGCTACTGAGAATATGCGCCGTCTCCCACCGGCTTCAGGTGTTTATCTTCTGTGGCGTACTTGGTGTATTCTCCTGCCAAGTGTGCAGTGGTTTGGTCGTGCTTGACTGAGTCACAGCCTTGGTTTCCGTGACTTTATCTATTGTTTATTTATATAGCACTTACACACAGGTGAAGTGCATCACTGCGGGAGGGGAACAAGGGAATACAGTAATCACTCTTATGCCTTGAAGATTCCGAATGATCTAAACAGAAAAACTAGCATACTAGGCCTGGCGACATTTCCCCTAGTGCAAGTGCATGAAGTGGTTCAGTTGAGACGGAAAACGGTGGAGGGGACAGGACAGACGAACTAACTGGTCCTAGTACATTTAGGTCATGCATCATACGTACAGACGGTGTTGCAGAGACGGGAGGGAATGTGGGGGGGGGCGGGACAAAGAGTTCCGTCGATGAGGGCCCTGGATTAAGTACAAAGAGGATTGCCTCGCTCAAGGAGCATAACATGAATTTGCAGAAATGTTGAACAAAGTGCAGCGACCCAGAGGCAACGAAGTGCAGCGTACTAACTTAATAATTATTTCTAATTAACTCTGACAAGTATTAGGATGAGGGAGAAGGCTATTGTTCATGGGTAAGCATGCTTCAGATATGCCCCTCTTAACACCGGAGCCCAGTTTTCCCCATGCGGTACCTTTATCATCAGCGTTGCACAGTCCACCTCACAGCCGCTTCCCTCTCGTCTCAGCGATTGTGCCAGAGCACTGTTGTCCTTTGGTTGTACCTTCTCGCCCGTCCCACACTCTTCCATCCCAACCCCTACTTAATTTGATTGTCCCCAACCCACCCTGTGCTGCTTCCAATTTTACCTTCCTGGCACCCCTTGACTGTAATTCCCGGACCCCTGAAATAAAGGCCATCCCCTCATTGTCTGGGTTTAAGATCAGCCTGAAAGGATACCACCTATCCCTTGAAGAACCACCCACAAGTGTAGGGTAAATCCTCCTTCCTCCATGAACTCCTATCCAGTCCTGACTTCCACTTTGTACTGTAACTATTATACATACCGTACAGTCTCCCATGCTACTACTCCTCGACGGTGCCGTCCCCCTTCCCGCCTTCGCCACCAGGATTACAGAACATCCTTGTTATACACTCGCTATGACTGCAAGGCGCGCAGCAGCGGGACCGCTCTGGGTGCAATATGTCCTCAAGTAAAGTGATTCTTTTCGAAGCACTATCTTCTACCTTGATATCAGTAGAAATGCCTAAATACGTACATAAATTAAATAAATATAAAATGAGGCAAATAACAGCACCACTGAAACGAGTTCTGTTGGGGAGATTGTTTGTGGGGGGCTAAACCTATAAAAGGAGCATCCCCCCTAAAAACATAAAACATGTTGTGCAGCTATCACATGCGTTCCTAATATTGTGAGTAAATGAATGTCAAGGTTTTTGTTTTTTACCATCGGTGTAAAGTCGAATTGCAAAATCAATTTTCCTGGCCTTTTGAAGCCTGCGCGGAGCAGCCCTTCAGTAGAGAAAATTGCCGGGCTTACTGCCACTCAACGCAAGTTCCGATTATTAAAGCACCGCCTTGTGATGAGGAGGGATAACCACAACACCACCAATGTATTTATTTCATTCCTGTGCTCCCATTGTTGCATGGATGCAAAGACTACATGCTCTGTGTTTTGTTCTATGTCTCTTTGCCCACCCGCCATCCTGTGGGTTTAGCATCAATACCTTGAGCACAAGGTGAGATGTCCAGTTGTAACCAATTAACTGTCTGGACAATGTTTATCACCCATTCTTCAATGGCTGGGCTCATCGTTCCGGAGCGTGTACTCACACCGCATCGCAGACATGCAGAAGAAATGCCATTATCCAATCCTGATCCTCCATTCACTGAGTATTTTAATAGCCATCTATGGCCTTGGCAGCTTACGAACATTGTTCATCAACTGATCTGCCTTTTGCGGTCGCCCTTTATTCAGTCCTTGGATTCTGCAGTGTCTCCCAGTCATTGCGCATTGTCACGCTGCTTAGACCAAGGTGTGGGAAATCGCGTTCTCCATTGTGTGTATTCAAGGTCCTTTAGTCTTAGCATATACTTTCCCGAGTGGCCACAAATGTCTGTACACTCATTGGCCTGCCGATGTCTGTGCCCTTGGTCATTGGTCAACGGTCAACAGAAGGAGCAAATGTTAATTTCTCTGAAAGATGCATCTCATGGACTACACATGCTTTCCCAACACTGTTCCCGATGTAGCGCTTAGAACTACATCCAGCCTTTCCAGGCATTGAGGCATTGCTGGGGAGGCTTAGGGGGCTATACCCGGGGTCTTTTGGTTGTAGCCCCGGATAGAATCTCAGGGTCTACAACCAAAAGGCTAGCTAGCCCAGAGTCCTGACAATCTCGACATTAGCCTAGCCCCAGATCTTTTCCAGACTTAGCAACACTCATGCCAGGCAAACCTACTTTCGAGCACAATTACAGAATTTGGCCTATTTGAAACATAGGTATTGAACTCAGGGTTCCTGGTGAAAGATCAAACATTCTATCCAGCAGACCATGCCCTCTCGCCATGGAATAAATGAGTGTTTGGGTGAAAAGGAACAAGCAGGTCTGTGACAAACTTTCAGGGGTATTAAACTCCAGACCTCGAGGGCTGCAAACATGAGATGAACTTAGATGCGATTCTGAATGCTTTCAAACGTATTTCATGAATATTAATGAGGCACATCCTGAAAAGCCGATATGTTTGCAGCTCTCTAGCTGGACACACCTGAAAAAGGGCCGGTTGACATTGCCTCATTAGAAGTCTGGCGGTATGCAAATAAGGGTGCCGGTAGCAACCTACCGGCATCCTTTCCGGACTGGCAGTCTACGGGCATGCCTGCAGGGGTCGGTGCTCCCGGCAGGTCTGACATGCCAGGGGGCACCGGCCATTGCAGGCATGGTTTTCAGGGATGGACCAGCACCATTAGCAACGGTGCCAGTGCTTGCGTGTCCCCATTCCCGTGGAGTCCCATGGAGTGGAGACTTACACTTCCAGTCGCCTGACAGCCCGTGCCGCCGGGACTTGTAATATCTTTGGTGTTACGAGGTCAGCGGCTTACCGACAACCTCGTAATGAGGCCCAATTTTCTGAAATACTAAGAATGTAGCTGACACTAACATGTGAGTTTCACCCTAGTGGTACCTACATAACACTGCAACCAATATTTCTCCAATACCTTCTATTTTGCTTGGATCTATTTTCGAAAGGACTGAGCACGTTGGATCATTTCTTTTTTTTCTTGCCAGATTCCTCCAGCTTCTGCTTTTAAAATGTAATGTGCTTCATCAACCTCTGTCAGACCTGACAGGGTTTAAACTTGCAAAGTGCAGGCTAGTCAAAATGTCTGAGTCGTGTACTTCCCGAATGATCTATTTTCATGTTCAAAGCTCTCCGTTTGTGCCTCTAAATTTGGAAAACTGCGCGAGCCGAATGTCACAACATGAGGGGTTGTTAGCTTCAAGGATGGACTTTATCGAAATAAAAGACAAGGCGCCAGGAAAGCTCTTCCGGGCAATAATTGTCAAGTGTGATGCTTTGACAACATTACAAATATGCAGTTCTCCGATAAAGGCAGAGCGAAGCTGACAGCTCCCCGATTCTCTGGCCCGGTGGCACGCCCTGAGCTGCCATGACACACTCTGTGGAGGGAAACTGACAGCGAATCAGATGTTGCCTCTGGGAGAAGGTCTACCAAGTCCTGGGGGCAACTGGTTCTCTGTCGCTTTACTCCGCGAAGGCACACAAGATAAGCCACTCCCTTCTCTGCCACCTCCAGAGAAGGCCGAGGAACGTTAGAGCATGTGAGCCAGCCATGCCCACGCAACCACTGAAGAACCCTATTGTGCAGTACCTATTTTTGTTGTGCTGTCCAATATCAGTAGCATCAATTACTGTGTGCTGTGCCAGTGTTACTGGACTGTATCATACTACTTTCTGTCACAGATGGCTCTAAGCACCGAAGCATCCTTACTCCCCGGGTTAGTATATAGAGAATATTGCCCCCTACCATATCCTCTCTATACTGCTATTCGTGAGGGCCTAAGGGCAATGGCTATCTGTATCTAAGGTTCATCTAGGACTTCCTTAACTAGCCCTACACTCGGTCCAAGTTTTGGTTAGATGTGAGTTAATCGAATGAAAAAACAATGAAATTTAAAATAATATAAACCAACTAATAGCAAAATAAATAATTACTTTTTCATTTTCTTTGGGGGCGGTGGGGGTTGATCCCTATCCTCGCTTTTGTGTAATAATTTTCACCCACCGCCAAAACCACTTTCCCACTCCCAACCTCATTTTTATTTTTTTCCAAAATCAGTTATTTTGGTATTAGTTGTTTTTTCATTAGTTGAAACTTCATTAGTCATTTTCTATTTGATATAATCACTGCATGCCGGAGTTGTTAGTCACTAAAAGCGATCTAGGCAAGGTGCCTTTCAGCCAATCTGCCCAACGCCCTGATCGTCCTCTCCCGGTCGGACTGTTACTCTGCCCTGCATCCAACTCTACCCACCTCCTCTCCCTCTTCTACCTTTTGTCTTCCTCTTCTGTCCCTGCAATGTCTCTCCCTTCGTCTACTGTCTGCCCCCATCCTTTGGTGCTATAACTCCCTCATCCACACTGCTACTCCCTCCTCAACACTAATAGTACTACTCCGCCCCATCTTCCACTGAGTCACCCTTCTTTCACCCTAGCAAGCTCTTTGCACTCGTTCTCTACACCCCCTCTAACACACTCACTCACCCACCTTGCACACACACACACACTCACCACAGAGCACCACCTGTTTGCCCCAACAAATAACTCACCTTTTCTTCAATTGTCCTCCACACTCCAGTCCACCGTCCTTCTTCCTGCTGGTCTCTTCGTCCGCCGACACTTCCTCCGACCTCACACAAACAACCCACAAGGTCTTGTTGCTCCGCTTATCCTCCCCCCTCCTTTTCCCGTTCGATCACTGGTCCTGATCAATCTGATCTTGTCTTCCCCGTCCAGGAGGTGTTACAAACACTGGAAATTACACACAGTGCATTATGCCCCATCACTGTGCTGCAACAATGGCATCCCGCAGTGTAGGGTGTCCCAGTTGGTTTACGGGGCCACGAGGATACAGTATCCAAGGTAAGTAGAAGTACACTGTGCGAACGCTTCTTCATTTCAAGTCTTTGATTTAATATGCTTTGTTGTGGCATCTGGAGAAGACCTGATGGAATTAGGTTAAGGAGGAAAAATGGTGGGGGAGGGGGTACTAGGACTCAAGTTGTTAGCACTTCCCAATCACTCTGATGCGGGGAAGCGGCCTTCATCCGGCATTCCCGGTTTGGGCTGTAAGTTCTCGTGTGAAGGCCAGTGTGGACAGCTCCATTTTCAATAGCCTTCCGAAAAGCGATTAGTTTGTCTCCACGATGGCAGGGCTAGAAGAGAAGGTGTGAATGTAAGGTTTACATTAAATATTATCTGAAGATTCTTTCGCTTTGAAACAGAATTGACTTACTGTATAAGCACCTAAAAAATACACAACAAATAAATAAATATCTGAGCTGAGTCAAGTGGTGCTCTCAATTTGGTTGGCCAGGCGAAATGGAGACTTGCGGCATTTGACCAGCGCAGTGTAAGGATCGCCATTGTTCTCGATTAACATGGACTTAGCTTTACTATATCCCATGAAATGCCGATCTGGGTGTAGCTGACATACATCTGAAAATGTCACTGGGGCTGTCCTGTTACATCTCGCAGGGCACGCATGTGCGTATAAAACAGCAGGGACGAAGGAAAAGGCTGTTCGGTTACGCTGCATGACACTCTGCCATTTGGAGGACTCCTCTGATCAGATTTTAACTTCTTCACCGCCGTTGTAGAGGAGTCACAGAATCCACCCTGCAACTGGAATGGATATTCCCACCCAATTGGGAAGCCTTCCTTCTTTACTGAGGCTGTAGAGGGGTCAGGGAATCCACCCTAAGGCTGGACTGGATATTCCCACCCAATTGGGAAGCCTTCCTTCTTCACTGCGGCTGTAGAGGGGTCAGGTAATCCACCCTAAGGCTGGACTGGATATTCCCACCCAATTGGGAAGCCTTCCTTCTTCACTGAGGCTGTAGAGGGGTCAGGTAATCCACCCTAAGGCTGGACTGGATATTCCCACCTAATTGGGAAGGAAGCCTTCCTTCTTCACTGAGGCTGTAGAGGGGTCAGGGAATCCACCCTAAGGCTGGACTGGATATTCACACCCAATTGGGAAGCCTTCCTTCTTCGCTGCGGCTGTAGAGGAGTCAGGTAATCCACCCTAAGGCTGGACAGAATATTCCCACCCAATTGGGAAGCCTTCCTTCTTCGCTGCGGCTGTAGAGGGGTCAGGTAATCCACCCTAAGGCTGGACTGGATATTCCCACCCAATTGGGAAGCCTTCCTTCTTCGCTGAGGCTGTAGAGGGGTCAGGGAATCCACCCTAGGGCTGGACTGGATATTCCCACCCAATTGGGAAGCCTTCCTTCTTCACTGCGGCTGTAGAGGGGTCAGGGAATCCACCCTAGGGCTGGACTGGATATTCCCACCTAATTTGGAAGCCTTCCTTCTTCACTGAGGCTGTAGAGGGGTCAGGGAATCCACCCAATTGGGAAGCCTTCCTTCTTCACTGCGGCTGTAGAGGGGTCAGGTAATCCACCCTAAGGCTGGACTGGATATTCCCACCCAATTGGGAAGCCTTCCTTCTTCACTGAGGCTGTAGAGGGGTCAGGGAATCCACCCTAAGGCTGGACTGGATATTCCCACCCAATTGGGAAGCCTTCCTTCTTCACTGAGGCTGTAGAGGAGTCAGGGAATCCACCCTAAGGCTGGACTGGATATTCCCACCTAATTGGGAAGCCTTCCTTCTTCGCTGCGGCTGTAGAGGAGTCAGGGAATCCACCCTAAGGCTGGACTGGATATTCCCACCTAATTGGGAAGCCTTCCTTCTTCACTGCGGCTGTAGAGGGGTCAGGTAATCCACCCTAAGGCTGGACTGGATATTCCCACCTAATTGGGAAGCTTTCCTTCTTCACTGCGGTTGTAGAGGAGTCAGGGAATCCACCGTAAGGCTGGATATTCCCACCCAATTGGGAATCCTTCCTAATAGGACCTTTTACTTGAAGCGATCTTAGGAATTGTTCTCATTGTTGCGATCCCCTCCCCAGACAATGGAGAGCCTGTTGCCACGAATGGGCCAATTAAAGTCCCGGCCTGGCAGATGTGTTTAAGGGACCTCTGACAGACTGGAGGAAACATTGGGCCTCATTATAACTATGGCAGTCCGGTAACAACGGTGCCAATAAGCCTACCAGCACAGTTGTTACCGGACCGGCACCGTACGACTCTGCGGGCGTGTGCCTTCCTGCCCGCCAGGGTCAGACCTGGCGGGCGGAACTGCACCAGCCCGCAGAGTTTCATGGAAGCACCGGCACCTTTACTAATGGTGCCGGTGCTTCCGTGGTCCCATTCCCATTTGAGTATGGCACTTAAATGGGAATGGGGATTTACAATTACCAGCGCCTGACTTCCCGGAACGCTGGGGTCATAATCCCCCGGTGTTACTGGCAAGCCAGGCGCCGGTAAATCTTGCAAATCCGACGGCAACCCGCCGGTAGCACCGGCAGGGTTACCGCCGGACTTGTAATGAGGCCCATTGTCTTGTGAGAGGGATTGATGCAGTTTGCTCCATGCTACAGTGGCTGAGAATGCTGGGGAACAGTGGAGAAGTGGAGCAGTAAAGCAGAGATTATGAGCTACAGCTGATATCAGGCATGGAGCCAGAGAAAGACAGAGGGGACAAGATCCACAGAAGAACCAGATGCTCGGAGGACAGGGCCTAACTGGGAGTGAGATGTAGAGATTGAAAATGCAAAGTCAGCAGGAAGATCCTAGATTCAATGGTGCATATGGGGGGTGGGTGGATATCCTTTGGGCCCCACTGTGGGGTCAGCCCTGCAGTTTGAAGACCACTGTTTTAGACAATCCTAGAAAGAGATTGCTCGCGTTGTCCTGGGCCAGGTTGCATCTTGGAGCTCCACGTTCAGGGGATTCCCTTAGTCAAATGCCACTTCACTAATTCTCCCACTACTCTGACCTGTCTTTCCTTGGCACAAAAGGGAGGATGACCTTTGGCTTCCATAGCTGATGGAATCAAACTTTCCATACTTTATTGATTTAAGGGACCAAAAACAAAGGGGAACACATCTAGAAGCATGCAAGATGGTATGGCCCGCTCCTAATGTCAACTCGGGCTCTAGAAGCATGCAAGATGGTATGGCCTGCTCCTAATGCCCATGCAGGCTCTAGAAGTATGCAAGATGGTATGGCCTGCTCCTAATGTCCACTCAGGCTCTAGAAGCATGCAAGATGGTATGGCCCGCTCCTAATGTCCACTCAGGCTCTAGAAGCATGCAAGATGGTATGGCCCGCTCCTAATGTCCACTCAGACTCTAGAAGCATACAAGATGGTATGGCCCGCTCCTAATGTCCACTCAGACTCTAGAAGCATGCAAGATGGTATGCCCGCTCCTAATGTCCACTCAGACTCTAGAAGCATGCAAGATGGTATGCCCGCTCCTAATGTCCACTCAGGCAGATTCCTTGCTTTTAGAGTTCCTAATCTTGGCTCAACAGTGATGTAGTAAGCTGTTTTAAAAATACACACACACACACACAGACCACAGAAAGAAAAAAACACAAGTAATTAACCAAAGTTAAATCAACAGCACAGCATACCACAAATAGGAACAAAAATATTCCTCCAAGCCATAGTTGTTGACACCCCGTAGTACTTGACCCCGCAACCATACTCTCCAATAATTTGTATACAATTCCTTCACTGCAAAGGGACGACCAACTGTGGCCCAAAAGAGGGATTATGACAGGCAAGCCTCTGATGCTCAGCAACTGGCAACGCTGATCATCCTTGAACTTGGAATGCCGGCCAGAACACACGGTGCACTTCACACAGCTGGAAAGAGCCAACTTCAAGATATGGGGTCGTGAGGATCTATTTCATAAGATCTGGGAAAGACTCTTGGATTTGTCACCCAGTTGGCGCGAAGGAGGTAATGCTGTCCAATCCAAAGGGAGTCCAAGAGGTGGCTTAGCCCCTTTACTGATTGGCCCACTGTACACACCGGGCTAATAATTGGTGAAGAAGATGACAGGGTGAGTTGCATTCTCCTGTAATCAGATGGGGTATGGCTATATATCACTCGGGTATATTTCTGGCCCTGAATGCCTCGCATTCATTATTACCACTTGATGTGCCGTACATGCCAACATGCCCCATTCCATTCATTATGTGCTACTCCAGTCCTGGTTTTGAGTTGACATTCTGGGACTTGTGTTGTGCTTATTATGGGGGAAATCTCAGACCATAGGTTCCAGAATGCTAAATTAAAACCCGGCATTGTCTAGCATCTCCTGAATGGAATAGGTCACGTTGGGATGTGTGATCTGCTATGTGTAGGTGGTTGTGTTCCACTCATTCTTGCAATTTCCTCGTCTCTCTGTCTAAAATCTTGGATTTGAATAGTAGCTTTCAAGCATCCTGGGCTTTTTCAGGACGTGGGTGATGCGTGCATGATTACTGCAGCTAAATCCCTTCCACAGTGAAGCATTCGTGATGTCAAGTGACCACTGTTTAAAAAAAAAAATGTTTAATATAGATGAATGAGCAGGGATCCCCAGGAATTTGGATGCTTTCATTTTCTGAGCTGAGCTCCTCCACCTTCACCGGTTCACAGGAGAGTGTAGGGCAGATTGGCAGGAAGTAGGGCTACTGATGTGGAAGAAAGTAGGGGCAAGGCGCGGTTTTTATACTATGGAATCCCTGCTTTTCATTAGGGAGGCTTGTGCAGTTTTGTGATGAATATGAGGGGCATAGACTCCTTATATGGTCAGATTATCTGTTTATGAGCTGTGCACACTGTGCGTACTGTGCTCTCTTGTTTAAGCTCTTGATGGCTCTATACTACGGATGAACGTTAAAAGAACGTGGATGAAAAGATCGAATGCAAAATACCGAGGCCCACTCTGCCGCATTTTGCAATTCGAGCTTTTCTTTTTTTATTTATT
This sequence comes from Ambystoma mexicanum, assembly GCF_040938575.1. Classification (NCBI taxonomy): domain Eukaryota; kingdom Metazoa; phylum Chordata; class Amphibia; order Caudata; family Ambystomatidae; genus Ambystoma; species Ambystoma mexicanum. Next base: position 172,025,371 of record NC_090929.1, read on the forward strand.
TTTTGTCTCCCGCATTGTTTCTTGTATGCAGGTGACACCCGCACAGCCCCTGAACCAGAAAATACCGAAATAGGAGTGCGGGGGGCACGCCTGCAGCCTCCAAACCGGGAAATATCGAAGTAGGAGTGTGGGGGACAGCCTTACAGCCCCTGCTCACCTACCTCTGTATTTTTGTATTCGGTTATTTATACATTTATATATATGCCGAATGTGGCAAAACCGTACCTACGACCCTCTAGATACGATCTTTTGGGTCGATACCCTATACTACCACTTTCTATGTTGTTAGCATTGTATCTTATGAGAAATAAAAGGTGGGCTTTCTCTGTGTGTTTCTATGTGCCTTTCTGCTCGACCAGACAATGTAGCAAAAGAAGGTCATCATTGTAGGTATTTCCCACTCATCACCGCTTTAGATACCTCAGTCATTACTATGGGACACGTAGCATGGATACACTACATGGACCTTATCAGCCATTGGAAGGGAAGCAGGACGCCATCGGAAGGGATGCAGGACACTATCGGAGGGGAAGCAGGACACCATCAGAAGGGAAGCAGGACGCCATCGGAAGGGAAGCCGGACGCCATTGCAAGGGAATCCGGACGCCATCTGAGAGGAAGCAGGACGCCATCGGAAGGGAAGCAGGACGCCATCGGAAGGGAAGCAGGACGCCATTGGAAGGGAAACCGGACGCCATCGGAGGGGAAGCAGGACGCCATCGGAGGGGAAGCAGGACGCCATCGGAAGGGAAGTAGGACGCCATCGGAAGAAGCAGGACACCATCGGAAGGGAAGCAGGACGCCATCGGAAGGGAAGCAGGACGCCATCGGAAGGGAAGCCGGACGCCATCGGAAGGGAAGCCGGACGCCATCGCAAGGGAATCCGGACGCCATCTGAGAGGAAGCAGGACGCCATCGGAAGGGAAGCCGGACGCCATTGGAAGGGAAGCCGGACGCCATCGGAGGGGAAGCAGGACGCCATCGGAAGGGAAGCAGGACGCCATCGGAAGGGAAGCAGGACGCCATCGGAAGAAGCAGGACGCCATCGGAAGGGAAGCAGGACGCCATCGGAAGGGAAGCAGGACGCCATCGGAAGGGAAGCCGGACGCCATCGGAAGGGAAGCAGGACGCTATCGGAAGGGAAGCCAGAAGGGAAGCAGGACGCCATCAGAAGGGAAGCAGGACGCCATCGGAAGGGAAGTAGGGCACCATCGGAAGGGAAGTAGGGCGCCATGGGAAGGGAAAGCAGGACGCCAACGAAGCGGAAGCAGGACGCCATCGAAGCGGAAGCAGGACGCCATCGAAGCGGAAGCAGGACACCATTGGAAGGGAAGCAGGACACCATTGGAAGGGAAGCAGGACGCCATTGGAAGGGAAGCAGGACGCCATTGGAAGGGAAGCAGGACGCCATCGGAAGGGAAGCAGGACGCCATCGGAAGGGAAGCAGGACGCCATCGGAAGGGAAGCAGGACGCCATCGGAAGGGAAGCAGGATGCCATCGAAAGGGAAGCAGGACGCCATCGAAAGGGAAGCCGGATGCCATCGGAATTGAAGCAGGACGCCATCGGAATTGAAGCAGGACGCCATCGAAAGGGAAGCAGGACGCCATCGAAAGGGAAGCAGGGTGCCATCGGAAGGGAAGCAGGGTGCCATCGGAAGGGAAGAAGGGTGAAATCGGAAGGGAAGCAGGGTGCCATCGGAAGGGAAGCAGGGTGCCATCGGAAGGGAAGCAGGGCGCCATCGGACGCCATCGGAAGGGAAGCAGGATGCCATCGGAAGGGAAGCAGGGTGCCATCGCAAGGGAAGCAGGGTGCCATCGGAAGGGAAGCAGGGTGCCATCGCAAGGGAAGCAGGGTGCCATCGGAATTGAAGCAGGGCGCCATCGGAATTGAAGCAGGACGCCATCGGAAGGGAAGCAGGATGCCATCGGAAGGATAGCAGGATGCCATCGGAAGGGAAGCAGGACGCCATCGGAGGGGAAGCAGGACGCCATCGGAAGGGGAAGCAGGACGCCATCGGACGCCATCGGAAGGGAAGCAGGATGCCATCGGAAGGGAAGCAGGATGCCATCGGAAGGGAAGCAGGATGCAATTGAAAGGGAAGCAGTACGCCATCGGAAGGGAAGCAGTACGTCATCGGAAAGGAAGCCGGATGCCATCGGAATTGAAGCAGGACGCCATCGGAATTGAAGCAGGACGCCATCGAAAGGGAAGCAGGATGCCATCGGAAGGGAAGCAGGGTGCCATCGGAAGGGAAGCAGGGTGCCATCGGAAGGGAAGCAGGGTGCCATCGGAAGGGAAGCAGGGTGCCATCGGAAGGGAAGCAGGACGCCATCGGACGCCATCGGAAGGGAAGCAGGATGCCATCGGAAGGGAAGCAGGGTGCCATCGGAAGGGAAGCAGGGTGCCATCGGAAGGGAAGCAGGGTGCCATCGGAAGGGAAGCAGGGTGCCATCGGAAGGGAAGCAGGGTGCCATCGGAATTGAAGACGGACGCCATCGGAAGGGAAGCAGGATGCCATCGGAAGGATAGCAGGATGCCATCGGAAGGGAAGCAGGACGCCATCGGAAGGGAAGCAGGACGCCATCGGAAGGGAAGCAGGACGCCATCGGACGCCATCGGAAGGGAAGCAGGATGCCATCGGAAGGGAAGCAGGATGCCATCGGAAGGGAAGCAGGATGCAATTGAAAGGGAAGCAGTACGCCATCGGAAGGGAAGCAGTACGTCATCGGAAAGGAAGCCGGATGCCATCGGAATTGAAGCAGGACGCCATCGGAATTGAAGCAGGACGCCATCGTAAGGGAAGCAGGACGCCATCCTGAGGGAAGCAGGACGCCATCCTGAGGGAAGCAGGAGGCCATCGGAATTGAAGCAGGACGCCATCGTAAGGGAAGCAGGACGCCATCCTGAGGGAAGCAGGACGCCATCCTGAGGGAAGCAGGAGGCCATCCTGAGGGAAGCAGGAGGCCATCGGAAGGGATGCAGGAGGCCATCGGAAGGGATGCAGGCGCCATCGGAAGGGAAGCAGGCGCCATCGGTAGGGAAGCAGGCGCCATCGGTAGGGAAGCAGGACGCCATTGGAAGGGAAGCAGGACGCCATTGGAAGGGAAGCAGGATGCCATTGGAGGGGAAGCAGGCGCCATCAGTAGGGAAGCAGGCGCCATCGGTAGGGAAGCAGAATGCCATTGAAAGGGAAGCAGGACGCCATTGGAAGGGAAGCAGGATGCAATTGAAAGGGAAGCAGTATGCCATCGGAAGGGAAGCAGTACGTCATCGGAAGGGAAGCCAGATGCCATCGGAATTGAAGCAGGACGCCATCGGAATTGAAGCAGGACGCCATCGTAAGGGAAGCAGGACGCCATCCTGAGGGAAGCAGGAGGCCATCGGAAGGGAAGCAGGAGGCCATCGGAAGGGATGCAGGAGGCCATCGGAAGGGATGCAGGAGGCCATCGGAAGGGAACCAGGACACCATCCGAAGGGAAGCAGGACGCCATTGAAAGGGAAGCAGGACAAGAGTGTTAAACTTTACGTACTTGTTTTCTGCCACTATACAAACTGAAGTCTTTATTTTTCTAGTCTGTATTTTCGCTTTTACCTGCTAGGCCTGTATGTGGCAAATGTTGGTTATTCCAGAAGAGTCAGGGATTTGAAGTATGAGAACTCCCTTCACTGAAGAGTCAGTGTTTGGATGTACGTGATACGCGGTTTGATGCATATCATTAAAATGAGCAGTTGTGGTCGTCATACCCTAGACCAGGCTATTGATACCGCTAACTGTCCCCCTAGACCAGGCTATTGATACCGCTAACTGTCCCCCTAGACCAGGCTATTGATACCGCTAACTGTCCCCCTAGACCAGGCTATTGATACCCCTAACTGTCCCCAAAGACCAGGCTATTGATACCCCTAGTTGTCTAGGCTGTGAAGATGTTGTGAATCAGTGTGTGGTTGTTGCATTCTTGAAGCTGGATGTTCTCTTTCCGCTTGCAGGGTTGGAGAGGGAAGAGCTTGCTGGAGTCTCGGGAACGCCTACGTGTCCTTGGGGAGCCACGAGCAAGCCTTGCGGTTTGCAAGGAAACACCTGGAGATCTCTCGAGAGGTAAGTCTAACTCTTCTCAGGAAGATTTGTTATAAAAACACTTTGAATCAGACTACTTCAAGACGAACTTCTTATGAAAGCTCGAAATAACCAGCTGTGTCGTAGGCAGATCTGGCGATCTTTTCTCACTATAGCCCTTGCTAGGACATCTCTTCTGAAGAACATGGTGTGTCTAAAAACATTCACTTGCCCCATGTGTTTCCATTTCACCCACTTTCTCTTACTCATTTCGTACATTCAGGAACACTCGACTCCGACTGACCGTGGTTAACTCGTATGCAAGGCATGCTTAACCGCATCAGGGACTCCTGCCACTGGAAGGGGCCACAAAAGGAGTGGCTGATGCCACGGCGTAGATGACCATGATCTTTGGAAACCATAGGGATTGTGGCAACCTTTCTCATCCACGCCCTCCACGCTTAAGGCTCCATACATAGATAGGGAACCACAAAAGAGGCCCCCAGATAAATGGACTAATGTAAAAGATGGTATCTGGTCTTTCCATCTAATGCCATTCCATCTAATGCCATTCCATCCAATTTTTTCCATCTAAAAACTTTGCATCTAATGCATTTATTTGCGTGGTAAAGGGTTAATTTTTGTTTAGGTGAATTTTAAAGGGTAAAAAACAGGGGTTGGGGGGGACCCCCCAAAAAATAAATGCAAACATTTTAAGATGGAATAAATTTGATGGAATGGCATTAGATGCAATGGCATTAGATGGAAAGACCATAAACCATAAAAGACATTCTCACCACACCTTGGCCACCACGCCCTTCCATTCTAGAGGTCTACAAGACTCACAGGGCTCAAACCTGCGTAGTGAAAGGAAGCCTTTCCACGCTGAGTGGAAACATGTAAAAGTCCTTTGCAGCACGCATGTGTTTATAAAACCTACCATTGACACTCAAAATGAGGAATGGCACCCTTCGATATTTGGTTTGGTGCCCTCAATGGGCAACCCCTGCGTAGGAACCTGTCTATTTGATGACTTCTCACATTCATCCCATTGCTTCAAGCTCCCTTTTCCCTAGTTCTCTGTTTCGTCTTGTAGTTCCAACCCCTCCCTGTGCCCAAGAACGCTTCCGCACACTTGCTGACCTTGACCCCCCTCCGTTGGAATCTTCTTCCTCTTCCTCTACATCTATCACCACTTATTCCTTATTTTGCAAATCGCTGAAGCTACATCTGAACCAGCACTAAGTTCAGGCCCCCAATGTCAATCTACATGTTTACTATTGTACCGTTATATACTTTTTGCTATGTTAAGCGCTTTGGATTAAGGCGCTATATAAATACCAAATGAATACAAATAGAAACACAATTAAGTGAGGGATTGGCAATACACATAAACAATGTAACTTTCTTTCTATCTGCTAAAAGGTAGAGTTTTCAGCATTATTATTATTATTATTTTTATTATTATTAGGGTATTTATTGTGCGAGGACCTAGCTCCGGGAAGCAACACAGCGCTTTTCAAAATCATAGGGGGAAGAACACAGTGAGGGAAGCAGAGGAACAAGGGAGCGGGCAGCTCACAGGGGAGAACGAACAATTGGCAGCAAGGGATCTGCAAGCAACTAGGGGGGTAAACAATGGGGCGAAGATCACCGACTCTCGGAGAGGGCGGGAGTGGAGGGTGTGTGGACCAAGGCATTAGGGTTGTGCCCTGCCTCATGTTTGAGAAGAAAGGGCTGCAGACAGTTACTCTGCTCCGCCCACACCTTTACACAGGACCATGGATGTACCCCCCTGGTCATGTTACATTTGCCAGGGGCAACATTATTCAATGTTAGAATATACATCTTGCACCCATACGAGTAAGGGAAGGCATTTCCATGAACTCTGCATGCCTAATCTTCCACTAAATGTTGTGGAAAGAGCAGAGACTTTCAGGCCAAACTCCATGCAGAATGGGACGCCAGCAGATTGTTTGCAATGGAGAAATATATAATTGTATTTTTCAGTCCTCTGTTTAAAGGATGGCTGTTTCTTCTATGGCAAAGATAGCTCAAGTCAACCAGGTACAGCGACCACGGATCACCTACACCATTGCCCCAGATGTAAGCAAGGCTCAGAAACTTATTGGCACATCGTATGGTCTTGCCCGATAATACAGGAGAACTGGAAAGAAGTAATATAGGATCAACACATTTGTAGGGGGCCAGCTGGACTGTTCCCCCAAGATATGTTTGCTGGGGGTGGTGCCAAGGGGGAGCCAGAGGCAGCGGCAGAGGAACAAGATGGCTGCCTTCTTGTTACTGCTGGCATAACGCAGGTCGGCAATTGCATGGAAATGCGCAAAGGGTCCCATGGTGACACAGTGGCTGGCCGATGCGCAGCGATGGTTAGCCGCAGAGCAGCGACTAGCACAAGACATGGGAAGGAAAGAAGGGAGGGAGGGTCAAGGGTGGGCATGGGATATGCTTCTGGATGAATTGCAGACGTACCCGGACGATCCACCTCCCTGAGTTATGGGACGAACTGGTGAAATAGGGAGGGGACGAGACATAAGGCGCCAACACCATGGATTTAAGCTTAAGTGAAACGGATGGGGAGATGTTGGGCAGGCATGGGTGCAGGGACGGAGATGTCTGGGTATGCGGCAGGGACTGGGCTGGATCAGGGTGGGCAAGGGAGGGGGGGTCAGGTGGGTGATGGGATTTGTTGCTGTTTGATTGTTAAAAAATGAATAAAGAGACTTACAAAAAAAGTTACAGGTACAGAGACACAAGCAGAGGCGCACCAAACAGTGCCAGATTGGCTCCACAAACATCAGATCAGACCCCATTTCAGTGGAGGGCCCCCCAAAACGGTCACTTGGCCTGAGCCGCACACCTTCGTGCACCAGCTCTGAATGGCTTTTCTGAGAAGCAAACATTGTGCACTAGTTTGCAGGCGCAGGCGTGTGCTAATCTGATTGAACTCTTGTGCAGGGAGGAGCCAGCACCAACCAACGACAAACCGCACAAAAGGATAGTAGTGTTAATTTATCAGTGAAGTTGAATACTTGTATTACTTGCTTTTTGATACTTGCAGTTCTTTGATGATGGGGAAAAGACAATCTACAGGCACTATAAAGCAAAGTGATGGGCCAGGATCCTGCAAGTGACACAGGACAGCATGAGATCTCTGGCCAGACCACACATTCACAGAAGCTTCTCAGGAATGACTGATCAAGCTCCTAAAACCCACTGCAAGTGATCTCCGGCGCGGACGGTGGGAGACCTTAACGATACCAAACTAAGTAAAGTAGAGACAGGAAGTGTAGTAAGAAGCAAACGTGAGTTCAATGCAAGAACCTGGATGAGCACCAGACACAGTAGCATTAGTATTCAAACTGATAAAGTCGAAGATTTACCAGTGATTGCGAAGTAGGTGAGCGTTGCTAGGTTTGGAAAAGATCCGGGGCTACGCTAATGTCAGGACTGTCGGAACTCAAGGCTAGCTAGCTTTTTGGTTGTAATCCCTGAGCTTTTATCCAGGACTACAACCAACAGATTCCGAGGCTACAGCCCCCTCAGCCCCCGCCTAGCAACGCCTCTTGGAGCTGGCACAGCTCAGAATCCAGAAGCTGGAAATGGGGGTCCAGCAGTAACGTGGGGAAGGATTGATCACCCAAAAGGGGCGATTCATGTGGGCCTATGGCTCTCTGATTTTCAAAGCCAGTTGGTGGTAGTTCAACATTTGATTTGCATTATTTCGTGACTCTATGATAGCCCTGGTTCCTTCCTTAGCTCTGAAGGGTTGTCACATAATCTGCTTCTAAACCGCTGAGGGTCGTCCCGTCCTCATGCTCAAGCCTGGGTGAGCAAGTATGCACCCTCAGACTATTCGATTACTAGACACGCTTTGCCTATATTGAGGTTGGGACGAGTGACCGAGCTGCCAGGCTTGTCAACAAGCAGAAACTGCCGCCATATTCTGGGTGCACTTCATTGGCCAGCCCCTCTGCATGCTGTAGCAGGGCGTGCTGCCAGGCCTCTCGTTCCGGCGCTGTTCTGGTGAGGGAACTGAAATGAGGCAGCAAGGTAACCCTGACTCCCTCCCTGGTCTTGCGCCACATTCCTGGGTGGCACTGGTTCCCCAAGAGTAGCACAGACCCCATCATTGTAAGAGTCAGTCAGCCAGGACTCTGGGGGCTACATTGTCTTTGTCTTCATCTGGCTGCGCCTGCTGTGATTGGAGCTCTGTGCCTATTTGAGCCAATCATATCGCCGGCAGGCGAACGCCACGCCAGCCCTCCCACTAAGGCCTCCCAACAAGGCTTCCTGTCCTGAGCCTGAGTCTCCCCCACATGATTCCGGATACCTGGAGGATCAGGATCCCCCTGCCACTGCTGGAGCAGTGCCCCTTCTACCCCAGGTGAGGCCAGGGATGCATTCCCTCAACTACCAGGCCACCACATCTACCCGCGACGCTTCCCGACACGAGCAGATTTAAAATCTGCAAAGCGACCGTCATCGCGTCTCCAGAGGCCATAATTCTGCATTTTATTCAAATATCAATCCACGCTGAGATTTTTGTTTTTTTGCCTCACAGCCTCCATTAGGCTCCACGAGGCAATCGCCATTCAAACATGGCCGTCTGATTTATTTGAACCACAGCCTTGGTCTTCATCTGGGTGCGCCTGCTGTGATTGGAGCTCTGTGCCTATTTGAGCCAATCATATCGCCGGGAGGCGAACGTCGGCCCTCCCACAAAGGCCTCCCAACAAGGCTTCCTCCCCTGAGCCTGCCCTGCCTTCCCAGCTGCCAGCCAGGACCCCTGCCCATTTGCTTTGGGGCAACCCAGGCCTCTATCGACGGTGTGCACATGGTACTCTATAACATCTTCGATCGCCTACTATCCCATATATAGCACACGTATAGCCATAACATATTCCTTCTGTTTGTTCCCTGCTGTTGTTAAGCACATCCAGCCGTGTGCAGCCGTTCATTTGCTTGTTCGCAGTGCCGTATGCCAAATTGACTATGGCGAACACTCCCTGCATTTCACCCACCACGGCCTGTAACCGCGTCTGTGTCCTGAAATTAACTGTACTGCCAATCCCTTCTTCCATGGCATTCTAAACTGTGTACCCTCAACGCCACTGTCTTCCGCACTAGTGTTACCGAGCCAAGTCCATCACACGTTGTTTTTCATATTGGTCACCACGCTATGCCATGATACTGCTTTCATATGCCTTCTAAACGACTGCTAGCATAGTACATTTTGTTGATTGTTCCCCTTCATTGCGGCACTCATGCTCGTTTTGTATGCTCCTGATTCCGTTAATCTGGCTAAACGTTCCTTAAGCCTCATTGTTGCTACTGCATATTAGGTCTAGCGTCTACACGATAGCCCACCCCTACTCCACTCTACGAGCACCGCACACACCACCACATGCCAATTATACCGATCTGTTGGAGGTCGGGTAGCATTCTGTCTGCCTCTTTCCTAATTCGCAATTGACTTGACTGTTAACTGCAGCTAATTATTGCATCCACTAGTCTTGGAAGCCCACTTTCGATTCATTACATCGAAAGTATTTGTACTGCCAATATAATTTACAGTGATATGCTAGCCATGCCGCTATTAGTGCTGTTTCTATCCTCTATGCAAATCTGCTCTACATTAACTACGTTTCCTTTCTGCATTGTGGACAATAGTATACCTTGCTTTGGCAATCAATTTGTTACCTTTAAGAATGGCCTATCCAAACCAGCCTGTCCGCCACACTTTCCGATCACTTGCCCCACTCCATTCCTTCCCACCACACCACCATTTCCTACAGCCACCACCCATACTAGCACCACCAGCCTACATGACAGTACATATTCCAATACTCCTCAGTTCATTCCACCCACTACAGAGCACACTCAAATCCAACCTAATATTGGCAACCACCCCTCCCTCCAGATTCTGGGTGAGACCAGATGTCACTGTCTAAGGTCCCGTACTGAAAGGCAAGATTATAGAACCTCTGCCAACTCTACTGCACACAAGCCTACCGAACCCTGAGAGTCTGTTATCCACACCCTCTCAGTATCACACCCAAGCTAACCCACCTCACTCCTCACCCCAAGCATTCCAATACATCAACCACCCCCAATCAAAATTCTATTACTAACCTCAAAAGGTGCACTCATCAATGCCCGTTCCCTAGGAGCCCATGCCACTAAAATTCATGATCTTCTATTGGACTCGCAACTAGATTTCCTAGCTATCACCGATTCCTGGTTGCACCAAGCCTCAGGCCCTCTTCTCTCAATCGCTATCCCTCCTGAATACACTATACTCAGAGCAGATAGGACTCATTCTCAGGGAGGCAGTGTTGCTACCATTGCTAAAACCAACCTCCACCTGAGAGCATGCCCTATCGACAGTCTTGATGGCTATGAACTCCTTCACACCAAACTTGCTATCAATGATAAAACCACCTTTAACTTCAGAGTCATATACAGAACACCAAACTCAAACAGCCAGCCTGAATTAGACGTCCCCCTTGTACTCGCCCCACTCATCAAACCCAACACCAAATGTGTCATCCTTGGAGACATAAATCTAGGCTTCAATGATAGTAGTGATACCAAAGCAGGAGCCCTCCACGTAGCTCTTAAGGACATTAGTTTCAAATAACTTGTCAATGCCCCTACCCATATTAAGGGTAGAACCCTAGATTGGATCCATACTCATAACTCTACTATAGACATTGACTCTATCTCCCCACTCAGTTGGACGGACCATTTTATCATCCAGTTCACCATTACCACTGCTGACCCTCACCCCTGCTGAACAAAAATCTACACTCACCCACGAAGTTAGAAACCTCTGAAAGCTCACACCTGATAACATCAATCCCTTGCTCAGTAAAGCTCTAGATACTGCGACAACTACCAGTGATAATCCATGTCACCTAGCGGTTATCTACAAAAACTGTCTCACCTCCACAATCAACGCAGTAGCACCATTAACCACGAAAACAAAACGCACTCACAAACGATCATTTAATGAGGACCTGGTTGCCCTTAGAAGAAGGAAACGTGCATTAGCACATGCCTATAGGAAAAACCCCACGCCTGAATCAAAAAACGCCTATCTGCTATCTAATAACAGTTACAAATCAGGCATAATCTCAACCAAAGCGAATGCCTACAATACACGGATCAGCAACGCTGCATCCGACTCAAAAGAACTATTCTCCATCTTGAGAGAATTGGAAAATCCAATCCCAATCGCCAACCCTACCAAACTGAGCAAAGATTGGTGTACCACCATACAAAATGCTTTAGCCACCAAAATTAAACAATGAAACTGCTAGAATCCAAAATCGCCACCAAAAAGGATGTACTAGCAAGCAAACCCCCTAGTGACAAACATCTTCTCAACACCGCTAGTATTACCAGCCCTCCCTTTACCTTCACTCCAGTCTCCCAAAATTTAGTCTGTGACACAATTTCCAAACTTAAAGCATCAAATTGCAAAGGAGACTCAGTCCCAGCACAAATAGTTAAATTTTGCGCCCACATTCTCACACCTATCATTACCAATTTCGTGAACGCCTCCTTCAAAGCCAATCTGGTCCCAGCTAGTATGAAAGAAGCATGGGTCACCCCACTACTAAAAAGAAAACACTCTAGACCCGACTATACCTACTAATTACCGCCCAAATAACAACAGTTCCTTTCTTACTTAAAATCATTGATAAAATAGCTTATAACCAAGTCCAATCTCACTTAGAAAATTACCAACTCCTCGGTTCAAGACAATCCAGATTCAGGCCAAACCATAGTACAGAAACAGCTCTATTGGATCTCAAAATCCAGATGGACACCATTAGAGATTCAGGCAAACTATGTATCCTCCTTTTATTAGACCTCTCTGCAGCGTTTGACCTCGTGGACCATGATAAACTCTGCAACACTCAAGCCAAAGACTTTAACTTTTCCATGGATGCTACTATGTGGATTAAATCCTTTCTTTCTGACCGAACCTCTAGAGTCTCTATAGGCAAGTAAGCTGCTGACCCCACCCCCGTCCCCATAGGAGTGCCCCAAGTCTCTTTCCTCTCTCCTACACTGTACAATGCATATACGAAGCTCCTCTTCGCAGCATTAGACGATATGGGTGTCATCTACACCAACTTTGCGGATGACACCCAGATCCTTATCCCACTCTCAGGAAACGACACCCAAAATACCTTACTCATCAACAAAATGTATGCGATCATCTAAAATTGGATGGCCTGAAATAGTCTTTGTCTCAATGATGAGAAGACCGAAATTCTCATAGTGGGATTGGAGTCTAAAATTAGCGCCCTGCACTCCATGTCTCGATCAACATCGATGGTACCATGATACCTGTCCTGAAACAAGTAAAAACTTCATGAGTTTACTTGGATGCTAATCTGTCTATGAATAAACACATTAGTAGCCTTTCATCAACCACATCCTACACAGCGAAACTAATTGCATTAAGTAGACAATGTCTCACCCCTGCAAACTGCGTCACCCTGGTCAGAGCTCTAATATTGTCACAACTTGACTATTGCAATGTATTATTATTAGGCCCTCTAAATCCAATCTAAAAAAATGACAACTCATACAAAATAAAGCCCTCAGAGCAGCCCTCGGCATAAGGAAATCAGACCACATCTCTAAGATTAGAAGAGAGCATCACTGGCTACCAATTGCAGACAGGATCATCTTAAAAACCCTGTGCATTTCCTACAAATGTCAACAGGGCTCAGCTCCCAAATACCTTAACAAAGTTCTGTAAAAAAAAAAACTCCTTAAGAACACTTAGATCCTACAACCAGCAACTACTTGAGATTCCTCGCTACAAGAATACCAAAGCGGGTGGCAGTAGCTTCAAATACTTAGCCCCCAAACATTGGAATTCCCTTCCCAATAGCATCAAAGAAGAGGATTCCTTTTCAGGTTTCAAAAAATCACTCAAAACATGGCTTTTCAAATAGTATGGAGGGCAATAACCCTGAGTGACTGTAAATATAACTGTAACTTTTCTCTTATGTATAAATGTGTAACTATGTTTTGCTTGCCATATTGTTTGAATGAATGACTAGAACGAAACAGTTCAATCCCACTGTGTAACTATGTGAATATTCTGTATGTAATCTTGAACAATGCTTTTGCAACCTCGCTGTGATACCTGGGGGTCTGGGCGTGTAACAAATGTTATAAATAAATAAATAAATAAATTAATTGTTATTGAATATAACATAGTGGAAACCCCTGGAGCTCAGCATTGCACTGAAGCGAAAGGGGATATTCCAAGCAGTAAGACGAGCACAGGCCATTGACATTCATTCTTTAGGGGCTTTGTAAGTCTCCATTGGGACCTGAGGCCTAGGAGGGGCCAGCAAGTAGCAGTATTGCTGAACACTTGCCATACACTCCGAGTCTGCAAGGAGGACTCGGGGCGCATGCACATGTCTGTGCATCCATTCACCTTGATGGTGCAGGCTGATTTGCACCAAATGAACCAGGGTCTGTGTATCTCTCATGTATGGAAGCAGTAATGCACAGCCTTTCTGGAGAAAGACTGGTGAATACTTTCTGCGATTAATAACTCCGCTCTAGTGATAATTTCTTATCCTTACAGTACAAGTAGGACATCAAAAATATCAAAAAGTAGTCTTCATGAATGGAGATATAGGGGAAGCTTGTCGGGACAGGTTACTGAATATTGGCAGGTATATGGTATGATATAATTGATTATTTATAACGTGCTTAATACCCAGAGGTTTCTAAGCGCGGACCCGGGGATCGAACCTGTGTTGCTCCGTGTCGTCTTGCTTCCAAGCCGCGCACGTTGCTGCTGAGCTATCCTCCCTAGACAAATAGAAACCACTAAAGCGCTAACTGTGACGACTTCACTTCTGGGGCATCAGTGGTCCATGGATGAATATCAGTTTCTAAACCATCAGTCAGCCCTACAGCTCTAGTACACCAGAAGGGATCTGAACAGATTGGAACACAAGTCAATTATAAACCTCCTTGTCCAATTTTGGTAACATGGATGGAACAGCAGGCTTATCTGTGAAAGGTTGTGGATCGTTGGTTAGTAGCAATACAACGAAAATACAATTATTACCCAATGACAAAAGGGACTGTCCAGTCAGGGTTGTGTAAAAATATGTACTTTTTTATCACAACAGACATTCTAGCAACACTACGAAATACAACCCACCCTGTAAAGGAATGCAGAGGACAGACAGTTTCAAAGAAGGAAAAGGGGTGCACTCTGGATACTGACAGGAGGGTAGTCGGTATTATAAATAATTGCAACAGTTAAAGGATACTTGGCTTCAGCACAAAGGGAGCAATGGGTCTTAAAATGTCTCTAAGGGCCTTCGGAGAAGGACCAGGTGTACAGAACCACAATGTACCTTGTGCTATAGGAGTTCTTGGTGCTCAACAGGGTTGAGTCGGTTTCAGGGCACTTTGCAGCTTCTGTGACAGAGTTCAAGATGGGAGACAGCTGGGGTATCAAGCGACAAACAGTTCGGCGAGCGAAGCTATACGGACGGCTGCAGACTAGCCTACACGGTGGCTCGGGGTCAGGAATCATTGTCTCAGTGCTGGTCGATGGTTCTGAAGCTCTGGTCGAGACAACTCAGAGATGGCTTTAAGCTACTGCGACGTAACAACAGCCAGTGGTGCAGTCAATTGCAGCTTGAGGGACTCGACTGCCTCGAAAATGTCCTTTAAGCCGGACATCGGTAGATACTCCTCGATGTACTTCTCCAAGGTTCTTCACTGGGCTTGTGTCGTCCTTTAGGGTAGATTGCCCAAAGATGAAGAGTGTTTTGCGCCTTGTCCTTGGTTTCGGGTTCAGAGACTCTCTGGCACTTCCCACCTAGGAAGCTTGCTGGAGAGCGTAACAAGGCACGCTGTGTGCTGGCTGGGTACCCCTTCTGGAGCTACTGGAGGGTCCTCTGGCTTTGGTATCTGCTTCTGTTCCCTGGGAGATGTTTAGGGGAAGGACTTGCTTCCCTCTTGGAGGTCTTGGCCGTCCTTCACTGGCGGAAGATGTAAGGCAGACAGTACCTTCAGCCATGGTCCAATGATGAGTTCTTCCTTCTGCTTCTGGTGAAGCCTTCAAATGATCTGCCAAAAGAGGGGCTCGGCCATCTTTTATAGCCAAATGGACCCCACGGATTGGTGTAGGCTAAGCCTACCTTAATGAACTAATCCTGGGTCCCCACCACAATCCCATGTATGCATGAGGTCATAACAAGAGTGCTTTGCAACAGAAAAGGTAAAGGGGTGAAAACATGTAATACTAAGTCCCACCCATCTTCCTGTCATTTGAGGATCAATGGGTCCCTCTGGTTAATGGAGCTCTCTGTGGTTCGTGATTAAAGCGGTAGGTCTCCCTTGAAGCTGTGCAAGACCAGACTTTCTGGCTCCGTCAAACTACATACTCATACCTTCTGAATGGGGTCCCCCTGCAGGGATGACTACAGTAACCACGCAGTCCCAGACATGACATTTCACTGTCAATCGATACTGAGGACGGCAGCTGGCTTCAGGTTAACACAGTTGGATGTGAAATGTTGTTGGGGTGTCATGTCTCCTTTGTTAGCCTCTGCAGCCAGGCCGCATGGGGGCCTGTTTGAATTACTCTGATTAGTATGCAAATCACTGCCAGCAGCTACACGGCTCAATAAAAGGAGCGGGTGGAACCATGGAGCCTTTGTTAGATAATTAGGCTGGCCATGGCAGGGGGAAGGTTTGGCCATCCTCCTTCTGGAGATGCATTGTGTACTCCACCTGTTAGATCCCAACTAAATATGACAGGGGGGGACTGTGCCTGTAGGCTATGTCCACCCAGAGTGCATGGGTCTATGCGTTTATCGTGGTGTGAGCATAGGAAAATGTGCACGGATTAGCCCCGCACATTTTCCAGAGGTTGATCTACCATCATTCAATTTCATTTAAAATTTCAAAAATCCCAGGCGAGCGCACACCCACCGTGTGGATGGTCGAATTCCTCACACAAGCTAAGCCGGTAGGTCAAACTGCACTCTGAAAGGACATCCTCTAGATTTGCATCTTCGTTAGAATTTTGATCTTAACCTGGTTAAGGAATTGGAATGCGAAATACTGCTGCAATGGCGCTGTGATTCCTAATGCTGGATCTGACTGAGAAAGAGGATGCATTGAACAAATGCACCTCAATTTATTTTGAAAATAGTTTGGGGCACAATAAAGTATGGCAGTAATTCCATGATTTTTCTATGGAATTACTACTGGACTTGTTTACGTTTGCCGCCACTCAGTCCTATGGAATTACCACTGGATTAGTAGTGATTTTTAGAGATTTACCACAAGTGGTAGTTCTGCTGTGGTAAATCTGGCAATTTTTGGAGGTGCATTGAAGGATTTACTGCCAGTTATTTGCTAGAGGCAAATCATCAACTGCCCCTTCAAATTCGGAGTTTAGGGGTTCAGTAAGATCAGCTGTATTTATACTACTGGCAAAAAAGTGGCGCTACAGAATGACTTCGAAAAAACTGTCTACACTGCGACTGCCTAATGCGTAATGAGGCCATTCATATTTTATTTTTAGAAAAAAGTGTGAAGTTTGCCACATCGTTAAAAAAAAAAATGAGCCTACATGTGTGAGACCAGAAGTTGGTCTGTCTGTGCAGGGAAGAGGTTTGCCGCCTGGCCATTCTTGAAGGAGCTCGCAAAGTGCAGCACTTGAAGGAGCGGCTCAAGAGCTCTTTCTCTCGTAAGTAGTCCATAGACGCCCTCATTCGCGGGAAAGCGACCTCCATTAATGGCAGCGGCTGAGCTTCATGCTACCGAATGGAGAGGCTGCGAATTCTTTCATAATGTGTAAGCCACTTAACATTTAATTTTACAGAAAGTGTTTTTTTGCATCAAGAATCCTGTCCTCGTGTTCTTTAGTTATGATTGGTCAGGGGCTACTTGCAACAGCTTCCCACTTTGTGACGCGCTGCACTTGGTGACGCGTTGCAACAGTTGCTTTTATCCATCAGGAAGTTTGTATTTTGGCGTGTGCAGGATGTTGTGCAGACCATAAGATGTTAGTGAGAAAGGAACCACAGCTGCCATGCAGAGCAAATGTAGCAAGTAGACTGCTTGCCAAAAACTCTAATATCTCATTTTGCTTCTTTCAGACACCCCTGGTGTCCTGCATGCGGGCGGGATACTAACCAGACAAATAGACTGTTTGTATTTTCCAAGATCTGAGCTGACTGCGCACTCGACAGTCGTGGCCTTAATTGCTGCAGAAAAAAATGTTTTATATATTTATTTAAATTTATGAAGCGTGCAGCGGCCCTGAGGCATCGTGGCGCTGTTACAGGATATTCTCCTAGATACAGATTACATAAAATCAGACTGATCAGACGGCGTTACAGAGGTTCACAACAATAAGGCAGTATGACTGTTCCATGGTCACAGGGGAACACCTTCAAGTACAATCTACTTACTCGTTACATAAGCATCCAATGGCCCGAGCAAACTTTCTGGATTCTCCTCTTCAACTGGAGAATCCATCCCAGCCAGTACCTTATTTTCCTATCCCTACTAATCACCTTGACTCTATTCAGGACTCTTTTATGAACAAAATAGTGACAGTTCTCGCAAATATGGGAGGCCACCTAGCTAAAGAGACTCCAATATGACTTCCTGTTTTGACGCCTCGTATCGTGTAGGCAGGCTAGCCATAAAACCTGGATTTGTTTTTAAACCTTGTTATGATATGATATGACATGGCATTTGTAACCCGCCTATGCACAAGTGTTTCAAGGCGCGACGAAGCAAGGAAGGGGGAACAGATATGATTATGATATGATGTTACTTATTACGCACTTAATACCCAGAGGTTTCTAAGCGCAGACATGGGGATCGGAACTGTGGTGCTCCGCATTGTCTTGCTTCCAAGGCGAGCACGTTGCCGCTGAGCTATCCTCCCAAGACAAAAGGGAAGACAGAGACAACAGTCTTATTAGGCCAAGTGACATTGAGATCGCGCAAGTGCAGGGGAGGGTGGAGGGAGGAAAGTGCCAGGGGAAAGGGTGGAGGGAGGACAGTGCTGTACATGGGATCAAAACAATAACCAGAAGTGCGGCCAGCAGGTGGCCAAAAGTGCAGGGGGACTGTAGGGTTAGAGATACAGACCCAAGTGAAAGGGTTGCCGGGACTAGGAGTGCAGAGACCTGGGACCGAAATCAGAGTGTGGCCAGGTGACCAGTGCAGTATCAGACAGGAAATCAGCAGGGGAGAGGAAGAGAGAAGGCAGAAGCAAAGAGGAAGGTCTTGAGGTGCTTCCAGAACCAGAGATGGTTCTCCTAAAGTTTCAGAGAGGCAGGGAGGCTGTTCCAGAGGGAGGCCCCAGCCGAAGAAAGAGATCTACCACCAAGTAATTGCTTGGAGAAGCGACTGACCCTGAGGGAGTTGGAGGTGGAGGAGCGAAGAGCTCGAATAGGAAGGTATTTACGAAGAGAGAGTTGGAGGTCTTGAGGACCCAGTCCCCAGAAGGCCTTGTGGACAATGCAGTGGGTCTTGAACCTAATCCTTGCAGCCACTGGGAGCTGCAAGGAGAGTGCTGGAGAGATACAATCCCTGGGCTTGAGGCCAAGGACAAGTCTCGCAGTCCTGTTCTGGATAGGTTGCAGAGGGCGGAGAGTAGAAGCAGGCAGATTTAGAAAGAGGCTGTTGCATTAGTCCAGCCTAGAGAGAACCAGAGCTCTAGAGACAGTGAGCGTCTGGGGGAAGGAGAGGAAAGGAAGAATACCTCTGAGGAGGTCCAGTTGGTAGTTTGACTTCTTAGAGATGTCAGACATGTGAGGAGAGTAGGAGAGTGGAGTCGAAGATGTCTCAGAGGTTCTTAGCCTCACAGGTGGGAGCAGGAAGAGGGCGAAGGGAGGCCGACCGAGAGTTACAGGAAAGGAGGGTGCTGGTGTGCTGATGAAGAGAATCTGAAGAAAATACAAGTATGGCTAGAATGAATACCTCAGGGTGCCCTGGAAACTCCAGCCCCACTTGTGCTGTTAAGGAGCCGCTCATTGACCTGTTGCTGACTTTCACAAGCCTAACTCCCTTGCACACAGCCTTGCTCCCGCCTGCCTTAAAACTTGCTGGATAAATCTGCTTTTAAAGAAGCCCTCCTTGGACACACATAGCACATCCAGTTATCGTCCAGTAGCTAGTGCTCCCTCCTTGATTACAATTTTAGAGTGTGTATTCGTAACCCAACTACATAAATATGTGAAAGGAATGGTTTGGTTAAAAATTTGTATTGCCCCTACAGGTGGCCATGTGTTTTTAAGCCTAAGTCGCTCGATTTTAGAAATATTTCCTATGGTCCTTACCCGAGTTTTCATCCATTAAACGCACGCGAAAACAGGCACCAGGGAGCTGCCATTTTTTGATAATCCTATCATTTCCCCCATCGCCCTGGCTGACCTGCTTTTGCGGCACTAAATCATATCCCCCGCCCCTGAGCCTGACATTATCAAAACATTCATATTCCCCGCCTCCCTCCGTGACGTTACTGTGCTGCGTAGGCAAAGGCGCCCAGTCGTCTTCTACGCGACTTCACACAGAACCCGGAAACCAACACAGATCTGCTCACAACACAGCGCGCCACAATTCGGAATATGAAACTGTACTTTAAAATCAAACAGCAACACAGTAAATTTGGTAAAGTACATTTATTTGACATTAAATGTTTATAGAATATTCTGCAATTGCCATATGAACTCCGAAAGTCATTTATTTTCTTTTATCTCTATCCGCAAATCCGTAAAATTTTATAGTGAGTCACGCGCTGTTCCTTTATGGTACACATGGTGTTGGTTTTCGTTCAAAGAAGCACTTTTGTCGCACGTTGAACCGCAAGGCTGTTCCATCAAGTAGGCACTAGGCCAGCTTAAAGGTTGATATGTTGCTTCTAGCCGCTAGTACTGCGTAAGGGCATATGGGCCCTTGGCGATCGTCCCATAAGATCAGCAGAATGGTGCAGTTGTTTACTTTAAGCTGCAGCTGGCGGCTGAAGAAACCGTCTGCCGGTGTCTGAAAACATAACATTTATAATTAGTCTCGCCAGCCGATCTTTATTAATATTATTCATTTTATTTATTACGGCCGAGCTGAAACTATTTGCTTTCAAGGATAGTGCAATGGAGTATGTTCGGCTCTAAAATCAATGCGAAAACGAACAAAATAAATCGAGGTTAGCACACAATGAGAAATGACTGTTTGTCTACATGCGTGTGGAATGTGGACCTGCATGCCCATGTGCCCGCTACAAGGACGATCCCACAAACCTTTTCAAAGCTCTTCATTCATTCATTTATTCATGCATCCATTCATTAATTCTTCATTCCTGTATAAAAGTGTCTAAAGAGTTACTTACATTATATTTGCAATTTCCATTGTGTCTGTGCGTAATGCAGTCCGTAAATCCCACTGTGCTCTTGACAACGATTTTTTGTATACTGACCTAACATGAAACTCGGTCTAGTTTAAGAATGTTCTGCCTTATCGTCTCAAACGTTATTGCACCCCCTAACCCCCCCTTCAAATGAAGTTCTTTCTGCATGGTCCCTGTCTCTCAAGGTCAAAAAACAATAGAACCTTATACTGCCAGTGCGAGTTGTGGGCCTCTTCAGGGCGCGAGCTGAAAATCAAAGCCACTGACCTTCACTAGAAATTAGCATACATTCTTTCTTTGCAACATCCCGTAGTAAAGCCATCTGTGAGAACTTGAAGTTTCAAATCCATCTATGTAGTGCGCCTCAATGTGCAAATGCGAACTGACTCCTCTCCCATCTGCAACGGCTCGCTTGGCGCGTTCTAAGGCCCCAATTTTGTCCTCGTTGTTTGCAAGCTTTGAAGCCCCAAAGAACCATAACTATTGAGACTTTTAATTTTTTGGGGAAGGTCAGGGAAAGTATAAAGTACCTGAGGAGTTGAGTTGAAAGTGAGATTTATTATTTGTTTGTTTTATTATTTGCAATACGCAAGCCTCCCCTCGGTTAACAGTGCCCAGCATTTATAAGAGATTACGAAAATTAGTTACATCAACAAAAATATATACATACACATAAAGACAAGGTCAGCAATATGAGGTGAATAGAGAGAGAATTGAAAGATGACACCAAAGTAGTTCGGCACCCAGGATGATGAAGGTAGGGGTTAGGGTTAGCGTACTTTGTATGCACACTGTACAATAAAACTTATTTACAAAAAGACAATCGTATTACAATTATTTAAACCGGGATTTGTACTTCACAACCAGCTCTCCTTTGGATGGACATGGCACAGTGGCAATGTTGGGTGGCAATGGATCAGTGCTCTGCACAGAAACGTTCAAAATTCCATATCTGTGCTTCTCTAATACAGCAACAATAAGGCTTTTGACAAAGTCGAACTCCATTTCCTCATAGACTGGTTTAATCACCCATTGCTTACTTCTTTTTGAAAAGGCCTTAGTGTAGCGAGGCATCCTTACATTACCCTTAGTCCTAGATTGTTCACGGCCGAGATTCTCATTATGGGCCAAGACGGCAAGTAGAGTCCTATGTCTCATGCCCTGTATGCTGAAATGCAAGCGCTTTGGCCTGTACTGTAGGCACATATTGTGGAACACCTCCAAACCTCCTGTGTGACAGAATTCTGTCAGTCCCCTCAAATCTCTTGATAGAGTTTTATCGAAAACAATCTTCTCAATGGCTTTGTGTGTCAGTGAAGATGGATTCAACCACTTCTTCTTCCGTGCCTCCACTGGGGATAAAGGGCCATGTTCACATTGGTGGAAATGTAGGTTTTCTGACCAGAGGTGCACGTTGGTACAGTGGTGCATCAGTGACCGCCATTTTTCAAGTAGTATTTCCACTGACCCTTCACAAGTTTTGGAGCTCCACCAAAGATGGTTGCTGATATACTGGGAGCCGAGATTTTCTTATTGATTTATTTAGCAAGATGCCATACGTCAAATTGATGTTTAATATGTGGGAACTGCTCTCTCATTGTCTTGGCAATTGAAACGTGTCTGTCCGTGGCTATGAGGTTGATGTGCATTCCCCTCGATTGTAGATATACCACTGATTTTATAAATCCTAGTTTCTCCATGGCCACTGAGGATGTACATTGTGTTACCTGCACGACCACCGAACTCAAAATCTTCTTACTATCCATGTCCTGAAAGTGGTAGGTGCAGTACTTGGCAGAAAATCCAGGGCTGTCACACTGTCCATCGCCAGCTAGCCTGAATCGTCTGCCTTCGAATGTACTTGCTAGAGACAATTGTTCAATTTTTGAAGCATCACTAATGGCCGGAAACAGATAATCATGTTGGTATTTGTAGTACTGTGTTTTTGAAATGAAATGGAGTCCCACAAACTGAAAGAAAGACTCTAACTTTCTAAAACTGGAGCCACTAAAAAGTGATGCAGCTGCACACAGTAGATTGCATGCTGGCAGTTTCCCCAGCATCGGTTGTGCAGACCATGAGAACGTATGATGTAATCTACAGGCGGCATGTATTGTGACGTTACTGCCTTGTTTTTGACGAGTCACATGAATCAATGGCTTCCCACATACTTTCCCTCTGACGGAATGCCCACATTTCAGCATACTTATAATATCCATCAAACAACTATCGAATACTATGTATTTGCCCTCTTTCATTAGACTGTCATCCTGCGTCAAAGTTGTTTCGGCCTGTGACGTTGAGGACATATCACCACATTTGAAAGAAATATCGCTGCTGTCAAGTTCTGATGCGTCGGTGAATGCTGCTGCTGGTTCATTCTCTGTCATTTCAACATCTGCTACCTCAACATTGATGTGAGAAAAAAACAATGTCAAAAAGAAGTATCTATCAGAGCACACCTAATTACTCAAAAACGAAATAACTATTTAGAGAAATTTTATTACAATTCTGGGTGCTGGGGAGGAATACACGCCCTGACACCGAAGCATGTGTTAAACATAAAACAAAAAGTGTCTAAACTTAAAGACACTCCCGTCCCCTGCACACCTTACAAGCTGAAATAAATCAGTCCAGCAGAGGAGCCGTTGAATCTGAGGTGAAGAGGTGCGCTTCTGGAATTGCATTATACATTTCTATAATCAGCAGGATGCTTTACATTGGATGCGGGGTACTGGAAGTCCTGAATTTGGATTGGATTGGCTATTGATTTGCTTTAGAGTTCGGCAATCACATTTCACTTGTTGAGGATGGCAGGAGTATCCGCAGGGATCCTGGTTCTGTGTACATCGTGCACAGACAGATGCACAGACAGAGACTCTATTTTCTTTGACAACATTCCCACTGTGAGATATTTTTGCTCCTGAAGAAGGGGATAGTCCCCGAAACGCGTAGAGCTTGAAGCTGCAGTTCAAAATTGGGAGCTTATTTTTTTGTCTGGTTTGATTTGTTTTTTTTTTCATGCTGGCCATATTGGAAGTCAGTTGATACCTTTTTTCTGTACTTTTATGAAGATATTTTGTTACCTATGTTCTAAATTGACAATTCTTTCTATATATAAAAGTGCAAATGTTATGAAATTTGACTGATTTATTTCAGCTTGTAAGGTGTGCAGGGGACGGGAGTGTCTTTAAGTTTAGACACTTTTTGTTTTATGAAAAAAACAATGTCGACAGCTTTTTTGGTGGCAATTTTTTGGCGGGTGTAGATTGTGTGAATTGATCTGCGACTACTTCAGAGCTATCTTCAATACATCCAGTATCATGTTGTTGCGGCGGTGCGGTCGTACTGTAGCAATGGTCCAATAAAACTTTACTGGATTCTCCGGACACATTCATTTCATGTTCTGGCCATTGGACATGAGCATCCTGAGTCTCAACATGCCGCGTCTGAATTAATAGTTCCTCCATAGTGTAAATGGTCTGGCAAGCAACATCCCTCATTCGCTTCACTGTCTGTGTATGTATAGTTCGTAGACCCACGGGTAACTAGAGGACAGATTGGAAAAGGGATGTTCAGTTTAAACACAAGATAAAGTATAGTACAATTGACTAGAAAAAAACATAAAATAGTCCCCAGCACAAAAGAATTTCTAAAGTTATGATCTGTTTGTAACCAACCTTATTTTGGTTTCTTTTCTTTGCAACTTTTTTGACTCGACCTTCAACATCTGCACGCTGTTGCTCCGATACGTATCCGCATGTCTCCCCTTCCTCTTGTGCTGCAACGACTATATTTTCTTTATCCGCATAGACAGCACGGAATGAGACTCCATCGACTCCCTGAAACATAGTATTTTCATTACTGTGTATCAAAATATTGTTAGCGTAAAACGCACGCGAGGACGAACACACATGTACATCTCAATAGCCAAACACGATTTAAACATTGTGTGGAACAATCAAACGACAAGTATTCGAGCTCTGATGACCTAGTTCGATGGAGATGTCAGTATCCATACCTCTGGCTCTACATGGACTGCCACAAATGATTTTATTGAAGAGGAGGCATCAGCAACTCCCTGAAACACAGTACTTGTGTTAGTATGGTTTTCAATATCGTAAACATAACACACATTTGGGGTCGACGGCACAGGTACATATAAAGAGATAACCACAAATGTTGCATTGTCTAAAAGAATCAAGGAATATTTAAAAATGATCAGATTTAATCAACTTATTTCTCTGATTTCTTTACATCTGCATCATCTAAATGGGATCTTGTGATTGTAGTGGAAGCGCCATCATCTCCCAGAAACACAGTACTTGCGTTAATAGGGAAGAAAGTATAGCAAATGGAATCACGTTATATGATCATGCTCGATGGAGCTGTCAGTATCCATACCTCATGCTGCTGAAGAATATCTAGGGCTGTTGTCAATGTGGTGCGCACTTCCGAAAGCTGTTGCGCCGATTCGTATCCGCATGGTCCCGCTTCCACCGGAATTACTTGAATGTCAGGCTCCTCATCAAGTGCGTGGGTTGACGATTCAACAACTGCCTGAAACATAGTATTTGCATTAGTAAGGATTACAATATTGAAAACACAACACACGCTTGGGGTCGACCGCACAGGTACATATCAACGGCTAACCACAAATGAAACATGGTGTAGACCAATCAAACGACAAGTGTTCCAGTCCTGATGATCACGGTCAGTTGAGCTGTCAGTATCCATACCTCGGGCTGCTGAAGAACATCTAGGGCTGTTGTCAATGTGGTGGATGCTGCAGCGTCTCCCTGAAAGACAGTACTTGCATTAGTATGGATAACACTAATTATAACTGAAAACAAACACCAGGGGACGACAATTAAGGTGTATATCAATTGGAAAGCACTAACCAAACAATTGGTAAAATAATCACACGATACATACAAACTATTACTTGACATGCATAAAACAAGTCTGTAGCGGAATAGCCAAGTATGATTACCTGATACGCGCTAGAAGTGGTTGATAACTGCGAGCACGTGACGGAAGTAGAATGTTCTTGCTTCAGATTCAAGGGATAGTCAAGAAGTTGTAAAGGTAAATTATTGTTTGATAATGAAATGACATAATATTTAAATTTGCCATGTAAGGAGACAGAATACTTGAGTAATGCGCAATATAGCACAGTTCCCTGTGCCCATATATAGATTTCCATAGAGATTTTGTTTGTGGGTTATGAAATCTAAAAATAATATATTGATAAATGTCATTATTCAAAAAGCTATACACTCATATCAATGTCGAAAGTATTACAAATTGGAAACAACACCTAAAATATCAATGAATCCATTCGGCTACCTACACACTACCGCAAGGCCTAAAGCTAAAAATGGACACTTGACTCACCAGTGGCAGATTGTGGATGAATAGAGTGGGAATAGCGTTTGCGAGGAATTTTCGTGTCGATCGCCGTTTGTTTTTCTTTGTTACCCAAGATGTGGTGTACATGTTCGAGGGAAAGTGCCGGCTGCAGATGCAGTATCGATCACCCCTCTTGTCCTCAAAGACTTGTTGTACTCTACTTTCCAGCTCATCCAGTGGATATCCGCAATGTCTGACCCATTCTCTTATTCGATCAACAGTTTTCGGGAATACATGCATTGTAGTGCCTTCATATTTAGCATGGGTCTTCGAAGGGCAACCGTTAATCGAACAGGCAGGCATTGTTGAAAATTCTGAAAAGTAAATATGAACATTATTATAAAACCTTGATGAATAAAAATGTCATAAAAAAGTAAATGAACCATACCATGCTCAATGCAAGGTTTGTTTTGGTCGCCGGAACTATACCAGTTCATCATGTGCGGCTTAGCATTTGCATAAGTTACAGAAATGTCTGTTTTGTCTTGCACGAAAAGGAACCATGCTTACATTATAGACTGGACCCCCGAAGGATGCCATTCGATGACAATTGACACAGATGAAAATAAATAGATCTATTGATAGCATAACAATTGAAACTCAAGTCAATAGCAATGAGACCAATGACCATAGCTCTATTGGGTACTGTAATAGCAAATAGATTGAAATGTAAAAATGACCGAAATATGACTAGGATACATGGCCTTACCTTGACCAACAAACAGTTGGATTCAGCAGGCCGAGCAGTATGTTGCAGGAGAACAGGTAGATGGCCACAGGTAGCACACCGACGAGTTTGCTCGAAGCGGTCACAGATAGCACGGCGACGAGCAGATTAGCATAGATCTCAGTGCTTCTCAGGTAGAAGGTTCAGGAGTTGACTTGCAAATCACAAAGATGTTCTCATGAGACATATCAAGTGGTTTATAAAGTATTAGAAACAGGGGTGTGTTTGTCAATGAATGACGTGTGTATGTCGTGGTATTATGTTTATTGCAGGGGGGTGGCCTGCCTCAGGGGAGGCCTGCCTGGAGACACAGGGTCTGAGGAGGCCATGTGAGCGATGGCCCCTGGGCGTGGGATACCTTTTGAAGTGTACATGCTGTTTGGCACCTTGGCCGTTTGCGCCCGTCACAGCTCCCCATGCTAGCGCTCATCCCCGGGTGCGAACCGCCTTTGATAGAGGGGGGTGGGATGGATGGGCCGGTGGGTGTGCAGATAAGGCACAGGAAGACTGCTGAATGGAGACACACTTATGTGGATTGCAGGGGGGCGGCCTGCCTCAGGGGAGGCCTGCCTGGAGACACGGGGTCTGAGGAGGCCATGTGGGCGATGGCCCCTGAGCGCGGGATACCTTTTGACGTGTACATGCTGTTTGGCACCTTGGCCGTTTGCGCCCATCCCTTACCCTTATGTGATGTTAACTTTGCATGACATTCGCGTGGATGGGAACACTGAGCAGGACACGGGGCATCCATTTTTGTACCCCCTTTCCACTCCATTTTGATGACCAGGCCTCACTGCGATAGTACAGCGCGCAGAGCACATGGCCCACAGCCTCGTTCCCACTCTGACTGGAAAACTCCAGAGGTATTTGCAACAGCTAATAAATGTAACACATCACTCTCTGAGATCACGGTCCTGCATGTGAACCGGCCTGAACCAAGCTCATGGCTTGTTCCTCTCCACAAAAGTGTCCTTGCCCACGCACCCTCGCCAGTGGAAAGTTACTGCTATTCTGACTCTGTGTCCCTGCAAGGTATTCGCTTCATGTGTCAGACCACTGACCATGCCATGATGGCCACCTAGCAGATCCCCAACTAACATTAGACCCCTACTGCAGTATATCGTTGCCTATCAATAACAAATGCCACATATCAGAGATTCTTGTGAGCACAGACCCACACTTCAAACACTGTATTATAGTGGTCAAGACCCTTAACCTATGGCCTGTATAATCCAATGTTCATTGATAGTATTGATATATGTGTGACTTTTATAGAGACATAACCGACTGAAAACTTTGAACAAGTGTTATTTAGTGCATGCATTATTGATAATATATTATGTTAGTTTAGATAGTGACCACCCCGCTTCACAACGACCTGAACTTCACCCATTCCGAGCACAGGTGTCTGACGTCCATCCTTGAATGGAGACACACTTGATTGATTTAAAAAATCGAAACAACCATTGTTAAAATATATGTGGTGTTTTATTTTGTAGCTTATTTTGATGACACAAAAATACAAAACTTTACACATTGTACAGTTCAGGTTGCAGCACAGCGAGAGAAAATCCCCTGTACTGACCGCTGTCACTCGGGAACGTTTCTCTTATGGCACGAATGGCACAGGCGGGTATCACTCTTCGAACGCGGTGTCCAAGCCTCCCGTGAAGCCACCATGTAAAGGAACGATAGGCCACCAGCCTGTACCACCTGTGAAAAGGAATGAAACAAACTGTTTTTAAATGACCAAGATAAGTTTAATAAACGTTTGTTGTCAATGACAATTCTTGTAACTAATGGCATTCTGCTCGGACAAATGCCATCTAGACACTGCACACTATTGAAAGACTTTCATGCGTTACAATGATATGTATATGTAATTTTGGATATAGTAGAAGACCATGAAATGGGAGTGGCATGAAAGCAGAGTATACTTACTCGTTACTCGGATTACGAGGACGAACAGTTGTGTGAAGTTCGTGCATAAGCACCATCATTATCCTCAACACGGACCTGTGAGGCAGGCTGCCCTGAAGTCTGGCAGCTCGGTGATACATTGCGGTCGTGGCTCGCCTTCCGAAATGTAGGCCACGCATCCCGAGTTTTCACAGCAGCAGCAGTTCTCCTCCTCGGTCGGCATTAGCTTGCACCGATTGCATGTGCACCAGGTGGAAACACCGTCCATGCGACTAGGTCCAGTGTCTTCATCCGTTGATTCATCCTGCCAAATGCTGTCCGAAGCCCCATCGTTTTCGCGTGTTTCCCTTTCCAGTAGTTCCTCCTCGGTATACTCGGGCTCGTACATGT
This sequence comes from Ambystoma mexicanum, assembly GCF_040938575.1. Lineage (NCBI taxonomy): Eukaryota > Metazoa > Chordata > Amphibia > Caudata > Ambystomatidae > Ambystoma > Ambystoma mexicanum. The sequence continues at coordinate 172,054,338 of NC_090929.1, forward strand.
AGGGCATTATTGTATCCATTGTGTGTTGCACAAACTAAAATAATTGATAGTGGTGGTACTGGTATCTGTCCACACGGGCTACAAGCAACAAAGGTAGCTGACCAGAGCACAGAAACGAGTCACAGAATACTCAATGTAACACAGAGAGAGGAATGGAATCGAAAATCTGCTTCAGTGTGTTGTGAAACGTTCTGTTTATACTTATTGAGGAAAGAGGCGTCCTGCCATTTCTATGGCGACACGTCATTAGCTGAAGCGCAGCGAATGTTGACACGAGACGTGCTTTGGCGTTGTGAAATGGGCAGTACGCATCTGCTGATGACAGGCTCAGGGGCGGGGATATGATTTAGTGCCGCAAAAGCAGGACAGCCAGGGCGATGGGGGAAATTATAAGATTATCACAAAATGGCAGCTCCCTGGTGCCTGTTTTTGCGTGTGTTTAATGGACGAAAAACTCGGGTAAGGTCCACAGGAAATTTTTCTAAAATCGAGCGACTTAGGCTTAAAAACACATGGTCGACCGTAGGTGCAATAAAATTTTTTGACCAAACCATTCCTTTAAGTTGTCTTGGTACTAGAGATTCAGGTTTCCGGCCCTGTCGGGGAACAGGAAGAGCTTTGCTGTTTTCCATAGCCCTGTGTGGCATATGGGTATTGGCCAGGGTCTCTGAGAATGCCATTAAATTATTTTTTTTATAAAACTGATCTGCTGCGTTTCTTCGGCTGGCATTGCAGCTTTCAATATATTCGTGACTTGTGGCGTCCCCCAGGGTTCTTACCTTTCCCTGCAATTATTTAATTGATATTGTTGACCTTTTCTTCTCTTTGGAGGTTAGCTATCACTGCGACACCCATCTCTATTTTCAACTACCCAACAAACACATAAATGAGAATAGCAAACTCCAAACTCTTTCAATCCCCATTAAAGAATGGATGGGTTTCAACTGGCTGAACTCAAACTGCTCTAAAACTGAGCTATGTATAGTAAGCACCCCATCTGAACTCGGGAAATAGGAAATGGCCCAAAATGTCACCCTCACAATTGCAACGGCCGAAATGCCCTACATTTATTTATTTTTAAACACCCCCTTTACTCCACATATATATGTGGGGGGGTATGGGATATTATATTAATATGGGGGGATGCAGGGGCCTCCTACTGCATATCTATGTGGTGTAAAGGAGGTTTAATGGAGAAAAAATTTGAAAAAAAAAGTCGGCTTTTTCGGCAGTAGCAATTGTGTGTGGTCGCAGTGATCACATAGATCCCGGGAAAATCAGGACCTTACTCTTTCCATATTCACAACCTAAACCTCCCAATCCATTCCAAAATTAAATCACTGGGTAATATGTTTGATTCGCATTTGAATAGGAACCTTACAGGCCAAGTCTGTCATCGGCTCTGTATCCTATTACCTACAACTTTTCTCTAAAGTCTGTTCATTTCCTGTGGAAGAATTTCTTGGCCAAATAGCCTGATTAATTAGCTCCGAGCTTGACTATTGCTGCGCCTTATATACCAGCCCAACAAAAAGAGTTATTTCTCAGCTGCAGCTCCATCAGCACAGAGATGCTTGTGCAGTAGTTAATACCCCTTGTGACCGGGCCCTGTCAAGGAGGGCAGGGAGCCTGACTCCAAACACTCTGGCCAGTGCCAGAGGGGGTGCAGGCAGGGCCCTCCCTGCCTCTCCTTACCTGAAGCAAAGGTGGCGTGACGGCCAAAGAAGATCCCCGGAGGAGCAGACCAGCAGCGGCAGCCAGGATGCTGGCAGAGCCGCAGAAGGACACGTTAATGTTAATGATAAAGGATATTTGTACCGCACACTATCACCACCTGAGTTGTCCCCTGGCACTCTCGCGTGGAGGGAGCCTCGGTGGGAGACGGAAGCCGAAGCCGGTGAACCAGATGCCAGAGCGAAGAAGTTGTGGTGGGAGAAGCCTGCATGGCTCGGACCAGCGTAGCGACCTGGGTAGCGCCACACCTGGAAGCGCTGTGTGTGGATCATCGTTACGAAGAGAGAGAGAGAGAGGCGGAGCCAGCAGCAAAAAGACCATTGGGGTGCAGCGGTCGACCAACACAGCATATTGAAGAGTGTGGCTCCAGCTGGCAGCACCAGATGGAGCTCCCACATAAAAAAACAATATCCACTAAACCAACAGGGATGGTGATAATAAATAAAGGCTTCAACAACCAAAACACCACCAGGGATCAGGTCCAAATGTATCCACTAGCCAATTGCGAATCAGTTAATGTTAAAAGGCCTGCAGTTAGGCCATAGACAACCCTCCTGGCCATGCTAGAAACGCAGCAAACCTGCCTAGCCCTTTTAGGCCGTCCCACAATCCTACCCATGACACAACCCTAAAATGAAGGTAAGTGATTGGTAGAGTAAGTGTGCCGATGCTGGGAAGAGGTTGGATATTTAAGGGTAAGCCTGAGAGTTGCTCAGTATGGGTAAATTGGGTGCGTACAGAAACTGGAGGAGGATGTCCGAGAGACCAGAGGAGGAGAACAGGGATGTTATTGGAAAGAGGGGTCTGTGGAATGTTTGTGAGTGAGAGTGAGGAGTGCCTTTAGTGGTGGTAATGTAGGCGTAGAGAGGAGGTAGTAGTCGTTGGGAGTGGAGATAGTGGTATTGTTAGTAGCAGAGTACTAGTGGGAGGGAGAGTAAGGAATAGTGATAATAGCAGTAGTAAAGTGTGGTAGTAGCAGAAGTAGAGTGTGGTAGTAGCAGAAGTAGAGTGTGGTAGTAGCAGTAGTAGTAGAGTGTGGTAGTAGCAGAAGTAGAGTGTGGTAGTAAGGGTAGAGAGAGAGAAAAATGAGCAGTAGTAGTAGATCAGTGGTGGTATTAGCAGAAGAGGGGGGACCCGCTATATCGCCCTGTTGACTGGAGGAGCCCAAAAAGCTTTTCAGTCACTAAATCATGAAAGCCAAACACCCTATGAAGATCTTAAGAGGGGAGTTTCGGATGTATAGGGCTTGACCGGGAACACTACTGTATGAGCTTACGAAATCTGCGGATAAGACAAGCGGTGACCGCAAGGCTATTTTCCTATCAAGCCCGTGATCTGATAGACAAGTGCCCAGCCAACAAAGCCCTGCAAGAAGTGAAAGAAATGTTCATCCTTGAGCAGTTTCTTTGACTCGCTTCCTCCATATCTTTATTCACTCACTTCCTCCATATCTTCATTCACTCACTTCCTCCATATCTTCGGATGGTAGTGTGGCAATTGCATGATCCCACCTTGGCGAATGAACATTGAAGGCATATGTCCCTTTTGAGACCTGTGGATGACTCCCAAGAAACAAAAAGAAATACTTCCGACCACTCAACCAAAGGAAGACAACCCCTTCCAGTTGACCCTAATCTTTCAAAGCCCATACAGGGCCTGTTCCAAAGTACCCCTATGTCCAGCTGACAGCTTCCCTGCTAAAACCAGAACCAATCCGGTGTTATGAATGTGGAAAAATCAGCCATATTCCCTGCTTCTCTGCTGAGAAACCCAGAGAGGAACCCATGGAAATTGGCCTTCTTCATGAAACTCACCTTCAGTAGCCTGATATGGAAGAAACGACACCTGGGGAAGGAGCCTCGACCATGAATATGTGGCTGGCCTATCGACAAGGGAGGAACAACCTGAACCTAACATCTGAGCTGCGTGCACCACTGAGGAGACTACACCGCAGTGCCATATCCTGGTAATGATATCCGAAACTCTAGGCAACAGTCCTGCTGGACTGAGGAAGCAGGAGAAAGGCGATCATCTGAGCTGATTTGGATTCTACTGAAGAGCTGAAGCCCAATGATCTCACTCGGATAATCTACATCCATAGAGATGGGGATATATACCCCTAAGCCTGGGTCAACATCCACATTCTAGGAAAGAAACGTACAGTACCTGTGATAGTCATTTGTTTATTTCATTTATAAAGTGCACAAACAGCCCTCAGGCATCAAGGCGCTGTTACAGATACAGGTTATTTGCATTAGGTTTGGACATACAAAGCGTTTGGGCAAGAGGAGCATGACACAGAGCTTTTCGGAATACCTAGTAAGATTTTTCTGCTCTCAGCGAAGAAGGGAAGAAATTCCACTGTTTGACTGAGATTTACGGGCAGCTGGAGCTGCCGGCTTCAACTCGTTTAACTTTCGGTAGGAGTAGGTTTTCTGGGAGAGGTAGGGGCCCTGTGTTGGACAGGCACTTGTGGGTGATGGATAGGGTTTTAAAGATGGTGCGTTCTTGGATGGGCAGCCAGTGGACCGCTCTTCTAGCTTCTGAGGTATGTCCTCTTTTTGGAATGATGAGGGCAGTTCGCAGTATGAACTACAAGCGTGGTGTCTCACAGATGCAATATTTTAAAAAATTACAAAAACTACAAGGGCTTAGACAGGCCAAAGAAAATCTGGACAGCAAAGTTCTGCAAAAATAACATATTTTATTATCATATATACATCCTAATATCACCAAATCTATATAAAAGCTATAGAGCCCTATGAAAAGATTTTTAATATACATTTTTGGTCTGCCTTGGAGGCAAAGGGCTAGGCAAGGGTATATATAGAAATTTAAAGTGCAAAGTTCAATTCAATTAGTTGAACATTGCAGGTTTATAGTAGATAACCCACCCTGCCCGAGATCCTTTTGTAATAACAGATACCAGGAGCTGTTAAAACTTCAAACAGTAATTAACCATAAAAATGCAATTTATAATTTGTTCTCTGATCACTTGTCTCAGAAAAACAATACAATAAAGTCTACTGTCTGTCGGGGCAGCTCGGAGGGCATTATTTTGAATTACCTGAAGTTTTATGTATGTTTCTGGCAGAGGTGCCTGCAAAAAGGACATTACAGTAATCGATCCCTGAGCCGATGATCGCTCGGGCAATAGTTAAGCAACTGTTTTTGGAGACGAAGGGTCTGGCAGCATTTAGTACTTTGCTGGTGTAGGCTGCTGATGAAGCAATGGTGTTCACTTGGTGGGACATGGTGAGGGAGGCATCAAGGTACACCCCTAGGGGTTTTACAGAAGCTGAGATTGGGATCAAGATGTTATCAATCTGGTAGGCACTGTATTGTTCATTGAGGTTTTTTTTAGAGCTGTAGGTGGTCCAACAAGCAGGATTCCAGTTTTTTCACTCTTTAGACACAGGTGATTTGCCGCCATCCATGACTGTATCAAGGAATAGGTATTGTTGAGGGTCTTTGCGTCGTCTATGGACTCCCGCCGGGACTCCCGGGAACAGGTCTTAATTGGGACAGATTTCAAGATATTTTCTGAGTGCATTCTAATCTTCCAGGGAAAAGAGATACCATGCATAGCCAGAGGCCCTCAAAACCCAAGTAAGCTAGGCAAGAGGCAGGGACAGGAGACCGAACAGCATAGCTGCCAAGAAAGGGAGGATGTATGTGACAGGACCAAGATTTTCAGCCATGTCAAGGGGAGAGAGCCCGACCCCGACCAGTGCTGGTGCTAGTGCAGGCAGGCCCCCTCCCTGCCCCTCTTTAGCTGAAGCAGAGGAGGCGCGACCGCTGAAGAAGAACATTCTAGATGCAGACCAGCAGCCGGCAGCGGGAGACAGGAGGACACTGAGAGGGAACCCCGATGCAAGCTGCAGCAAGTGAACCAGATGCCAAAGTGGAGGCGACATGGTAGGACACCAGAGGGAGGAGACCGCATGGCCCATACCAGCCCAGCAGCCCGGGGAACACCGCTCCTGGAGGTGCCGTTTGTGGCTCCTTATTAGGAGGAAAGAGAGAGGCAGTGTCATGTGACATAGACCATGGTTTCTGTGGTCATCTTGGTGCATTGCCCCTAATTTGCTTCATTGCCATGTTATCCCACATATATCCGATAGCGGCACCTCCAATTCCAAATGTGTCAGTCTAGTGTTTTTTGCTGCAGCCCCTTGGATGTCCTTCTACTTCGAAATTACCCTTACATCGGCCAGTAGCTGAGTTCTCTGCATCGCATCTCAACATTAGGTAACGCTCTACCTAGATCAACGCTTTCCTTCCTTCCTGATTTTCCTTCACTTTGTTTTGCAGGTACCACCTTGCTTTATCCTCTGCAGCTATCCTACGGAGCCGCCTGCTTCCAGGTCCATATCCTCCTGATTTGCCTTTACCTTGTTTCTCTATTTTCCAGGCCTTTCCTTTGCTGGGAAACCATTCCTTGCTTCACACTCGCTTACCAATGTCTGCTGCCTATTCTGTTGGACTGCTGCTTGTCCTAATCCTTCATTACCTCCTGCCTTCTGAATTCTGAGATTAGAGCCTACATTCAAACACGCTCACACTTGGACCAGTGCGGGTTTTTTCACTTTCTTAAAGGGTTTTTCCTGCTTCTTATAGGCAGCTTCTGCGGCGGGTAATCTGCCTGTTTCTTCAGTTAACTGGCAGACTGGCTTGAGGAGAAGCTCGCCCTTTCCTTCGAGACACCAAGGCTACTAGAATCCATCAGAGGATGCCATCGCCGTCTACTTC